>NW_028274807.1:26404379-26707409 GCF_037043125.1 Eumetopias jubatus
GTTGGAGTGGGGTTGGGTGTAGGGAAGTATTCCTTTCAAGTTTAGAAATAAATGGACAAGTTGAAGAGCGCCTGGCTGGCTCAGTTGGATCCCGTGACTCCTGATCTCCAGGTGCTGAGTTCAACCCACCTTGGGCCTAGAGCTTAATTTGGGGGGGGGGGGGGGACAAGTTGATCATGTACCAGAACTGTCAACTTTTTGAATTCATATAAGAAATGTGTAAATGATAATTTTTTAGAGTTAAATTAATAAGTAATAAGCCAATGTGATTGTTTCACTAAATTCAATAGAAAAAATGTTTTTGCATCTCATAAATCATGAATCAAACATTTCTTCTAAAGAAGTGAAATTAAATTTACTGATTAAAATGAAAGTATTTAAAATTTTGAAATTTGTCTAAAATGACTGGAACATGAAAAATGTGAAATTTAGTTTTGTCACCTAAGTGAATCTATTTCATGTTTCCCAATGATAGGACAGACTATATGTAAAATCTGTTACTGATAGCTAGTAAGATCCTTTGGTAAATAGTTTTGAAAATACCATTTGTGATGCTTAATACTGTGAAATCTGGGAGGGAATACACAAAAAGTTAAAATACAGGATCTAACAGGGATTTGGCACACAGATTTACAACAAAGTCCCTCTCCCCTGGGGACGCCTGGGTGGCTCAGTCTGTTGAGCGGCTGTCTTCAGCTCAGGTCATGATCCCAGGGTCCTGGGATCGAGTCCCGCATTGGGCTTCTTGCTCAGCGGGGAGCCTGCTTCTCCCTCTGCCTGCAGCTCCCCTTGCTTGTGCTCTCGCTCACTCTCTCTCTTGCCCACGCTCTAACAAATAAGTAAATAAAATCTTAAAAAAAAAAAAAGTCCCTCTCCCCTGACATAATTAGGAGTGCCAATCAAAAAAGTTTTAAGTGGAAAACCATTTAAAATGATGTATCGCTTATATAATTTAAACATTATAAATGTTTAAAATGTATCAATATACCTTCAGTCACCAAATTTATGTAGTTAGGAATTTTTCTTAGAATATGGGTCCACTGCGGGGCAGTTAAGCATCTGCCTTCCAATCAGGTCATGATCCCAGAGTCCTAGGGATTAAGGCCCCCCCTCGGGCTCCCTGCTGAGTGGGGTCCTCTCCCTCTGCCCCCCCTCCACCCCCCCACTCATGCTCTCTCTCCCCTCTCTCAAATAAATAAAATCTTAAAAAAATATATGGGTCTATTGCTAGGAGTTGTGTTTTCTTTTTCCCATAACCTACATCCATAATATATTGATCCTAATTTAAAGTCTAGTTTCTTTGTAGCTGAATGAAAACATATTTTGGAGCTATGTGCCAGCAGAATCATTTCCTTAAATAAGTTGTCTTCACCGTACGTAGTACAGCTGATATGTACAATTTACTTAAACTATGTAATCAGCAATGTTAACAGCATAAATGGGCTTGGTACCAAACAACACGCACTCTAGTCATAACCCCCAGTGGAAACATCACTCCACCTGGGAGAAGAGTGAGCTGTCAATGCTCAGGGTGCCCTGGGCACTGGTGACCGTGTTTAGGAAGGGACAGAGAGCCCTCGTTAGGCCAGAATCGGCTCTTTTCCCCCGGCCTTCTGCCTGGTTGGTGTTGCTGCGAGCAGTGACAGATGAGACAGAGCCACACACTCTAACGTCCATTTTTCTTTCCTTTCGTATGGTTCTCACGGGGCCCAGACTGCCAAGAACTGGAAGTTCTTAGAAAAATACCAGTTCAGGAGTCAGGAAACCTGAATTTTGTTCCTAACTATGTGGCCTGGAGGGGATTGAAACCTTTCTGAATCCTGATTTTTTTCATAAAATGGTACGGAACTAGCCTACGGATATTGTAGGCTGTTTTGTTTTTATAAAACTTAAACTGCCATGTCAATTTTCTTAACTAAATCACAAATCTTTTGCCCATATTGCAAAAAGTTTAAATCAAACCTACATAAACTTGGTAACAGCCCTGTTGGCTACTATCGAGTGTATCTTTACCTTGTCCTGGGCATAACATATAGTATCTTTAAGTTGGCTCAACAGATTATTTTCCATGTAATTATTTTACTTCGTGTTCTGTTGTTTCTGTGAACATATAAAAGGTCCTCTCCTTGTTAGATCAAAACCAGTGGAAGCTAAATGTCAAAGGACTGTGACTTTCCAACAGGCTCCAATTCAGTCATTGGTATCTTCTGTATCACACTCTCCTCTTAGAATTGCAAGGTCAGGGGCGCCTGGGTGCCTCAGTCGGTTAAGGGTCCGACTCCGGATTTCAGCTCAGGTCGCGAGCTCAGGGTTGTGAGCTCGAGCCCTGCATCGGGCTTCCTGCTCCCTCTACTCTCCCCGCCCTCATGCTCTCTCTCTCTCTCTCTCTCTCTCAAATGAATAAATCTTAAAACAAAAAAAAAAAATTGCAAGGTCATTCTACTGTTCCCTAGAAATGTTCTCGCTGTTGACAGTTCTGGGACTATGTGAGAGGGAAAATGTCCTACCTAGCAACATTAAAAGAGCACGGTGCCAGTAGCCAATATTCAACTGGAATAGTGTGTGACAGTTGACCTAACAGGGGACCTAGACAACTCTTCTTTCCAAGGGCAAGCTAACTCATTTTATTCATTAACGTAGTTCTGTGCTGACTCCATGCAACTGCTATGAGCCCAAACACCAGCAACCTGAAGAAACCACAGATAACTTGAGAAAAAACACACTGTGATGGGGTATGTGTGGCTATGACTTGACGTGCACACAGCCAGAGTGCTGCAATTATCATCATCAACAGATTACTGAGAATCTATGTGTTGATCATTTGGACGTAAAGATGTTCCACCTTTGAAAGGCCTGACATATGCTTAAGGAGAGGAGACAAACGTGGAAAGACAAGTGACGCTCAGCTTAGGGAGAAGACGGGTTGAACCAGGAGGATGGTTTAGGAAGGGTTAGGATTACATGATCAGAAAAGGGTAAGACCATAAACAGAGTGAAAGAGAAAGGGTAACCTGGAAAAAAAAAATCATTTCATATCACAAAGGGCTAATTTTATTAATATGTAAGAGCTCCTTCGAATTAGCAAAATAGTAATACAAAAGAAAAATGAGCAAGTGTATGAACGCAGTTCTCAAAAAGTACAAAGGGCTTTTAAACACAGGAAGATAATCAAGCGAATCAAGAGAAATAGAATTTTAACCCATGAGATAATTCTCTTCTCAGAAATCAATAAAGATCAAAAAGTTGGATTAAGAGTACGGGTGAGGATTTGGGGCGAGGTAAGCACTCAGATCCATTGCAAGCATGAGCTGCTGTTAACAAGAAGCTATTTTAATGATAGCGATCAGAATATTCTTTACTCAGCACCTCCTTCTCTAGACATTTACCTTAAGGATATAGTTATACATATGCAAAACAAGATACATGCAAATCTGCTTGTAATTTTACTCATTATATCAAAAGGATGGTATCAATTTAAATGGTCCTCAGTTGGAGACTGGTTAAGTTAGTGTATCACTATGATGCAATATATAGTTTTGAAGACAAAGGTTTTAGGTAGGTAGATAACATAAAACAGAAGAGATACAGAATAATCTGAGAGGATTTGTTAAATTAAAAATGTCATATAAAACTTTATTTAAAAAACAAAACATGTATATGCAAGTGTAAGCACAGAAGCAGTGTGGTAGCGGAAGGCCAGTTGTGAAAGTCTAAAATCAGGCTAGAGTTTGACCTTTTAAGTTAGAGGTTGTCCTGGAAAGCTTTTCAGCAAGAGAGTGAGCCTAAATGCTTTAAGAAAATTAACCTAGAAATGAGTTTTAATCAGTTCTTGTCTAGATCGTAGGTGACGGTAGAACAATGGCCATCTGCCTGCTTCCACAATCAGGTGGATTTTTTTTTTTTTTCTTCCTAAAGTGGTCCGTATCACCTCTTCATGCCTTCCTGGGGTTAAAAACTGTTTCCCCGGAAAAATAGCTTCATCTTGTTAGCAAGATTCGTTAAGACAAGACAAATCCGTAACCACGTCATCAACTCCTTTTTCACTTGACAAAAAGATAGGAGGTTAACAGCACATATGGTCACTCCATATTTGAAATAAACAGTACACTTCTGGGGGAGGTGATGGGGGCGACGGACACCATTAAATAAGTCTGTTGGCATAGTTATTTAGGGGCTGATATTTTTATTTTCCACCAAAAATTAAGCAAAGAAACCCTCTGGGCATGTGTTCCATGCCAACTTTCACTATTTTATTAGTTCTTCTTCGTAATTCCCAATCACCATTACTGACATGGGTTGAGTTGTGTGCCCCCAAAACTAGGCTGCAGTCCTCATCCCCAGTTCCCCAGAGTATAACTTGATCGGCAAATAGATCCTTGTCATTACAATTAGTTAAAACCCGGTCATCAGGGTGGGCCTGAATCTAGTGGCACTGGTGCCCTTATAAAAAAGCGAAGTTAGGGCACAGAGAGATACCCATCAAGGAACGGGGATCTAAAGAGACACAAAGAGAGGACAGCCACCTACAAACCAAGGAGAGCCACCTGGGCAGATCCTCCCCTGACAGCAATCTGAAGGGGCCAATTTTGCCAACACCTAAATCTCAGACATCGAGCATCCAGGGCGTGAGACAGTGAATCTGTTCAAGCCACCCAGTTTGTGGTACTTTGTCACGGCAGCCCTAGCTAATACAATTATACATAGAAATTAATAATAAATGACTAGTCATTTCAGAAGACTATTTTAAAAGACCTGAAAACAGTTTGTTTTTTTTTTTCCGGAAATTAAAATCTTCTAAGAAATGGTATTTTAGTTATCTAAGTAGAGCTCCCTAAATTCTGATAAGAATATTAGTATACCACAAGCAGGCAATGATATTTAAGCATGTACACTTTTTGGCCTCTCTAAATATTTCTGGAAGTTTGTGAAGTCCAAGAAAAAAATATACCACCATTAATGACTTAGCATGGAAACCAGTCATCTGCAAAGGGTTTCCTGAACAATTCAGAGGTTCCCATAGGTAGTTATCAAAATAACCCTGGAGCGAAAACAGTCACTAACTTCACTCCAGACCACTCAGCATCTCTCAGGAGGGTTTTACAAGTTTACTTCTAAAATGCTTCTCCACTTCTCCAGTTTTTTATAATAAATTAGGTTTGTTCTTGTGTTTGTTCCTATTCGATCAGGTCACACCCCCTCCTGTATTTGTGCAACTTTTTTTTTTTAAGATTTTTATTTCTTAGCGTGTGCAGGTGGGAGGAGAATCTGAAGCAGACTCCGCACTGAGCGTAGAGCCGGACACAGGGCTCAATCCCGTGACGGCTGTGAGATCATGACCTGAGCTGAAACCGAGTCTGACGCTTAACCGACTGAGCCACCCAGGCGCCCCTGTGCAAGTTAACTTTTTAAGAAGCCACGTGCACTTTCCTCTCCCCACATACTCACTCACCCTTTTTCTCCGGACAGTCTTTTTGGAAGCCACCAGGGCAGCTGTCTTGGAGAACATAGGACACACACCAAATCGAGGCACACTTGCCCCCAGTGCTCATAGTCTCCTTTCTAAAAACTCACTCAGCATTTGCTGAGCAATATGCAAGTCAGAGTTAGGCACCGAGGATAGAGGTGAGTAAATCCACTTCAAACTTGTAAAAGGGCATATTAAGCAGGTTAAACAATTGGAAAGCAAAGGATTGGGGCCCTAAAATACCTGTACGGGCAATGTTGAGGGCCCAGATGCACCCCTAATTTATCTTTTAAGCGAGGGGAGGGGTGCAAATCAGGAAAAATGACTCAACATACACTTGCAGGCCAGGTGAGCAAGGCGGGACTGTTCTCTGGCTTAAGAAACTGCACACTCACAAAGGTATGAAACCATGGCCCTTAGCTGTTGAGCATGGCTACTGCACATAAAGGTGCACCTGGGGGTGTGGGAAATAAACCGGAGGGATGTGGGATGGGCCTGGAAAGCTCTTGTATATCAGGTTAAGATGATCTGGTTTTTAATATGATCATTTTTACATCTTAAGACAACCAGTCCACTATGACTCAGTGGATTAGGAGACAAGGACGCAGGGGAAGAGTCAAGATCATATCGGTTTCAAGTACTTTGTCGGAGACCGACAATGATTTTACTTCTAATTTCCTGCATCTTCTCCCCCCTTTCTCAATCTCCATTAGTTAGAATTTTCACAGCTCTGTAGTGAAATGAGAAGCAAACTGATATATCAAGGACCTTATCCTGAAATTTATTTCTTGGTTCTTCATTAACTCTAGAATTTTCTCCTGCAACAACTTTTTCTATAAATAGTTATCAAATTTAGAAAAATCACTTAAGTAACAAAACAACACATCACACTTGATTTAGATTTCAGAAATACCAGCATGAAAAACTGATCTGGGTTCCTAGGACTGGCTTCATGATCTTTTCACTGATGTCTTTATTACATTTAGAAATTACATTTGATTATGCCTTAGGCTTAAAAGCTAGACCATTTTTATTTAAAAACAAATTACTTTATATTCAATTTTACCTGTGTTTCATCAGTTTTGCCATTTGGTACTTAACTAACCACAAATAGGACCTGGCCTTGAGAGCTACAAGGTTAAAATATGGTCTAAATTAAAGGCATTAAATTATACTCAGCAGTTTCACTCAGCATGTTTTGTTGTAATCTTGATTCTTTGAAAATCTGGGTATCACGATCAGCATCCCAGCTCTCAGGGACACATGCACAGAATTTTCATTATATCAATTCTCTCTTTAGAGCCATCCAGCATCCCCCAGGATGTATAATTTTTCTCCCCATTTTAAACACCAGGAAAGTGAAGCTAAGGAAAGCAATTAGTAATGAGCAGAATTTAGACACGTTTGATTATAAGGCCTATCCCTCTTAATCTCTGAGTAGAAAATTTCACCTTAGTATAAACTAGTGGTTCTCAACTGGAGTAATTTTGCCCTCCACCCAGGTGGACATGTGGCCAACATTTGGAGACATTTTTGATTGTCGCATCTTGGGGAGGAAGAAAGAGGCCAGGGACGCTGCTCAACATGCTACAGTGCAGAGGGCAGTCCCTCACAACAAAGCATTATCCAGCCCCAATGCTGCTAAAAATGCTAAGACTGAAAAACTCGATTCTAACAAAACATTCCTAAAAATGTCTTCTTACAAAAGTATTACGACCTCACTCTTCTTTTCTGAAATCATTGTTTAGAATCAACGAAAACAGCTTTAAACCATAACTAGATGTTTAGGTATTCAATGCTACTCTTCAAGAACTCAGATTTGAGTTTATGCTCTAAATTGTGAACTGATCACAAAACTGTGGGAGGCTTCAACCCCAAATATGTTATTTGGTCTCATAATAAATGCACAGGTGTGGGGAAATATATGTATGTCTGACATGTTTTCATTGATGTGTGATAGTTTGATCTTTATTCTGTTTAATAAGGGATGCAAGGGGGGGGGGGGGGAGGAAGCCCTGAGGAATAGCATACTGAAGTTTTATGAAGTAGTCATTTTTAAAAAGGCACAATGAAGCCACACCATGAGGCAGAAAACTGCTTTCTTGATTTTATTTCAAAAGTACACAAGGTCACAAAACTAGAGCAAGTTTTTGGTTTTTTTAAAAACAAATTTGTTCTTACAAATTTCAAAATCTGCACCATTGGATACGTAAGCCAGAAACTTTAAATACAAAATCATTTTTGAAACTGACACTTATCAATTCTCTACTTGCATATGTGAAGTGTCAAAATATTTTTTCTCAGTAGTACAAGTTTATCACAAAAGTTCACAGTTAGGAATGAGAATTAAGTGAATAAATTGTGGTTCTCTTAACACTTATGTCATTAAATTAGCAGAAAACACAGAGTTCTTCCTTGATTGGAGCTTTTAGTGTTCAGGACCAAATCTAACCGATATACACCATACTTTTAAAATTACAAAACAGGGTATTTTTTTAAAACTTGATTTTAAATAATAGTTAAGAGACTAGATGAAGAAATTTTTTGATGTTACCATCTATAAGATAAACAGAACCACAAGTCACAAGTTTATTTATTATTTTTCCTTACTTCTGTAACATCGTAGAATTTGTGCTCAGTTATGGACCTTTTTTAGTGTCAAAATAGGCAAACGAGTAAAAACTCCATCTGCAGAATGTGTTGCCTCTATTGCAAGACTATCTAAAGGCATTGGAAATATTAAAACTTGCCCAGAACATTTATACTACCAAACACAAGAATATTACAAAGGTATATGTACATATATATATATAATGTCACAAGCCACTAAAAAGTTAAAGTTGTGCCAACACTTTCTACAAACTACTCCTTAACGTGACACATCAAAAGCATTAACCACATAAAATGTTTGTTTTTTCTATTCACACTGGAATAAGGCATCCAACAGCCCGAAACACTGTGGAGATGATTAGAAATAAACCTTAAACATTCAGAAAACTTCAAATTTACATGCCGCACGCACACAAAAAGACAGAATAGTTATTTTAAGAAGCCATACATTACAGAATTGGATATCCAACTTCATGCAATGAGTTCTTTCTATATTTAATCAAAATGTTTACTTGCCCTTCATTTGCTCCAAATTTCCAGAACTCAATCTTTAAAAATTATTTTAACAAAATCAGGTATTTCTTCATATCCATAATCTAATTGCATTTCTTCAATGAACTCCTCCCAAGACACACACAGGCTGTGTTTCCATTGTAACCACTCCATGGCATAGTTATTTGCCTGAATAAACTGGTCAGTGTAACCGTGATAAGAAATTTTGGGGGTTCTCGAAGAGGGGAATACTGGTAAGACTGCCAATAAGAAAAAGAACACCAGTGAACTACATATTCCAAGCACAGAACTCATACTCTCCAGTATCATTTCTTTTCAAACGATCCTGTGTAACTCAAAACAAGATGGTGTCAAGTCTCTCAGGTGTCAAGTAGAATCAAATGGATTCTCCTCAAAGATGCAGGGCCGTTCTGGAGTGGCCTGGTTTGGCTTTCTCATGATTAAGGACTGAATAACCAGTTTTGGTTGAATCACCTGATGATTACTAACAGTCATTCTAGAACAAATATTTCTAGTTCAACTGAATTATCATGAAGAATTACTTGGGAAGTTATCAGTACCTGACTGACCTGACTGTAGGATCAGCTGAAATTTACAATGGGAACAGCTGGAGAAGTAAATCTAAAACTTAACTCTGTCCTCAAAACTTACTCCCACCCACCCGGTCTTCTCAGGTCACACAAATGCTGTTTTACGAGCTGCGTTCTCAGGTGGTAAGTGGTATGGAGCTGGAAGAGCTTCTGGGAGAGAGTCTGATTACTCAAGAGCCAGATCCTAGACTAGGGAGGAGGACATGTCCACCTTTTACCGTAGTTCCTACTTAGACTGCAGCGTAATCTTCACTGTACGAAAACTGGGGGTGGGAAGGACCAAATGCTTTCATTATTCAAGTTTGTGATGTTATTTATTCTTATACTATCTTATAAATTTTCATATAAAACAGGCCAAACATCTGGCACCCAAAAATAGCTACTGATATAAAATCATAAACACAGTCAAAGAGTGCTGGGGATGTGGAAATTTTAAAATCTTTATGAATAACACAATCAGTTAAGTTGCAACCAAAAAGAACAGGGAAGAGGAGGCAAGAGTCAAAGTATGAAAAGAAAAGGTGTCACAGTGATGTGTTTTTAGGAACAGTACCTTCACCTCTAAGCACCTTTCAGGTGATAGCTAGCTCATAGGCACCAGAAATTCATAATAAAAATTAAAATTACCCAAAGGCACAGATGAAAATGTTAACACAAGTATAAAAGCAATATTATATAGGGTTAAAAACCTACTAAAAAATGCTTCCAAATATATAAAACTATACACTAATCCATTACACAGACATTCAGCTTAAGTTCAGCATTAAAAAGTATACACAATACTCTGTCTAATCTCAAATTCATACGAACATTAATTTATAATGTAGCATTTACCACCACAGCACCCAAAGAGATCAACAGAAACCAACTCCCTACCAAAATCTAGGGAAAAGGTTTTAGAGCTAGTGAAATAATTTATTGCAAACCTTATTTACTATAAAGAAACTGTTGGCTCATTTTACTATATCCACACTCCCTCACAATCTTAAGGGAAATACAATAAACTCACTTTCTTCTACTACAACAGTATTTAACACATTTGGCAGTTAGGAGTATACCTTTTACTCCTTTTCCTTTCATTTCTTCTTTTTTTTTTTAAAGAATAAAATCACTTTCACAAAACTAAGACTCACTCTTTTCAAAGCTCATCTTGATTTTCTGCAACTATACGAAGACATGTTGGCCATACAATAGCAGCTATACATCCTTCCCAAGTCTGAAATACAGAATCGATGGAGGACACCTACTAACAGAAAATGTATTTCATCATTCTGAGTCTATGAAGAAAATATCCTCCAGGAACTGCATTCAAGTGGGTAAATTTAGGATTACGTGTTTCTAGAACATATATTATGCAACACCAACACAACCACCCACCCTCCCCTCCCCGAACCAAAACACTGAACCAACTAGGGAAAAAGTTTTTCAATTTGGAACCAATAATCGGGGAATTTCAAACTGTAATTGTCAAATAATAAGTGAATTATAATTTTTCTTATTAGAAAAATATTACCTCAAGGGCTACTATTTAGTTGGGAACTGCAAAATATTCCATCCTTGTTCTGACTGGTCATTGTTCTGAAGATGGCCATGGGCCTCAAGGCATCAGATCACTCATGAACAAAACCCATATTCACTACTGCACCGCTAACTAGTATCACTGCTGTATGTAGCTGGCAGCAAATTTTCTATATGAATCAGAGAGATGCTCCTTTATTTTAGGGTATAAAAGAGATTACTATGTCCCTGTTGCCTATAGCAGTCTATCAATTAAATAGTTAGAAATCATTTCATAGACAAGGTTTATGAATGATTCAGAAGTAAAACTAGTAATTTCTAGAACACTGTAGTGTTTTCTATGTTATTAGAGATATTTCAAACTCATATATAAATAAGCTTCCAAAGAAGCTATAAAAAGAACATAGATGTGGCATTAAGTATTTTTGCCATGAATGTTTCTTTACCAATTTGGAGGGGACACCGGATCATAAATTGAGAAAGGCAACCTAAAAATAATGGTAGAAAACAGGGAGTACCACTTTCACATGATTCAAGCATCAACTTAGGGTGCATGTAAGTTCACCAATTCTTCCCTAGGATTTCATATTCAAAGTGCTCTATCTTAAGTATTGATATTCAGAAATCTATCATATCAATATCTTAAAGGAAATCCTTTTTCAGTTGGTGAATCTGTCTTTAGTAACTTCAATACCTTTACTCTTTCAGTAACCAAACAAAACTTTCTAAAGTATAACTTTTAGTTTCTGGTTAACTTCTTGATATATTTTGAGGCTGGTAGCAGAATTTAGAACGGAACAGTCTTCCTATTTGAAGAGGAGAAAAGAACCACGGAAAGCAGAGGTGAAAGCACGCAGGCTCTATACTATAGACCCGTCCTTGCTCTGTGCTGGAATCATCACAGGCACCGCTCCCATCCTACTCAGATTAGGGGCAGCTACCTTAGCAGGTGGGAGAGTCGGACTCTGAGGAGCGCGTTCAAAGTCTTCACTTGGTACTTGGTTATATTGAGTCTTGGAATATCCTTCCATGTTGGAAGGAGACATGGAGCCCAGGGATGAGTGATTGCTGCCCATGTAGCTCCTGGCAGTGGATGTACGGCTCTTTGGAGGAGGCACGTCTTCCCTAGAAAGCAAAGATCCCAATACAAATTCAAAGAACAAGCTTCTAAAAACCTACAATTATGTAAGCTATGAAAAATGGATACGGGTGAGGAAAGATCCTCTATTTAAATATGTATATAAAAGTGTGTGCGACACACAATAAAGCAACTGCAATAAGCTACAATGTCATGAACTGTGTATTCATCCCAAATCTATCATTTACACAATGTACACCTTCATACATAATAAAATGTAATTTTTATAAAAATCTGATTCTATAATGTTCTTACAAGGAACAAACTTAAATTTCTTCATACTGTGCTATCACTGATCAAGATAATCTATAGTCAGCCAACACATTATAGTTGATAAGGCACTAATACCTATAGAAATATTTCTACCAAAAAAAAAAGCAAGAAAAACTTTTTCGTTATGAAAATTACTTCTCTAAGACATTAACTGAAAGCTTAGCAGATTTAAATTCGCAAAAGCTGAGAATTTAGGCCTAAGATTTTTCACACCAAGCACTGACAAAGAATATACACCTGAGTTACCTCTGGTACAGTTTAAAAGTGCACAGACCCCAAGCCACACCTACCAAGTGTCCATTTATTTCCTGGATGTTATTTCAGTCATGTTATTTTTTAAAGTTCTATAATGCAAACACACACTTCTAGTTAAGATCTACTAGTTTAGAATATTAAAAAATAAAATCACATTACTAACAGTTCTATATAATTACTGATGTCACTTGATACGATCAGGTCTTTCTAAACCTCAACATCTGCTCCTTTTTTTTTTTTGAAAACTTCATGCCTATACTTTATTGGGAGAAGGTAGACAGTCTTAAGATAAGCATTTTGCAGTAGCTCTTAAAATAGGATTCAAAATTGAGGCTGGAGGCGGGGCACAACGGAGGTTGGTTGATTCCGCACACCTGCAATTGAAAGTAAAGCTTTCAAATGTACTGAGGGGAAGAGCCACAGCTTTTATCCAGTTCTAATGGGGTAAATGCTCCACATGATTAAGAGAACTAACGCTTTAGAGAAATAATACATTTAGTTTATTTTCGGCAACTCTTGTGTCACTTACTTACCTGATATCGTGATGAACTTCCTTTTCATATTTTTCTTCTCTGCGCTTTTTACGACAGCAAAAGACGGTAAGACCAATGAGCACTAGAGCAAGCAAAATTCCTACAATAGCTCCTGCAATTGTTCCAGCTCTATTTGAAGCTAGAATAAGATGTTAATAAGAAAATAATTAATAGTAAAAAAAAAAAATCTGTATCTAGTCATATTGAAGGTTAAGGATACAACCTGATGGACTGATTTCACTGTATATATTAACTTTAAGAGACATTTTAATTAGTTTTTGGTCCAGTGGGAAAATCCACTGGAAAGAACTTTCTTCTGAACTGTATAATACTATTTCAAGCATAAAAATCATGAAACCAGACTAAAACATTTTAATATTCAAAGCATTCTTGGCTGGCACATAAGAATGTTCTAATGATACATGAGTCGATTTGACAACTCTTACCTTCTTAATATCATTACAATAATGAAGTCTTTATTAATATAGTATTTTCCCCCCTTTCCAGGACTTAGAATAGCTAATAACCAAGGCAGAGTGCTTTGCCAAAGTTAGCATCCCTTTGCCCTCAATACATACTTGCTGACTGAACCAAAGGAAGCTGTATGAAGACAACAGAAAGACGTTATCACAACAGACCGAAAGAAGGTACTTACGTGGAACAACATTCAGGTGTAGCTGGCATTGATCAGAGCCTACTCTGTTTGTGACTGTACAACTGTAGGTCCCAGAGTACTCAGTAGAGGCATTTTTTACAGATATAACAGGTGAATTCATGTCTATGGGGAAGAAAAGGGGGAGTATTTGGCAAAACCTATCTTTATAAAACTGCATTGCTCAGTTTTTAGTAAAGGCAAACCCTATTAAACTTGACAATCCAGGTAAAAGTCAGACAAACTGAAGCTGGGTACAGAACAAATTTCCAGGGAAACATGCGCATGTCTCCAGAATGCAGACACGGTTGACTCTTAAATAATGGCAGGGGGTGGCAGGTGTGTAAGGATTCTGATCTCCTGCACAAAGATTAGGGTATAACTTCTGACTCCCCCTGAAATGTAACTGTAATTTTTTTAAAGATCTTATTTATTTTGAGAGAGACAGTGGGCACATGTGAGTGGGGAGGGCAGAGGGAGACAGGGAGAGACAATCTCCAGCTGACTCTGCACTGAGCCTGGAGCCTGAAGTGGGGCTCCATCGCATGACCCTGCAATCTCCACCTGAACTGAAATCAGGAGTCTGATGCTCAACAGACTGAGCCACCCACATGCCCCCGAAACGTATGTACAATAATATAAACAGCCAATTAACACACATTTTGTATGTTGTGTATGTTATTAAGAAAATCACTAGGAAATATTATTTACAGTACTCTCCGTAAAAAAATCCACATATCAACGGACCTACATAGTTCAAACCTGTGTTGTTCAAGGACCAACTATAATTGTCCTCCAGGTCATTTGTATCACAAGTAAGAGTACCCACGACTGCCTTAGCCAGGTACAGTTTCAGCTGACTCAACTGGTAGAACATGCCAACTCTTGATCTCAGGGTGGTGAGGAGTTTGAGGCCCACACTGGGCATAGAGATTACGTAAAAAGACAAAAACAAAAAATTCCATCCCACAAAGGCTCTTTGGGGAAGCAGGAAGATTTCAAACCTATTTTATCCCCGCAGATGGAAGAAACATACAAAAGTCAGAAGGGGTCATATAGTTTGACCTCTTAGTTTGAGAAAAGAAAGGTGGAGAGAAATCCTACTTCAACATGAATCTAAACAAAACATTCAAGATCCTACTCTTATTATAACCAAGCCATTATCTACATTATGATCATTATTTTCCATCAGTATTACTATCAATTAGAAAATACACAAGAGGGGCGCCTGGGTGGCTCAATTGTTAGGCGTCTGCCTTCGGCTCGGGTCATGATCCCAGGGTCCTGCTCCGCAGGGTGCCTGCTTCTCCCTCTCCCCCTGCTTGTGTTCCCTCTCTCGCTGTGTCTCTGTCAAATAAATAAGTAAAATCTTTAAAATATATATATACACAACAAAGAAACTATAATATCCTAAGCAGTGAGATTATAAAAATATTTTCATTAACATATGACACTAAGTTGACATTGTAAAACATTGAATAATTCTCATGGACTCTTGATTGTTCTGTACAGAAATGGGAAGGTATCTGAGAACCTCTCTCTCTCTCTCTACACACACACACACACACACACACACACCCCTACTACTAGATCTAAGTCCAAAACAATGGCATATAGTACAACTTGTAATTATCACCAGTACCTGGTAACCATAAGGCGGGCAGTTTCTGGGAGTTGGACAATTTCTGCCATTCATATTGTAATGGAAGTGAACCTTCTTTTGGTTCACATTTTAGTTTAAAGTCATTTCCAATTTCTTCTGATCCATCGACATAACATCTTATACCTGAAGGCTTAACTGAGAAAAGAATAAATTGTAACTTTATACGAGAACAGAATTTATGTTTGCAAGTGATTAAACACACAGTACATCGCATAACCACTGACTCATTCCCATGTGGTCGTTGACAAGACTAAAAGACTATAGTAAGTTATCAGCACCAGTTTACTCAACTTTATGCAACACAAAGCAGGCACGGATGAGCTCAGGTATCTTCAGGTGGGAGCTCTGGGCTCCTTCATTCCAAGGGGGCACATCTGAAAAAAGAGAAGGATGGTGCAGGCGGGTCCCACTTTAGACTCAAGGAAGCTTCCATCTCCCTCTAATCCTTACCTCTTCTACTCAATGCTTGACATGTAGGTAGCGCTCTGGGAGTCTGTGCCATGTCATATCCCTCTGAGTGCTGTTATCTCACTATTTGGGGGATTTATAATAAATAATGTTGATAACAGGAACAATTAACACTCTGCATTACATTAACCCCAAACCATCCAGAGAGCAGGGTTATAAAAAGGTAAACCTGAGGTTATACTCCAGGTCTCTCTGGGAAACTGTTTCGAGCAGCTGCTAAATCCATCCCTTGTCACTCCCTCCAAACACTGGAATAACACCTTGGCATTCCATACTCTTCTGTTGGACTTTATTAAGGCACAGTGAACGTACAATAAAATCAACACAATTGAATCTTGTGGGATGATCATTTTTAACAAATGTATAAGCACCACCGTGAAGCATGGCTCGCCTCCTCTTCCAAGCAATTTCCCTCTTGTTGAGAGCCGATGCCACAACCCTGGTCCCAGGCAGCCACTGATCAAATTTCTGTCACACGCTAGATTTGTTCTGCTGCTTCTAGAGTCATATAAATGGAATAATACCCATTTACTTTGGCTTTTTGTCTTGCTCCTTTTATTCACTGTAAGGCTTTTGAGACTCATCCATGCAGTCAGTAGTTCATTCTTTAATGCTCAGCTGTATTCTATCAAGGGACTAGAACACAAATTTGCCTCTCCACTCATCCACCGATGAACACGGTTTCCAGTTTTAGGGCTTGTGTTAAAACTCAATCAGCTAAACTCAACAGGAACAGGTGTGTAGTCTGTCACCATCAGAGGAAGGATTCTGAAGGATTCGGAGTACGGTCTAAGAGCAGCGTGGACCCGTCCTAAAGCATATGCTGTTTCCGAGGCTTAGGAGGATTAGGAGAAGCAGGGATTAAATTGGAGATGGGGGCCATTTAGCAACGGAGTACCCCAGGAAAAAGATGAGTAGTGCAGAGCAGGGGCACCACGGGGGAAGCAACAGTAGTCTCTAGTTTACTCCTGCTCCACAACCTTGGGACGAATAGTGCTCCCGCCATCCTGCTGGCTTTTACTGCACGTCTTCCATTCTGAGAAACAGCAGGACTGCTTTGTTCTTTTTCAGTCGGAGCTAATTTTTATTCTTTCAAGTCTTGGATGGGCTTATTCTTTCACTGCTGTGAAAATGTAAATGGGTTTTGTGCTATTACAAATGCTGCTTGAACACTTTGTAAATATTGATACATGTTTTCCTTTTTCTTGGTAATTCCTGGATCGTATTTGGAAAGTTCATGTTTAACTCAGTAAGAAACTTTCAAACTGTTTTCCAAAGTTGACCAAAAGGATTATTGGGGAGCATCTTTAACAAAGGTTGTCAATCATGATCTCACTTCTTCACACTTTTCTTGATAATACTTAAATTTGACTTTATTTCTCCACTCTCTTACTGCCTGTACCTTTTAACAAGGATGAACACATGCATTTAATTACACTGATGACTTTCCTAAGCAAATGTGTTTCTTTTTCAGCTTGATCAGTTACCCTGGGGACTACATCAATTAAACACTTCTAAATCAGTTTTGCAAATTATTTCATCCTGTGAATCTTCAATGAAGTGAGCTTTATTCTCCATTTCTTCAAACTACCAAATAAATCCTTCATTACATGAATTAGCAGATATTGTGAGATATTAAAGCAATGCTTCATACATCAAAAATCTATTGGTAATACAGCGTTCTAACCCTAACCTTCATCTTTTCTAACAAAAATATCCCTTTCCCATAAACCAAACATATCCAATAATGGGCAGTTACTTAAAGTGACTGCTGAGGAAATTCAAGGACCCACTGAGCTTGAGATACACACCATCTACAACAGAACAAAATGTTACCAACACTGGCTTCTGGGTGTCACTCTGGGGGCGCCCACCTGCTTTCCACTGGGAGGAGAAAGTGCAAGTCTTTCACATGCCAACCCCAACCATTATACCACAGGGAAGATAACTCTTAATGCATGGCACTTGCCTATATTGAAAGAAAGATAAAAACCACAAAGGAACACAGATAAAAGTCTTGTCTTCTAATGTTTCTTTGGCCTGCGGTTCCAGGATACCTGGCCATTGTCCCCAGAACATTTGCTTCCACGATCATTTGCACAGCCAACAGTCCTTCTCAAGAGAAGCTGCATGTCCATCAATTTGTACTTGGGCACCGTCCCACCAGTGTAGTAATGCTGTATTCCACGATCACCCCTCCAAGTTAATGGCCTGCACCAGTCTACGGGAGAAACACTCTAAATTCCTACACGGGGCAGGATATACTTTTATCATCACATCATCTACCCAGGAATGATATTTTTGCTTGGTTGAAAATACCCTGCTCTCTGGGCTCAGACCTAGTTTGCCACAACATAGCTAAAGGCATCAAGAAGGTCCAAATCATGGCTAAGTGTGGGACCTGTTATGGTGCCTCCCTCAGGAAAATGGCGGAAGACTGAAAGAAGCCAGCACGCCAAGTACACGTGCTCCTTCTGTGGCAAAACCAAGATGAAAAAACAAGCTGTGGGGATCTGGCCTTGTGGTTCCTGCAAGAAAACGGTAGCCAACGGTGCCTGGACCTACAGCACCACCTCTGCCATCACAGTAAAGCCGGCCATTAGAAGACTGAAGGAGTTGAAAGACCAGGAGAAGCTCCACCACTGGAAACACTGCTAGTCTATAATAAATGGGTTAAGTTATGGAATAACAACAAAATACCGTGTCACCAAGTGAAACCATGCACAGAACACCATGGGCAAATTTTGAGGAGAAACAAGATATTTGCATAGTCTCAAAGTGGGTCCAAAGATACCTATTTTTTTTAATTTACAGAGAGGAAAATCGTCATGTTCTAGTAAAGAAACTTTTCTATTTTATTTTGTATTTCAAAATAAAAAATGGAAAAAAAAATGCCCTGCCCTTTACCAGTGGCTTACAAATCCCCCAGGGTCAGCGTTCACCGAGCTACCCCACATGCAATTGCACTGTATACAACCGGGAAATGATTAATTGTTGTTCTATTCTTCAAGACCAGCCAATCTGTTTATATCAAAAGGTCTCAATAATATGTCCTTTCAGAGGTCTAAGGGCAGAAGGTGCTAGTGATGTGTGGTGGCCACCTATTAACCCTCAATCAATTCCCTCTGTCACTGAGCTGCATCTACATGAACTTCTGGCGTATCTGAAAGAGTAGGGCAGGCTCAGGCAATGGGGCAAACTCTAGTAACACTTCACCTCTCACACCCAGGCAACTAAGTCATCCCAGTTCATGTCCACACAGCACACAGGGCACAATGAACAAACGTCGTTACTCTGTGAACACTTTGGTGGCATCTCCTCCTGATTCCCCATAAGCGAATCAAGCAAGGTATTAGGCAGGGACTTCAAGTGAACTGAGCTCCACTGGACTAACGCTCAGTCTGGTCCCTAGAGGGCACTTCATTTTATCTTTCCTCCCAACTATCCAAGCAGATTCCTCAGATAAAGCTAACAGATAAGCTTCCACCCAACAGTCACTTTCAAGAGCAAATTCTGGTAGTTTCTCCCAGCAGCAGCCATGACTCATCTGAAAACATGGAAGAGCACTACAGGACATTCTCCTCCAGCTCTGACACAGCTTCTCAAATCAGAGTATTACTCATCCCCACTCCCCTCAGCAGTCACTTCCTTTTCTTCTCTTACCCTCCACTTAACCCCTCCTCTCTCCCTGCTTTGGATTCACAGCTTGCTAGGCCATGGTGATCACCTACAGATGTGACAAAAGGAGTTACTGTGTCAGTGCTTCTCACTTACCCATCCTGAGATATGAGAAGCTGGGCTGTGAGGTTTAATGAAAACGGGACATTTCTCCTGAGTGGCAGTCCTGGCTGCTGTCATGAGCGTGCTTAGCCACATGACATGCCAACCATTATTACCGACTCGGGTTCCTTCTAGTAGTATATGAGCTGCCTCGTGCCGTAGGGGTCCCTTCAGTCAGGACCTGCAAATTCAATCCAGAACCTGGTCCCATGGGAATATACACATGCCCACACACACTGTGCTTGTTCACACCATTTCTGGAAATGTGTGTCAACCGCATTATTCCCAGTGTACCTGCCCACTCAGGGTCCACAACAAATAATTCTGATAACAGGTAGAGTCTGGTACATTATGGACCAGTTAAAATTTCATCTCTATCTTAACTCAATGCTTCCTGGAGAATGTGTTCAAAGAAGATACGCAATCAGAGTTATAATCCCAGGTATGCCTGGGCCTGGGATAAGAGTTCAGACAAGTTATACCCGCTTTCACATTTACGAAAAAGAAAGGTAACTCCACATTTACTAAATGTAGACACAGAAAGCTAGAATTCCCAATGTTACCATATTCCTTCTCCTGGTTCCCTGTTTAGGTTCACTGGCTTTCATACCATAGCCGAAACATTTTGAACTAGGGCCATTTAGGATGAAGCGCCTTTTACCAGGACTCCCTTGTGTGCCCACTCAACAATGCGGCCAGTGCAAGGCAGTCTAACCAAGACAACACCTGAAGTTGCCACTGGAGTGCACAAAAATCCACATTCTTGTTCCCAGTCTCTACCTGCTCTGATATTGATATTCATTCTTTAGAAAAGAGTGATGTTTTAAATGAGTCTGGAATCCAGCACCTCTAAAGTTTTCCACCCCCCCCGCAACCAATCAGTTCTCGAAAAGAAAAGGAATGAGGTAGAGTTGCTGGGGGCGGGGGGGGAATGCCCTGATTAGTTATCTCCAGGGGTATGCTAGGCAGTTCTAGCGATCCAAATTTCCTACACAAAGTGGGTCTCCAAGTGTAACCCAAAATAGGACACCTTAGGTCACAAAACGGGAATTCCCTGTCATAAAACAGAGCTAGACAATTGTGTTTTTCTACATGGCAGCCATTGTACTGCTGGGTAAAGTCTACCACGCTAAGACTTTACATGTATATTTATGAACAATAACCTTTCAGTTTCTCAGTCTGAAGGAGTTAAGAGTGCTTGTGACAAGCACAGAATCTAGAAAAATAAACATGGAAGTCTTTGACAGTTTACTGATCCCCTTCTTAACTGTCAGAGAGACAAGATATCCTAGTGATCATCTGTCTAATCCCTTTATTTTAAGGATGAAAAACAGTGATGCTCAGGGAGATTAAATGATCATCTGAGGGTGCCTGGGTGGCTCAGATGGTTAAGCGTCTGCCTTCGGCTCAGGTCATGATCCCAGGGTCTTGGGATCGAGTCCCGCATCGGGCTCCCTGCTCCTTGGGAGCCTGCTTCTCCCTCTACTTCTCTCTCTCTCTCTCTGTCTGTCATGAATAAATAAATAAAATCTTTAAAAAAAAATAAAAAAAAATAAATGATCATCTGACGTCTAATGGCCTTATCCCTTTAATATTCCTTCTACTACATTCCATCTTCTCGGTTCTAAATATTCCAATTATTCATCATAGAAATCTCATTTATTGAAGTTATATAGTTTGCAAAAAGCTCAAAATGCCCATAACAAACACTTCTGAAATGAATCGAACAGGGTAGAGATTTAAGGATAATTAAATTTTTTATGTTTCAAAAAGGTAGGCTGAGGCCCAAGAAATGAAGAGATTCTATTTCTTTTTCAAAGCAAATCTGAGCATAATACCAAAAAAATACCCTGGATCTCCTAATGCCCTGTTTAGGGCTCTTTTTTATCACAAAACTCTGTCATTTGCCTTTAAACTCTTTTGTGAATTTCATAAAGAAGTCAGTCACTTCTTATATTTTTAATCCAAAAAGTATGCTAGTTTTATGTTTTATGAGGACATTAGAATTACTTCAAATGCTGCTATTACAGAACCGTGTTGTATTACTTTGTAACAAGTAACATTAATACAAACAATTTACCAAGAACTGTCAGCTGAATCTTCTTATTTCCAACACCAGGAGCTTTTTTCACTTTGCACTGATATGTCCCAATATCCGACAACCGTAAATTTGTTACATTTATTGATGCGTCACCAGATTTGAGGTCACTACTTGTAAAATGTACCCGTCCTTTCAGATCTTGATAGTAGTCGTCATAAATTTTGTCTCCAGAATATAAAATAATCTGAAATAAAACCAAAATAAGACAGGGAAAAAACAAATAAGCAAACCCTCTGTCTCATTAAAGGAGCTCTGGATACACCATGGTACTTTCTGTAGGATCCAAAATAAATATAAAAACACAGTATTATCAGGAAAACTACAATTATTCAAATCACAGATTAAGAAAACAGGACATCACAGGGTGCCTGGCTGGCTCAGTAGGTAGAGCATATGACTCTTGATCTCAGGGTTGTAAGTTTGAACCCCATGTTGGGTGTAAAGATTACTTAAAGATAAAATCTTGGAGGAGGGTGGTGCACCTGGGTGGCTCAGTCAGTTAAGTGTCTGCCTTCGGATCAGGTCATAATCCCAGAGCCCTGGGATCGAGTCCTGTGTCAGGCTCTCTGCTCAGCGGGGAGCCTGCTTCTCCCTCTGCTTCTGTCCCCACCCCACACTTGTGCTCTCTCTCTCAAATAAATAAATCTTTTAAAAAAATAAAGTAAAATAAAATCTTGGGGCACCTGGGTTGCTCAAGTCAGTTAAACGTCTGACTCTTGATTTCAGCTCAGGTCATGATCTCAGGGTCGTGAGACTGAGCCTCAAGTCAGGCTCTGCACTGAGTGTGAAACCTGCTTGAGATTCTCTCTCTCCCGCTCTGCCCCTCAACCCACTCACTCTCTCTCCACAGTACTCAATTTAAAAAATAATAAAATCTTAAAAAAAGAGAGAGAGAGAGAGCAACGGGATCCTTGGGTATGGTCACACACTCATTTTAAATGGAAAACCAGGCGCCACCCACCAGTGGACCTGAAGAGGCTGCTGGCAGCAACAGTAGCGGCTCCAGGAAAAAGAAAAGGCTCCAGAAGTGATCCCAGGAAGATCAAAATGGGCATTTACCTGGTAGGGCATAACCCACACGACATTTTCCAAACTATCCCTTATATCCCAATAAAAACAAATTCACAAGAAAATGTTAATAAATAAATAGGAAAGCCAAGACCCAACATAAGTTAAGATAGCCCGACGTAAGAGTGGCTTAGTTAGAACGAGAACAGATGTGCGAATCCTACACATGTTATTTTTCAGCTGTCTCGGAGCTTACTGTATGTCAATCACATGTGTAAACTCAGGTAAATACCACCACCCCTATTCCCCAAAAAAGGCTGGTGAAAATTTACCTGTGGAATCTAACAACAACAAAAAAGACAACATTTTTTTGTCTTAATACAAAGTCAGAGGCACTTGAGGGTTCTAGACTCTAAAAGATAAAGTCACAAAATAAACCTCTTGAGATACATGTGCCCGGGTTAACAGGACCTTTCAACTAGTCTTCTGAGACTAAGAGCAAAGACCGCTTTCTAATTCTGCTGAGTTTTCTGAGCCACTGTTACAAGCTTTAATGGAGATAACTAAAGGCTAGATTTAGAGAGAAAATAATTTTTTTTTTTTTTAAAGATTTGATTTATTTATTCATGAGAGACAGACAGAGAGAGAGAGAGAGAGAGGCAGAGGGAGAAGCAGGCTCCCAAGGAGCAGGGAGCCCGATGCGGGACCTGATCCCAGGACTCTGGGATCATGACCTGAGCCGAAGGCAGACGCTTAACCATCTGAGCCACCCAGGCGCCCGAGGGAAAATAAATTCTGTGTTAAACTTGGCTTGGAAGAGAATTACAATGGTCATCTCTATCACCCAAATTAACATACTTTATAATTTTTTCACATTTTCTAATGAAATCCTACTGGATCATCTGAGACAAAAGGTTCAAAGAGCAGTGGCACCAAACTCAAGTAATAATCAGAGAACATGACTACAGTCTGTATCCTGCAAGTAATTTTTATCTGAGATGTAATTATGGGCAGTATAATCAGAATCAGTGTCCTCAGCAGGAATTTCTTGATGACAGGGACTTGGGTTCTTTTCGGTATCATCACCTCCCCTGCCATGCTAACCCCACTCCTTGTCCACGAGATTTTTAAAATTTATATATTTAATGTCTGCACTCAATACCAGTTCGCTAAGTAGATTAAAAAAAAGCAGCTGAAAGGTCCACAGCTGACATTCAAATGAGGCCATCCTAGCTTCCTCTGTATTTAACTACTGACTCCCTTATTCAATCTACGGTACTCAATCCCTCATTTTGCTATAAACACACCTTAGCAGTTTATTAAGGAGTCTGACATGTGTCCTCACTGTTAGTTATTTTGTAAACTCTCTTAGTATTTCCCCAGGAAAACGATACTACAAATGGTGGTTACGTGGCGGAGAACTAACATTTACCAGAAAATTCTGACTCCTCTTCACAACCCTACAAAGACAGTGGCACCATCCACAGTCACCCTTGAAGCTGAGGAGGGCAGTGACTCTCACAGATGAACTTTTGCAAAGTCCCACAGCTAAGATGCAAACCAGATCCATTTAACTTGGTATGCTTATTGACTTGGTACTGACTTCGTTAATTTCTACAGGACTTTTAAGCTTCTAAAATCCTTATGCATACAGTATTTCAGTGAATTCTCATTACAACCCTGTCTTTTTCCTATTTTACAGGAGGACAGAGGCTTATGAAACACGGGAGGCAGTATGGGGGCAGTGCAAGGGATCACAAAGTGTGGCAGGGGAGCGAGAGAGACCTGAGTCCAAGCCCCAACTGCATCTGTTGCCAGCTGTGTGACAGTGGGCCTCCATTTCCTCTTCTTCACATGCATAAAAATTCTCATTTTAGGTTGTTCTAAGGCTTAAATAACTATATATAATTAAAATCTATAAAACACTGCCCAGCACACAGAAAGTGCATAGTACATGGTAACTGCTGACTAAAGAGATCACATGGGGAACAAGGATGGCTAACTTCTCCAGCCCAGTCCCCTGCTACAGTCACTACTAGTTTAACTGAATTAAAATAATGGCTCAGCTAACAGATAACATAGCTGAAATTCTATATAAGCATCCTCTTCTGTATCATCTCTCCCTATCCCTTTTACCTTTCTTTTTGGTTTGATTTTACCATATTTTAGGTTAGAGGCTAGGTTTTAACCCAGAAATGGACACTAAAACCCAGTTCCTAGTTTGATACTTGTCTCCTAAGTCCCGTAGGCAATAAAGCTCTGCCTCCCACTCAGCACAGAAGACTCTGGGTCCTCCTGCCATGAACGGACACGCCAGGCTACAGGGCACACTGTGCTTCTTGGTCTCTAGACGTATCTTTTCAGAGGGCTTCACTCAGGAGTCCTAAGCCAGAAGCATTTAAGACCCATGCTCTCCATTCATTCATCTGAACCACGGGAGCGGTCACAGGCTCTACAGCCCTGGCACTGCCAGAGGAGGGGTATGCAGAACCGGAGGTAGAATAGAAGCCTATGTTCAAGGTGTTGGCGCTGCCAAAGAAAGACACTAAGGGGAAAGAAGAGCAAGCAGGGAGGCACAGGGTATCTGGGCTGAGTAGACAGAATGAGTCAGGCTCTATTTTGCTTAGGGAAGACAGAAGGAAGTTCCTTCCGGTAGCACAATTGGGACAGAGGTAAGTCTTTGGAGGAGGTGGCCCTGGTCATTCACAACCTGGGAAAGACATTAATTTTTTCCTTCACAAATACATCAGGGGTAAACTGTCTGAATTTGCAAAAACAGTAATTACCTAACTGCACTGTTTCAGTCATTAAATGGCTTAATAACCTCTTCTTTTCTATGGACCATAAATAAAAATAAATTTTCTCTTCCAAATGTGTATATTACTAATATATTCCTGTAAATATTTGGACTTACTTTTCTCTCCCTGATCTAATACAATGTGTTTTTTAGAACTAAACGTGTCAGATAAAGCTAATATGAAATATTCTAAGTTAAGTGAAATATTTTAGTACTAATTGTGTGATATATATATTTGGAGAGGAGATTAGTAGGCAATTTTCCTCCCTTGTGCCACTTTTGGCTTTCCAGGTTTTCAACCTTAGGCTCTTAATACTTTATAATTAGAAAAATGTCTATAACAGTATTTTGCTATTTCATTTTTTTAGATTAAATATTTTATAAACTGTTTTGCCACGAAGATTTTGTTTTGCTTTTTAAGAAATTCATTATTCAGGATATTTAACTTGAAGAATATGGAAGACAGACTGTTGTAATATGTACTTGCATTGCACTGTTACACTCAATGACCCTTATAGCGATAACAGAATTCTTGTGTTAAAAACTGAATTCTCAAAAAAAAAAAAAATTAAGAAATAAAACAAAAAACAAAAAAGCTGAATTCTTTCTAATTCTTCACAAAGTCTAGTTTACTTGCTGTCCCCTAACACATTATGCATGTTCCTACCATGCTTTCTATCATGCCTGCTCCATGTACCCCTCCCACCACTCCCTCACGCCCATTTCCAACTCCAGGTTTTCAGAACGTTCTTAAGTTCCTCTTCTTCCTTAAAGCCTTCACTAAGAAATCTCAGGCCACTTACCCATTTCATTCCATTACACGTGTCCTCACTTTCCATCCAGTGACTGTCTTCCTCACCCAGACCACAAGCCAGAGAAGTCTGGGGCTTTCTACATAGCTCCCCCATTCCCACCCCTGCCTCTGTGATCAGCATAGTGATGGACACCTAAGAAGTTCCACAGACATCTACTAAGTGAGCAAGCACTCAGCAAACTTACCACTTGATCCACTTTCTGATTATCAGCTGGTGATAGCAGCCATTCGATATCCAGTGGTCCCTGGTCTTCTGGACTAAGGGTAAATTTGCATGGCAAATAAGCAGTTTCCCCTTTGGCCTTTTCAATCATCTGATCAGGAGTAGTGATACTCAAACTTCTGGTAAAATCTGGAGAAAGAAACATGCACATGGACTAAGCATCTGCTGTTAGACTGGCAGCACACTCAGCACACACCAGCTGTGCAGGAGAACAGGATGCGATTTGTGACCAGAGCGATGAGGTTCAAACTCAGTGGTCCCCAGTTTTCAGTTTGTGCCTTTGTAGAAATGGAATGCCAATATTAATATCATCTTATCTGATACAATTTCCTTTAAGAGCATTGAGAATCTCCCAGCATCATATGAGATACAAGTTTCTATTAGTAGAGGGTATTCTATGTCCAAGCAGATCTTTAAAAGTGAATTTAGCTAGTCTCTAAAAGGTCAGTTATATCATACTAACTCAGGGCTACATTTATTCCTACTTGCCACAGTGCCATACACAACACTGGTAACTCTTGCTGCTGGGACACATGCTCATGAATTTTGACAGTACTAATTCTCTATAATGATGATTTTGATGTTGTTTTTCATATAATAAACCCCAACAGACCAAACCAAAATGAAGAATTAAATTATCAGCCATCCCACAATCCTTTCCATTATCCCCAAGGAAGCTTAATACATATCAACTGTCACTTGTAATAAAATGTTAATAAAGTTGAAGCCAAGAGATTGAGAATGAAAGATGTTACATTCAAACCGTTTATATTCAAGCACCATCATAAGCTTTTAAACACATTTAAGGGCACTCCTCAAATAGCAGACCCAAACTGGACAAAAACTAAGACTCTCTGCTCCCTTCAATCAGAGGCTGGCCTAACTCTGACCAACAGAGCAGTCTGAGCGCAGCTGTGAGTTCCGAGGCAAGACCTCAAGAGACACCGCTGCCCCCACCCTTGCCCTCTCAGACCCCTGGCACCGAGTGACCAAGCCACACAGGAGAGAACAGAGGTGTTCAGCAGCTGCAAGTGCTCAATATGCGGCCACCTTAGAATTTCCAGCCCCCGTTCCAGACCAGCTGCCTGCAGCCCCATGGGAGACCAGAACTTCCCATCTCAGCCTGGCCTAAACTGACAACCCACAGGATCACAAAGCAACACATAATTTTTTGTTTTAAGCCTCTAGAGTTTGGGTTGCTTTGTTACACAGCAAAAACTGATGATATATCATCCAAACCCAGTGATTCAGCCCAAATGGACCGTTTAATATCCTAAAAAAGGTCCATTACTATTCCAATCTCCATTTCATGTCCACATTTTTATTTAAAATTATGATTTGGTATTTATGTGTATAATCTCAAGTGTTTCTCCTGAATTAATATTCAATCCTCTAATAAATACTTTCTATCGTTTCTAATAAACTCAGTTCCAATCCCTCCCTCATTCACTCAGGCGCTCTTCTACCTCTCTAGCCTACAGTGATTTATCCGTCTTTCTACAAATATTCACAGTACTTTACTTTCTGCTATGATTACCCTTTTGGCACTTACTTAGTATTTATACTATCTTGGGGTATTTTCCTCCATAAGCTTTATTGTGAAGTTGACTTAGGTAGCCTCCAAGGTTTTGTCATGTGTTCTAGATGTTGATGAGCTTGTCTTCTTCCCATAATACCTTGCATTTTTAAGTAAATTTTAAAATTCCATGTCCTGATTTAAATCATTAGCCCCAAAAGGGTTTAAACATTTTTGTGGATGCCTCTATCTCTTGTTGTAGTTCCTTGCACATTAGCAGAAAAGAACTGGTGACTAGATCATAAATCTGATCAATTTTATAAAGGTTGAAAGAGAGTATTAACCTACCAGAAGTTGTTCCTGCTGTATGAGGATCTCCTTTCTATAGCTACTACAATTTGTTATCTCCATTTGTCTGGGTATTGATACTTTACGTATTAAGGTAAAAACAATCTGAGTACGCTCCAGAATGAAAATTCCATTCCAAAATGAATCAAGACATAGCCCCAAAATATCAAAGCCAGAATATAAAAGAAAATGAACTTTTGTTTAAAAAAAAAAAATTAAAACTTTCTGGTTCCTCGGTGCTTTTCGAGTTTTTATTTTATAAAAATAAAAAAAGTTAGGGCGCCTGAGTGGCTCAGTTGGTTAAGCGACTGCCTTCGGCTCAGGTCATGATCCTGGAGTCCTGGGATCGGGCTCCCCGCTCAGCAGGGAGTCTGCTTCTCCCTGACCCTCCCCCCTCTCATGTGCTCTCTCTCAAATAAATAAAATCTTTAAAATAAATAAATAAATAAATAAATAAAAGTTAAATGACACCAAACATCTAAATATGTACATATTCAAATTTTAACCATGCTCTCTGTACTTCTATTGCAGTCATTAGAATAAAATGCAACTCAGTTTTCATGATAGTATCTTTCATTCTTTGTTGTTTGACACATAAAAATTACTTTTACCTTAAAACACTACCTTAGGGAACAGTTACATATGTATAAAAATGATCCGCAAAGATATATCTTAAACTGTTAAGAGCAGTTACTTTTTGAGAACTGAGATTTTAAGGTGATTGCCCGTTTCTGCTTTATACTGGTATTTTCTTAATGTGTGTGCTGCTAAAAAAATATTAAACAGATTTTTAAATGGCTTTCAGCATTTATTTCTAAAAAAATGTTTAAAACATTCAACTGCTCTTCAATGTGTTGCACTAGAAATGAATTAAAATCTCAAGATTGTACAAAACAGTTACTGGGTTTCCTAGCAACACTGAAGGGGCTCTCTGCACAGAGGCATAGTTTATCAAGCGCTGAAGTATGCAACAGTCACAAATTGTAGGAGACAAAAGGCTGACACTAGGTCCCATGCATTGTCTGAAGACTCTTTCGAACAGGTGCTGCCCAATTCTATTTATGTAGCAAATTAAGTGATAATTTAAACTGCAAACTACTTGCAGGTTCAAACACGGCCTGAAACCTAAATAACAAATCTTATAATTTTATTTAAACTTATATTCAGTGTGATGAAATATGTAGAACATTATGAACTGCAAGTATTTGCAGAATCCAGTTAATAAGTGCTCAACACTGGATTATATAAGTAAACAAACTGAATCACATCCCATTTTGGCAGTGACTGAAATAACATCTCCCAGTTTTCTGCTTGCTTTTTTTAAATCTCCAAATTTCAAACACTTGGATCTTCAGAGCTTCTCTTCTGCCCAGTCTGACTTCTACTGGAGCATCAAAATGACACCAGCTCATCGAAGTATTTTTTAGCCTTGATGTTGTCATCTCCTAGCAAACATTAGAAGATCTGTTTCTGCCCTAAGAATGGAGAAGAAACGAAGATAATGAAGACTCTATTCCTCTAGCAGGAAGGCAACATTTTGAACCAAGGACCTGCTTTGATTTCTCTAACAGACTTCTTCAAGTTTAAGCTACCCATTGACCTGGATGGTCTTCAGTTATCTTTTTCTTCTCGCAATCTTAAAATCATTAGAAAATGGAAAGTGCTCATGAAACTTTATGGCTGATTTAAAAAGAGAAAGAAGTAAATGTGAGAATTTTCAACTATGTTTTTTTTTTTTTAAAGATTTTATTTATTTATTTATTTGAGAGAGAGAATGAGAAATAGAGAGCACGAGAGGGAAGAGGGTCAGAGGGAGAGGCAGACTCCCTGCTGAGCAGGGAGCCCGATGTGGGACTCGATCCCAGGACTCCAGGATCATGACCTGAGCCAAAGGCAGTCGCTTAACCAACTGAGCCACCCAGGCGCCCAACTATGTTTTGAATAAGTCTTAAAATTAGAGAACACCAAAGCTATGGAGGAAAAAAACACAAATTTAACTGTATTAGGTCAGAGAACCAGAAGCTAGCTTTTAATAAATTTGCTGAAAAAAGGAAGTTTTTTTTAAATTGTTCTATCACTTGGGAAACAATAGTTTCCAACATATTTTTCATGTTTTTACCTCTATCAACAAGATCCTAAATGTGAAGTCTGACCAGTGATGGTACATGCACAGGGATTTTAAAGATCACGTCTGAGTCCAGGCACATCTTCTAGGAGGCATTCCTTCTGCCCAAACATGGACTGACTTAGATGTCCTCTATGTACACCTTGGGCAACGGATAAGGCCTCCATCATAAGCACTTTTCCTGCTTTACTGAAGTTGCTACTTTACTGTGTGTCCTTCCTACTCTGTACCCCCAGTGAGCATTTCACATCTGATTTTGAAGTCAAAGACTCAGCTAGAAAAGGATGAAGCAAGGAGAGAAAGAAAAGAAAAAACACAATTCACAGAAGTACCTTCATATAAGAAAAGGAAAACAGATGAAAGACGGTCCATTTCAAAACAGTGGAGAAAAATTAACAAGTTGTAATGCAGTTAAAAGTAGGTGAAAATCAGTTAAGAGCTTTCTCTGGGGCCAAACATAGGAAATCAAAGCAACGAGAGGAAGCACTGAGGAGAAAAGTTAGTCCTATTTGTGGAGCACTTGTGTTTGTGCATGCTGCCCACTTTCTCCCCTGGCCCACCCTCTCCCACTGAGAGCATCTCTAGCCACTTATCAAAGTACCTCTTACCTGTCACCTCCTCTCTGAAGTTTGCCCCGTTCTTCACGGGCCGTGTTTAACTGCCTCCTCTGTATTACACAACGTGTTCCTCTATTGTTGGGAACTGTTTACAGGGCCCCACCTTAAGCACATACACTTTCACTCAGTTGACAGTGTCTCAGGGCTTCATCTCTGAAGGGTATGTCCCAAGCCTCATTTAATAAATCCCCGGAGGGGCGCCTGGTTGGCTCAGTTGGTTAATTGTCCGACTCCTGATTGCAGCTCAGGTCCTAGAGCAGGTCCTAAGATGGAGCTCCGTGGCAGCCTCTGGGCTCAGTGGGGAGTCTGCTGGAGATTTTTCTCCCTCCCCCTGCTCACACTCTCTTCCACTCTCTCTCTCTAAGAAATTCATAAAATCTATAAAAAAATCAAAAATAAAACAAAAATAACCCCCCAGACCTGGTGTTGGCCGAAACTGCTGAACTTTTAAGTATAGAGCAGGAGCTCAGAGTAGAGGGAAGGTGAAGGAACTATTTACTGTCTGAAAGAGGAGGTGGGGACGCCTGGGTGACTAAGTCAGTTAAGCGTCTCCCTTCGGCTCAGGTCATGATCCCAGGGTCCTGGGATCGAGTCCCATATCGGGCTCCTTGCTCCGCGGGAAGCCTGCTTCTCCCTCTGCCTGCCACTCCCCCTGCTTGTGCTCTCTCCCGCTCTGACAAATAAGTAAAATCTTTAAAAAAAAAAAGGAAAGAGGAGGTGATTAATGAGACATAAAACCATCAGTCCTTGTGGGAAAAGCATAAGGAGGGCTATGTGAGACCATGAATCCAGGAAAGCAAAGGAATAGAACAATGATCCCTAGACAGGAGATACACCTCAGAAAAAGCTGAACAAACCTGGTTATGTGCTGATGCTTATTAATTTAATACTCATAGAACAAGAAATATTAGCAAATCGGATAAGAAATTAACAATATACAACTTTATAGTTCCATTAACATGAGAGAAACTGGACATTAAGAAAAACTTAAAAAAAAAAACCCTTCTATTTGTAAATATTCTAAAATCACAACTGTAGCTGAAGAAAAGTTACTTGTCCTATTTTTCAACTATCCTTAGAAAACAAAGCAAAAATAAAAAATACTACATACTGATACATGGTTTCTCAAAATACCTGGAGTCATTCCAAAGATATTAACAAAAAAGGGGAAAAGAGACTAGAAAAAAAGAATTTAAATTTACATTCCAAAAGTCTTGCATATCTCTTTGATTTCTTGGGAAGGGGTACATTATGATGACCTTAACATCGATGGTTATAATTTACTCGATATTAATTTTTTGAGAAATGTCAAAGAATGTCTTAAGAGTTACTATTTTAATGTTAAGAAATAAACTGGGTAAATCAGGAACTGATATGTTTAAGGGACACGTTGATCAGGACAAGTATAATTCTATTGTGTGTATCTAATAACAAATACTACAGATGCCTGTGTCAGCAATCAATCACTAGGATATTCCAATATCTGCAAAAATGCAATTCCCGGAACACCTGTCTGGCTCAGTCAGTAGAGCATTTGACTCTTGATCTCAGAGTCTGATTTTGAGCCTCATATTGGGGGCAGAGTTTACTTAAAAAAATAAAATAGAAATTCTTTTAAAAATGCAACTACTACTGGGGCTCCTGGGTGGCTCAGTCCTTAAGCGTCTGCCTTCGGCTCAGGTCATGATCCCAGGGTCCTGGGATCGAGCCCTGCATCAGGCTCCCTGCTCCGCGGGAAGCCTGCTTCTCTCTCTCCCACTCCTCCTGCTTGTGCTCCTGCTGTCGCTATCTCTTTCTGTGTCAAATAATAAAATCTTAAAAAAAAAAAAATGCAAGTGCCACGCTATTTGGATCATTTCCTTGACCCTCCCTCTAACCTGTGGCAACTTTCCTTTTCACCGGGAAGTTGCTTTGGTATTAGCAATTTATAAAAGCCACCTAAATAGTATTTCCTGAAAGGAAAAAGAAAAAAACATTTTAAATATGTTACTATTATAGTTATCTACTCCAACTAGGCCTTTCAATATTGCTGGGGGAGAGAAGAAAAACACTTAAGAGGAAGGTAGAAATTATGCTCTTTGCTGTCTAGGGGTTTTGCTTGTTTAATTCCCATGTGGGCTACCCAGTACAGTATGTTAGTATGTACTCAGAGCTAAGAAAGTAATACTTACAGTTAGATAAGTTAGTAAGAATGAGAAATGACATTAAGTGGACTTATATGCTTTTCTATGCAGTTTTTAAAATACAAATTTCCAGGGGCGCCTGGGTGGCTCAGCGGTTAAGCGTCTGCCTTCAGCTCAAGTCATAATCCCAGGGTCCTGGGATGGAGCCCTGCATCTCCCTCTCCCTCTACTGCTACCTCTGCTTGTGCTCTCACGCTCTGTCAAATAAATAAATAAAATCTTTAAAAAAAATAAATAAAATACAAATTTCCAGCTCCCCGCCCCCATCGAGAAATAAACAAGCAGGTGTCCAGGAAATAAATTGAAATGGAAATGGGGAAATCATTATCTTAACAACAAACAGTAACTAACAGCGACTGGGTGCTTATTATGTGTCAGGCACTTTTCAAAAGTGTACATATATTAACTCTAAATTCTCATAACTCTGAAGGAGGTACGACCATTACCCCATTTTACAGTGAAGAAATAGAGATACTGAAAGTTATCTAAGCTACTAAGGGGAGCAAGATACAAACCTAGGCAGATTGGCTGCCAAGCCACATTTATTCTGTAAGTAGAAGTCCACCAGTAAACACCCTTGAACACAGAGATCTTGTTTCAAAAATTACTATGGGGATGCAGGGGTGCCTCAGTTGGTTAAGTGGCTGCCTGCGGCTCAGGTCATGATCCCAGGGTCCTGGGATATAGTCCTGCATCGGGCTCCTTGTTCAGCGGAGAGCCTGCTTCTCCCTCTGCCTGCCGCTCCCCCAGCTTGTGCACTCTCTCTCTGACAAATAAATAAAAATCTTTTAAATAAATAAATACATAAATATCACTATGAATCACCAGGAGCAGGTTTTAGACCCCACTCCAATCACCACAGGTGCAGGAGCGTTTGGGAATTCACACTTCTCCTCTGCTGTACTGAACTTCTAAGGAGACAGAATTTTAGGTAGCACATGGTTCAGGAGTTTGGGTGAATCTTTGTCAGTTTTTGTTTTTTTGTTTAATTTTATTTTTAAGTAATCTCTACATCCAATGTGGGGCTTGAATTTACAACTCCAAGATCAAGAGCCAGACAAGTGCCCTTGGGTGAACTTTTTTTTTTTAACAGGGAAATAAATACCAGACTAGGAATCTGTTGTCATTTGTCACAAAAGAACAAAACCCACTATCATTATGGACATGTTGCTTCTTTAGGGCTTAAACATAAATTAAGGGTGTTGAACTAAAATATCTATTTCAGATCTAAACATGTCCTAATTTTAGACAATCAACCAACCAAGGAATCTTCCCAGACATCCACCTCCTCCCCTTCTTCTGCAACTCAAAGGTAGTGAGCAGCAGTTCTCAAGAGCTCACTTAAACATGCAGACATTTCTGACACACGAGCATATTGAATTATGGAAGCTGTTCTGTCCATTAATAGCATGGGCTCCAAAGATCTGGGTTCAAATTCATATTGAGTTTACTAAATGCTTGGCTACAGGCAAATTTCCAGCCTTTTTAAGTTAGTGTTCTTCTCCTTTAAAATGGGAATTAATAGTAATAATGCCTACTCCATTGTAAGAATTAAATAATGTATGAATACATTATATAATAACCTTTTATCCCTTACACTTAGCAGTGCCTTCCATACAGGAAGAATTCATCAAAATGTTATGTAAATAAAGGACTCTGAAATGTTTCTACTATGTTTGAAAAAAGAGCATAACTAGTGACCTAGGCCAAATCTGATTTAGTAATGGTTTTCGGGAGTTGTTAACGGGATATGTCTATCTACAGAGGTTGGAATGTGTTGGTAGGAACAAAGTGGTAGAGTGTGGTGTGGGGTCAAGGAAGGGTTATTTTGAAATGAGAAATGTAGAGCATGTTTATATGAGTCAAAAGGAAAGAGCAAACAGAATGAAAGAGGTTTAAAAATACACAAAGCAGAAAACTCAGAGACTGAAGGATCAACACCCCACAAAAGAATGATGCCTAGAAAATAGGAAACAAAACACCTTTAAGTAAGAATGGGGGGGGCGGTGCCTGGGTGGCTCAGCCAGCTACTTAAGGTCTGACTCGTGATTTGGGCTCAGGTCATGCATGATCTCAGGGTTTTGAGATGGAGCCCCGCGTGGGACTCCATGCTCAGTGGGGAGTCCGCTTGAGATTCTCTCTCCTTCTCCCTCTGCCCCTCCCCCCCACCCCGGCTCACGTGCTCTCTCTACAATAAATAAACCTTAAAATCAATCAATTAATTTATAGATAAGAATGGAGGAAAGGACATAAGAGGACTGGTACAACTATGGATAAGCTTACACACTGAGGTATAAGAAATTAAGGGAATTTGTAACTGATTGAATCCAAATGATACAAGTTCATAGTTGATGAAGCTGAGCTTTATCATAACATTTTTCGTTTTATATATTTGAAAACTTCCATAATTAGGATGTTTTTAGAAATGATATGGCACTATACACCCACCAGAATAGCCAAAATGAAAAAAAGCCACGACGAGGATGTGGAACAACTAAAACTCTCATACTCTATTGGTGGGAGTACCACCTGGCACGATTAATTGTGGAAACCTGCTTGGCAATTTCAACTAAAGCTAAACATAGGTATTACCTATGGGACCCCAGAAACACCATTCACAGGTAGGGAAATGTGTACGCATGAGCACTGAAACACATGAAGGAGAATGACGCAGCAGCATTTTTCACAACAGCAAAAAAATGGGGGAAAAAAGCCCATCAGCAATAAAATGGGTAAATCAATTGTGATATAGTCACACAACAGAATACCACATAGCAATGCAAGTGAATAAACTACAGCTACACAAAACCAATAATCTTTCTAACGTGGTAAGTGAAAGTTAGACAAAAAACAGACTGTATAATTCCATTTATATAAAGTGGTAACACTAATCTACATCATTAGAAATCAGAAGAGAGTGAAGAATTGACTAGAAAAGCTTGCGAACTTGGGATATGTGAGGGGAAACAGAAGTGACTACTGTTTGGAGGAACTTGGCTCTCAAGGGTAGAAGGAAAGTGGTTAAGTGTGATGTGTGGTCAAGGAAGGGTTGTTTTGTTTGTTTACAAAGATTTTATTTGACACAGAGAAAGTGTGCACAAGCAGGGGGAGCAGGCAGGCAGAGGGAGGGAGCAGGGAGCTGGATGCGGGGATGCAGGGCTCAATCCCAGGGTCCTGGGATCAGGACCTGAGCCTAAGGCAGATGCTTAACCAACTGAGCCACCCAGGTGCCCCTGAAGGGTTGTTTTGAAATGAGAAATGTGGGATATATTCTATTTCCTAATCGGGGTGAGATTAAACATGTTTCTGCTTTGTGAAAATGCTTGTTTTTGTTAAAAATATAGTGTCCCTATGCTTTATAAATGGACTTTACAAAAAAAAAAGTCTAGCCACATTGGGACAATAAAGTCTTCCCAATGTACACAGCTGTGCACCACAGTCCATGAGCAGGAGCAAAGAAACTGGCCTGTAAGATCAATCCGTATCAGAGACAGAACTGAGCTCTGACCAGGGGACCCTGGATTACTGAAAAAATTCTGGTTTTATTTTTTTTTTAAAGATTTTATTTATTTATTTGAGACAGAGAGAATGCGAGAGAGAGAGAGAGAGAGAGAGAGAGAGAGCGCGCACATGAGAGGGGGGAGGGTCAGAGGGAGAAGCAGACTCCCTGCGGAGCAGGGAGCCCGATGCGGGACTCGATCCCGGGACTCCAGGATCATGACCTGAGCCGAAGGCAGTTGCTTAACCAACTGAGCCACCCAGGCGCCCCAAAAATTCTGGTTTTAAAGCAACCAGAAGTGGGGTAGAAGGTGGTAGGGCCCAAAGATCTTAGGGACAGAGGTCTGATGAAGTTCAGGAAGCTAGGCGACAGTGTCAACAGCGTTCAAAATTTCTTCAGGGAAAGAAGTATAAAGAGAAGGTTGCCTCAGTAAACTGGAGAAAAATCACTGTATTTGAGAGGTCAAGTAACTGCTGTGTAAGAATGTTATAAAAGGGGTGAGTGGGTGGCTCAGTCAGTTAAGTGACTGACACAGGTTCAGGTCATGATCCCAGGGTCCTGGGATGGAACTCTCTGACCGGCTCCTGGTGGAGTCCGCTTGTCCTCCCTCTGCCCCTGGCCCCAGCTCGTGCTCTGTCTCTCTCTCAAATAAACAAACAATAAATAAATAAATGTAAATCCTAACAGACGAAGATGACGCTATGATGGGAGGGGGTGGGACAGGAGTATGAGGCAAGGCATTTCCTGGTCATTGTGGAGAAGCAACCAAAAGTTTGGTGTAAACAGAGGGCAGGAGACTCACAGGTTGAAGGGTTGGTACATAAAGTGGAGGGAGCGGAAAGTGGTCAGGAGAACCCAGTGGGGCACCAAGAGAATAATCAGAAAACCATACATCTTTACATCACGTAACATTTCTGCTCTGATCCCCAGCCTGCTCTGCTTCTCTGGCCCCAAGCTGGCTGACAGTATCAGAATGGTGTCTTCCTCATTATCTTCTGAAGCATTTATCACAACACCTCACCCGTATATACATATTATATGATTTATTTACCCCCAAATGTCTTCCATAGGAATTCAAGTTCTAAATAAGAAATATTTAAAATATGTTATAAATCAGGACCAGGGAAAATGTAAATTATAGTGGAAAGCCAGGGGTACCTAAGAATGTAAACATGCAGACATTTTTTCTATCAGTATTTGTTGAACTGGATTGTGACACACCCTTTCCCCACCCTCCTGTCTCTCTCTCTCTCTCTCACACACACACACACACACACACACAAATACTCATCTCAAGAATTTCAAATGCAATCAGAATTAAGTCTTAGCCTTTTGTCAATCCATGCAGTATATTACCTTCCCCACGTTCCTTAATACACAGATGCTAATTTCAGAATTCTCTGGCAAAACAAATGCAAATAGCGTATTTTGCATTATGGGTAAAGCAGATCCATTGCCATGGTGAATATTTTCATCACCTTTACAGTATAATATGTATTGCTCTATTTTTAAAAACATGCCTTTTCTTCCTTGCTCATAAAAACCTCAGGCTCTCTTCCTTTAATTAACATGAAACAGTAAAAGTAACTGAGTACTTGGCAAAAAACAAAGCAAATGCACACACAAAACTCAGGTAAAGTGTCTTATAAAGATGAGATCACAGAAAATTAGAAAGCAAAGAAACAGATATAAGATCAAAATGAGTAAATATTATCTCCTTATGGAAAATCCTGAAGGTAATAAAGGGTTAATTACAGTAAGAAAATCACCCCTGCTGTAAGCATGTCTAACTTGATTGCCTCAACTCACATTAATTCCTTTCTAATATCCCAAAGTGAATTCAAATTTCCCTAGCAACCATCATCAGGGGCCAGTCTATCCTTATTTTCTACCTTCCCATAAATGCATTTATTTCCCTCACAGGCAAGTTAAAAAAATGCGATTTTTTGTGCATGTATTTCTTTTTTCTCCCTCATACCTAAAACGTAAATGCATCGAATAAGGGCAGCCAATACAATTTTGTGCCTAAGTAACAAATGTTCTGGTAATTCCAAGAAACTAAGTAAGAAACGAGAGACTTTAGTTAGCTTGTTACCAACAGGAATACTGTGTGATACAAATAATTATAATTATCTCATGAGCACATCACACCCATGATTTTTTAGTTAGTAGGATGTTCAGAGACTAGATGTTAGAAGGTGACTGGAACTAAAGCTCTAATTTCTAGACTTGTGCTGACCAACAGGTAGCTGCTAGCCACATATGACTACTGAGCACTTCAAACATGGCTACTGCGATTTGAGATGTAGTATGAGATTTCAGACTTAGTACGGGGGGGAAAAATTTAATCTTATTAATGTTTAATTTGATCACATAATGATATTTTGTATATACTGGGCTAAACAAAATATATTCTTTTTGAAGAACTGTAATGTCTCACAACTCTAGACTCAAATATTTCTACAAGGCACAACCTGCTGGGGCTGAGGAGCCCAAGAGCTCCAATTCCATCTAAATCCCACCACCACTATAACATCTGCAGATATGCTTCAGGCAAGCCAGAAAAAAAAAAACAAAATTATATATATTCAAATTAATTTCACCTTTATTTCTTTTTACTTTTAAATGTGACTACCAGAAAACTAAATTACATATGTGACTTCCATTACATTTCTGCTGGACAGCACTGTTTAGACCAATGTCACAATTTATTGGACTTAATTCCTATAAATGAGAATAATACAAAATGTTCTTCCTATCGGGAGGTTGTCAGGAGAGCAGATTCAAATGAGGCACTTATAAAATTGTCTTAAAAAATAAGTTACATCAGGACACCTGGGGGGCAATCAGTTAAGCATCAGACTGTTGGTTTCAGTTCAGGTCATGATCTCAGCAGAGGAGTCAGCTTGTCCCTACCCACACCTCTCTCTCTCTGGATGTAAGTTACATCCTAACAACTATGCATTTTGGTTCACTGCGATGATCTAGATTTAGTGACTGCAACATGTTTATAATAGCACTGGTTCAAATTCCATCCCTGATGAAGTTATATAAATAATGCATATACTGATACCTTTTATTGCAAAATATAAATTTAAAACTTGTATAATGTTCTTGTGTTTTTTGAAACAAAATATATGTGTCTATTTACGGGAGGGGGGGGGAGGGAAGGCACAATCACTTTTCTAGCCCAAAGTTACCAGTTCATTCTAAAAGTATCAGATCTCACATTGTACAACCAAGTAGTTAGAGATTCTTCTCAATTCTTACTGTACAACAACCCAGGGCACAACACACTCAAAAAGGTTTTGTCTGGCCCATTAGGGAAAACCCCCATGGGAATCGCTGGTATTCAAGAGTCCAAAGCTCTCTTCACTGGGGAATCCAAGTGAGACTGAAAGGGTTAGCTACAGTCACTCTAACAATTCAACAGAGATGTGGCTGAATTTGTTCACTCTATCTGAATGTGTCCTGAGATTCCTTGAGAGCATGGGATCTGTGCAGCCAAACTACCCCTCCTCTGGAGAAACCTATAAAACTCACTGAGAACATACATTTACACTATGGGATGGTGAAAAAGTAACCACATTTAGTTACTTGAAATCTAAATACATTTTTATTTCTTGGAAGTAAATGAAATCAAAGTCATTCCCATTCCAACTTGTAAAATAGCTTTGAAATAATAAAGGTGATTTAATAGTTTCAAAGGCAATTTGCATTGTCTCAGTTAACCAATTAATACTGGTTAATTTGACTGTAAATCCTTTTTCTCACCAACTATCAAAAGACAAACTAAACCATGCCATTGATCTCACACCTACCCTAAAACTAGACTGTTATTATCTCCCTCCCTTAGCCTACCTTCCCTTTGTCAACAGGACAGGCCATAGTCTTTCTCTTCTATAGCACACTGCTAATTAAAATTAATTGCAGAGGCGCCCGGGTGGCTCAGTTGTTAAGCGTCTGCCTTCGGCTCAGGTCAGGATCCCAGGGTCCTGGGATCGAGTCCCACATCGGGCTCCCTGCTCAGCGGGAAGCCTGCTTCTCCCTCTCCCACTCCCCCTGCTTGTGTTCCCTCTGCTCCTTCTTTCTCTCTCTCAAATAAATAAATAAAATAAATTGCAAATACTGCTGAGTCAAGTTAAAGCCTTTAATGCTTAAACTCTAATTGGCTAACTATTAGAAACCTGGAAGAGTGAGTCAATGAGGTGAGGGAAGAAAGGTGACAAAAAAGGCCTGTGGGAAAGCAAAAAAGAGAAACTGTCTCTTTAAGTCGCCATTTCACCACTGAATATAGAAACATTTTCAGCTTCCTTTGCATTTTTACAGACAGTAATGAATTCAACAGAGTGAACAAACTACAAAGCAATACTAATGGTAAGGCCCCAAGAGATCACCAAACCAAACTATGAACTCGGAACCAGCTTCCTCAACAGATCACTTCATCATGCCAGGGTGACGTTTTCCCAACTCCCTCCCATTCCACCATTTGTCATTTCAGCCCCCCAAAAAAGTTGAGTAGAAAATAAGGTAGGGAACCAGCACCAGAAAAGCTTGCTACTTTTTACTGATACATAGCACCACACTCTACCGAAACCAGTCTAATTCCAATACCAATCTAACAATTATTCTAGAATACTAGATTTTTCTTTAAAAAAAAGTTCATTTTACTAAGATAATTTTTAATTTGTCTGGTCTCCTTTATCATTTTAAAGTCCACATCCATGCCTTTCTGGCCAACAAATGAACCAAATTGAAAGTTCCCAGTAACAATTCTTGCCTCTACTTAATTACTCTTGAGAATGCTTTGTATGTAACAGAGGGAAGATGGAAACACCGGGATTGGGAGAACAGGCTGCAACAGGAGATTAAAATGAGACCGAGCGTTCACACAAATTCACTCCATTACTGAAGGCAGAGCAAAGCTGACAAACACCAAGCTGGCCTGTGCAGGATATTGAGCCCAGCCCTGCTCACCTCTTCCATGATGTACCTATTCTTTTTTGTTGTTGTTATGATGTACCTATTCGTGACCTTCAAATGATCTTTCCCTCTAGGTCTTTTTCTCAAGTCAATATTCATCAATGCCTGTCTGGAACACTTTCCTCATTTATTTCATTAACAGGCACTGTGCACACACTGGGAATGAATTAGGAAGAGATAATCCCTGACATCATGAAATGTACAGTTTGTTGAGGAAAAACAATTATAATAAAGGCCCACTTGATAAACGTTAGAACAATAGATAAACGTTAGTAATGCAATGTGCTCGGGGCAGGGGAAAATTCACTTATCGGACACCAACGATGCAATTTCAACCATCTTAAGAGATGCTGGCATAACCTGGACTCCGGCGGCTGGAGGGATACAAGTGACTCAGAAACTGACTGGATGTAAGCAGATGAGAGAATAAGAAGGTAGAGCACCCAGATATCTGCCACTTAATGGGAGAGGGAACAGTGGTTATGTAGACAGGTTCAACTGGAGATGCCTGTGGAAAGTCTACACAGGGGATGTCAAGTGGGGGTTTCAAATGATGGGAAAAAGCTTGGGAGACACTAGACACTGGAAGCTGTCAAGACATAAATGCTAACTGAAGCCATAAACTGAGGAACCCCAACATTTAAGGTACAAGGAGGAAACTGGGTGCACAAAGGAAAATGAGTTCCCATCTGTTGGCTTCTACCTTATCCCCTGGGTCTGCTACTGTCCCTTGGGATAAAGGTCATATGTGCAACGCTTCACTGTCAAGCCAACTGCAAATGCTGTTTCCCTTTCTTCACTTACCTGATGCCCACTCCTTAATCTATGAAAATCGAGCTTTACCCACTACAGAAACTGTCCTCCCTGTGGAATCAAGAACTTCCTGAATGTTCCCAATAATCTCCTAATGGTAAGACCCATTGACCTCGTTTCTGCACCAGTTTCTGGGACACCCTCATCCCACAGTTCTCCTACATCCTGCGCATCCCGAGCATCACTCCTCGTTGTTCACCTTCTGTGTACTTATTAGATGCTGATGTGCTCCAGTGTCACATTTCACCATCTCTCCTAGTCCTACCAGCTTTTCCTGGTTAACCTTACACAGATGGCACTTACCAGCAGCGATTATCAATTCTCTACCACCGATCTTTGTCCCTTTCCCAAGATCCAGTCCTTTGTTTCAATCCTACTAGGTATTTTTTTTTACCTCCATTCCCCTCAGGTGCCTCTAATACCACCTGTTCAAACTTAAGCTCGTTGGTCGCTTCCCCTAAAACGTGTTCCTTTTTTCTTCCTCTGTAGTCAGTGACTTCACCATTCACTCAAAGCCAGGAATCTTACTGCTTCTGTCCAACTACTTCTTGCAACCAACCAGGTATCAGGCTTTGGTGCATTTCCCTCAAAACAACTTTTCAGATCTGAGAGGAAGCCCAACACCACTCTGTTTTTCAACAGGTACTGCTTATGTGTGTATCATCCCAGATAGCTTCCTGTGTTAGTGTTAGACCCATTGGTTCTACCTGCCTCCAGACTGCTGCCGAGTTTGTCATTCAAGAGAATAATCTCACTTCTTGAATGCCTCCACAAGCTTCTTAGTGCCACCACGGAGGGTGGTATAACTTGACAAATGTCAATCATCTTTCATCTCCTACTAAGCTCTTGGCACAGCCTTAGAGCTTCACCCACCCAGAGTGTGGTCAGCAGTGACATCACGAAAGACTTGTTAAAAAGCAAAATCTCAGGCCTCACCGGACTTTCTTATAAGAACGACTCAGATACACATCCAAAGTTCAAGAAGTGCTGGTTAGATGCGTTAATGAACTGAATTTCTCACCTCCCAAGACACATCATACCCTTTCAGATCTCCATGCCTTTGCAAAAGCTGTACCATCTGCTGGGAATGTCCTATCAAAACTCTGCACCTTGCAAAGTTCTATACTACTGTAAGGGCACCTAGCACAGGCACAGAACATAGCAGCCAATAAATATTTGAATGACTGGATCATGTAATCAATTAATTAATGGATGAGAGTGGCTCCAGACTTGCAGAATCTGAGACACTCAAGTGCACTCAGGTGGAATGTGAATGTTAGGCAGTTGGACACAGTGGCCCAGAATTCAGAGGAGAGGTGGACTGAGCTGGCACTATTTTTAAGTCACTAGCAACTATTTGGAGGTTATAGTAATGGATAGATGAGGTCATCCACACTTAAGATGAAGAGAAGAGGATTATGGGCTAAATCATTGGGAAGGCTGGGATGTAAGGGACCTACAATGAAGTCGGTGAAGAGCAGGTTAGCAGGGTGGGAAAGAACCAAAGTAGGCATCAAGGAGCTCCAAAAAGATAAATGGACTTGGTGCAGGGTTATTGTTACCTCTGTCAATTGAAGTGGAATAGAACAATGAAATCAAAGATAAGGCAAGAGCTTAGCACTTCTTTATAGACTAACAACTGAATGAGACAAGGCTATTGGAATGACCACTACAAAGACCATCTTTATTTGATGAGAAAGGGGAGAGAGCTGGAACTGATGAGAGCCACCTCATATACACAGACCTATTGATAAAAAGGCTGCAAACTTTCAGTCACACGACATTTACTGAACATTTGCTATTTGCCACATACCATAAGCTAACACTGGGACTGTAACAAGAACACAAGTAATGCCCCTGCCTTGTGATCTGTGAGTGCAATGAAATAAACTGAGTAACTGATGGACCCCACAACAAATAGGGTAAGGAGCCAATGTAAAGTGGCTTGCCTCGGAGGAGGGGCAACATTTTTTAGGTAGTTGGTATAATGGCCAAAATGTAAACAGTAAGAGGTATATGGAGGGGATAAAGTTCACATTTAATCTTCATATTTTTTACGCAAAGGAAGACTCCAGGAAAGCAAAATGATAAAACATTTCACTTTGCTCCATAATGACTCTGAGATGGTAGGATCCCTATTTTTTTTTTTTAAAGATTTTATTTATTTATTTGACAGAGAGAGACAGGGAGAACAGGAACACAAGCAGGGGGAGCGGGAGAGGGAGAAGCAGGCTTCCCGCGGGGCAGGGAGCCCGATGTGGGACTCGATCCCAGGACCCTGGGAGCATGACCCGAGCCGAAGGCAGACGCCCAACGACTGAGCCACCCAGGCGCCCGGATCCCTATTCCTGACACACAAAGCACTGAGGCGCACGGAAAGGACAGAGGCCTGCAGCCATCAAAGGGCTAACAAGTGGTGGGGAGACAAGTACTTTTTAGCTTCACTCATGTTGACAATGTGAGAAACAGCAGCACCTCAAACTTTAACAAGATCCCCAGGTGATGCTGATGGTGGTACATGGGACACATGAGTTTACAACACCCGCCTAAGCCGTGCGTGGTTCCTCTTGTTTTCCTAATAGTGTCTGAAAGGATTCAACTAAGATCAAGAAATGAAAGGGCTAATAATAAAAGTCTTCAGTATTTGGCACATAGTCAAACCAACAGCAAGTTCTTACTACATGACAGATAACCAGTGATAGAAATTTAAGGAGGTCAATTAGAGGTAACTGAAGAGGAAAGTGGCTGCTTTAGAGGCAAAAATAGCATAGTGGTAAAAGCAAGGATTAAGAAGGAAATTTGTGACCTTGGCAAATTAAGTTATATAACTATTCTGTGCCTCAGTTTCCTCACATGTACAACAGAGATCATTATAATACATACCCTCCAGGGTTGCTAGGTAGAGGGAGTATATGTAAAGCCCTTAACAGTACCCTGACATTTAGTAACTGTTCGATCAAGGCTTTAATTTTACTACTTTTGCTACAGCTCTACTACTGCTACCATTACTACTGGTAGTACGACCTGCTACTGGGTAGGTAATAAAATGCATCAAGAGGACGTCCACTAGCAACCACAATATAGAACAAAACTCTTTACAACCCATATGGAAACAGATCTAGAGGAAAAATAGCACTGCAATTTTTTAATATGTAAGCCTCCTCCACTTTGTTTTGCCAAATGTAGAAGCCAATCATGTTACCACTCAAATCGAATTCATAGCAATGAATGCCTAAAATGGCAAGAGTTATCTGAAGAAATACTCAAAGCCATACACCAATTACATAGCTTTTTGAGTTGTTCCCTAAGCAGGAAAACTGTACCTAAAAATAGTTGTCTTGTTAAGCTAAAGCTAAGCTCAAGTCTTTTCATGAGAAGTTCACTATCCTAGTATACAGTTTATGAGTAGAAGGACCCTCCCTGTATTTATCAAAAATATCTTCAGTTGAGATTGTTCCTAACAAAGTGAGGTGTCCAGAAAAAATGAACTCCAGACAATTATCTGGACATCCCCAGAGGAAAAAAAATCCTCTACATGGTTTGTTATTCCACTTTTCTGCTCTAGATGTAGACTAAAATAATTTTCCCAGAAAGAACATGCGTTTCCACTTCAACTTCAGTTCAGTCCTTGACAAAACAAAGATGGGAATGTACCATGGAAACTGGTTACTGACCCTTCATCTTTTCCGGAAGCTTTACTTTGGAAATTTCACCCAAGTCTAAAGGATATGTATCAAAAAGGTGGAGGTGGTGCTATACATCGAAGATTAGACCTGTTAATAGAATGTTGATCCCATGAGTAATGCTCACAGATGTGGCGTCCAACAATGGAATTAACATTTCAACAGGAAGTAGAGAGCCATCCCAACAAAAAGGGCCATCCAATCCTTCCGAACACTTAAAAAAAAAAAAAATCCTTCCAGAGGGTGCACAAAGTGTGCCTCCTGAGGGTCGCACCTATGGATTTTTTTTTTAAATTAACCATCTGGTTCTAAACGTGACATGTGCTTACCTTGACAAACGAGATCAGTTAGTTAAAACACTACCATGAAAACAGATCAGTTTTTTAAAGCGTCAAATGATTAGGCTTTCTAATGGTCCACGCATTTTTTAAATGCCTTTTTTTCCCTCCCGAGAAAGGCGCAGCCGAAAAACGCACTTAGCGAATCCTTTAGGAACTGCCCTGTACGAGTCATCCCCTCTTATCTTCAAAATGAATTAACTCATCATAAACGCAAACCGAGGTTACGAATTTCTTCTTTGCACTTTGCTCGGAGGCTGCAGAAATCATGACTGTATTTTTCCAGGAACCTAGTTTGGATTTCCAACCGTCTACTTCCTCGAGCTACCTTCTAGTTAACAGCTCGTGCTTAGGCTCGCCTCTTCTACGAGATCAAGAATGCTCAAGCTACTGTTCGTCTCGTGCTTGGGCTCGCCTCTTCTATGAGACCAAGAATACGCTCAAGCTACTGTTCGTTCAGCGCCTCTTTCCTAGAGGTGGCTTGGACGATCGAAGGCACTGAAAAGCTCAGTGTCTTATTTAATCATGGCGTTTGTAATTCAGCCTCCCCGCCTGGACTGCTCAACACCTGGAAACTCGCAGCCCAAGACTTTTGAAATCTAGTAACCCCAGACGGACACGACACAGCGGCTAACAAGGGAAAGGGCAAGAGCAAATAAAGCAAAGCTCGCACCCGCAGCAAAGAATGGTCTGGGAAAGACGCCAGGCGCACCCGGCATGCCGCGCCCACCCACCCGCGCCCGGGGAGCCCCTCCACTGCCGCCCCTCATCTCGGGGCTGGGTCCCTACTACCGCCAACTCCCACCCCCCCCCCGACATCTCACGCCCCCGCATGGCTCCCTTCGGAGCCGTTCCACCTTCCCAGCTCGCACGCCTGGCTCCGCAAAACCACACCAGTGCAATACCGCCCGCACGGCCACCACTGCCGCAGCGTCCCCAAATCGCACCCGTCCCCTCCCCCATGCCTCATTGTTCCCGGGTGGCCGCAGGCAGCGAGCGCCCCAGGGCGGTGCCGGCAATAGGAACCCTAGGAATCAAATTGCCCCCCACTCACCCGCGACTCCGCACAAGAGAACGAAGCGCAGCAGAAGCGCCATGGTGGCGGCCCGGCCGTGGGCGGTAACTGAAGGTAGGCGGCTCTCACCCGGGGAATCAGTCGCCCGGTGCCTGCGCGCTCCCGACTGGCTGGCGGCAGCGGCACCTCCGCACCCCCGTCCCACCCCACCCTCGCTTGGCAGGTGAAACACGTCACTTCCGGCAGTGACTGCACCCCGCGGCGCGCGCCGGCTCCGCCAGGAGCGTGGGGTTGCCATGGCAACCAGCGCGGGCTGCCCTAGGAATCCTCGGGAGTAGTAAGCTCCCGCGCCAGCTGCGTTCTGCGTTGGGGTGAGCTGGCAGCACTTCGCCCCAAGCACGAGCCGGGGTCCCTGCTTCAGTGCCTTCAGTTAAATCGGGATTTGTGCACTAGGGTCGGCCCAGCCCCTCTCCCCAGACAACTGAAACTGCGGTCGCGCCCTTGCTTCAGGGTGCGGCACCGGACAATACTCGCCCGCCTGCCCCGAGATCCTGAAGGGCGGCAAATATGGCTGGCCCTGCGGGCACTCACCCCGCCCTCCCCTCAGGGTAGTAGGGAATGGGGGGTTGGGTTTCCAGCCGTGTGTCCCACCTCTGGAGGTTTGCTGCGAGGTCTCCCACCTAAGACTCTAGGGAAAGCCAACTGAGCAGCGCCTCCCCCAACCCCCCTCAGCATTTCCTCCCATTTCATTGAGTCGGTGGGCTGCTGTGGAAGGCTCGAGAAGGTGTTTCCCCATCTCCCCTAATAACTGAACCCCTAGACTGCGGCTTCGGATTTGGGAAATACCTGGGCTGGTTTTTTGACCCTTTGTATTCAAAGATTATTCTTTCCCTAAAATTGGCCATCAAGGACCAGTGAGCTTTAAAAGTGGGGTTAGGGGGCGCCTGAGTGGCTCGGTTGGTTAAGCGACTGCCTTCGGCTCAGGTCATGATCCTGGAGTCCCGGGATCGAGTCCCGCGTCGGGCTCCCTGCTCGGCAGGGAGCCTGTCTCTCCCTCTGACCCTCTGACCCTCTTCCCTTTCGTGCTTTCTATCTCTCATTCTCTCTCTCTCTCAAATAAATAAATAAAATCTTTAAAAAAAAAAAAAGTGGGGTTAGGTAGGGGTGGTTAAAGGCTGGAGGAGGTCTTGGGGGGCCCGGGGAATTAGAGATTTTGAACGCCTGGTCAACCTACAGTGTCACCTCCTGGTATCCTCCATACTCATTCTTGTGTCATTTGTGTTCTTATTTGCTCTTTGCAGATAACGTTTATTTATAACTGCTGATAGACTGTGGTCTCGACAGTTCCAGTATCAGCATTGAATTAGAGGAGAAAAGCAGTGTGGTGCAGTGGGTAAGTTCTTGGGTCCGGGAATGGGACAGTTAACTGGGCAAGTAATTTAAATACACCTAGCTATGAAAATTAGATAAGATAATGCATAAAAGAATGTTTGGTCCTGTGCCTGGCACATAGTAAATACTCAGTCAAATGGTAGCTAATAAAAAATATTATTGGAAAAATTCTTATTATTTATTGAACCAGCAAAGGAAAGTAAATCAGTAAGACCAAAGTTGCTCAACTGAAATTTAGCCTGGTGGTCTGTTATCCTGACTGCACATTAAAATTATCTAGAGGGGTGCCTGGCTGGCTTAGTCAGTGGAGGGTGGGAGTGTTGATCTCTGGGTTTGAGTTTGAGCCCCACCTTGGGTGTAGAGATTACTTAAAAATAAAATCTTTTAAAATATTAAAATAAAATTACCTAGAGAACTTCTACAAAATACCAATATCTGAACCCCCACTCCACTGATTCTGATTAAACTTGTCTCTAATGGAATTGTGACTGATCTAAGAAGAGTCCAGAGTAACTGCTAGGGATTTCCTATTAAGGAAACAAAAATTCTCCTGGATATAATTGAAGGTATAAAATATTTGGAACTTAAATTTTTACTCATACATTATACTTAATGAAATTAGACAAGGGGCACCTAGGTGGCTCAGTTGGTTGGGCAGCTGCCTTCCGCTCAGGTCATGATCCTGGAGTCCCAGGATCGAGTCCGCATGGGGCTCCCTGCTCAGCGGGGGGTCTGCTTCTCCCTCTGACTCTCCTCCCTCTCAGGCTGTCTCTCTCTCTCAATAAATAAATAAAATCTAAAAAAAAAAGAAATTAGACAAGAGTATTAAAGTTATATAATCTATTTCATATCTATCTCAGACTGTTAGATAAAATTTTTCTACTATTAGTTACTTAAAAGCACAGATTTATTATAAGTGTCTCCTCTAGTAGAAATTAAATTCATCCTTCATGGGTTATCTCAACCACTTACTAGAGGAAATCTTTTGAAATTATCCAAAAGGATTTTTATCTTAATCCCTTCGCTTCTAGTACTTTTTTTTTTTTTTTGGCAATCCCTACCTTTTGCTTTCTTCTGTGGCACACATCTTCATACCTATTAATCACTTATCTTACTCTGAATATTTATTGAAGGCCAAAAAGGCACATTACTCATCTTTGTCACTCTTGGAAACCAACTTATACTAGGTTCTCTAGTATTTGTTGAACTGAATATATTCAATTCATATATTGATATATTGACATATATTAATAAAAGTATTATGCATACAATAACTCAAATTATATCTTGATATATCTTTTTAGAATATACTTTTAAAAATATAAATTTTACAAAATTAATGTTTTATACTTCATTAGATTACTGAACACAAATTTTTCCAAGTGTATCATCTCCAAGATTTAACTAACTTTGAAAGGAGCAATTTATCTTATTTGGGAAACTAATTCTTTATACAATTGTATTAAAGCTGGGGAAAAATAGGAAAAATTTTAAATGGAGTCATCTTTGGACTTTGGTTTGTAACTACATTATTTCATATAAACAGCAGCTAAAATTATGCAAATATCTGAAACTTATTAATGACACCTTAAAAAAGCCTTTGTGACTTAGTTAGCTTGGAAATTATGTCTCCTGAAAGCTGTAATGAGATAATCTCATTAATTTTGGATCATGCAAGTTGATTGATATTTTCAAACCAAGCTAACAGTAGTACACAGCCATTAAATGAATTGTCCTATTTTAGTAAAGCACCAAGCACTCCACATTGTATAGCTTCTAAACCAGCAGACAGGTGATTCTTGGTCTGTCAAGAAGATAATTGTGGAGACAAACAACTATGGTTAATATAGCATTTGTTCTTACAAAGATATCTCAGCAGTAATGGATTTGTCAACACTCCAAGAGATGATTAAAATCTTATGATCACATTCAGAGATTAACTTATTCTTTTTTTTTAGGATTTTATTCATTTATTTGACAGAGAGAGAGCACAAAGCAAGGGGAGTGAGAGAGGGAGAAACAAGTTCCCCACTGAGCAGGGAGCCCCATGTGGGGCTCTGGGGCTCAATCCCAGGACCCCAGGATCATGACCTGAGCCAAAGGCAAATGCTTAACCAATTGAGCCACCCAGGTGTCCCAGAGATTGACTTATTCTTAATTAAAGGATTTTTACCTCTTCAGAGCCTGGAATATAAAGGCATGTAAAGCAAGAAACTTTCTTTCATAGGTGACACTGCTATTTTTACTTTCTGGAAAATGATAATGCTTTTCTTAAGAAATGAAGGTTTCTGGGGTGCCTGCCTGGCTCAGTCGGTAGAGCATGTGACTCTTGATCTCAGGGTCATGAGTTCAAGCCCCATGTTGGATGTGGAGCCTACTTAAGTTTAAAAAAGGAAAAAAAAAATGAAGGTTTTTCACAGTGTATTCTACTTACAATACCAAAAGCATGGGCTTCATGGGTTAATACCATCCAAGTCATCTATTTACCCCTGTGCCAATGAATTTATAAATACATATTTAATTTTATGCCATGTATATAATATTTAGAAATCAACCCTTAGCCAGTGACCTGGAATTTTTTTAGATTCCTAATGTTACAGGATTTTTTCTCCATCAGTGCCCATGGTTCTTGGTCATGCTGATTCGAAGAATGAAGAGGTAGACCAGACAGAGTGGTGGACAGCAAAGCAAGGCTTATTGAGTGATAGCAAAGTAACAGTACAAGGCTCCAGAGGAGGGAGGGGAACTGAGAAGGTTGCCATCGGGGTTTCTAAGTCTAGGGGTCTTTATGGGTTTGTTGGAAGGCTATTTAATCTGATTAACCCTCCCTGTGCCTGTCATCCAATCAGGTTTTTGTCATCTATCTATCACATGGAAAAGGGTGGAGGGCTCCTTCCAGGGTGGATGTAAAATGTTTTTAAGGGTGGTTTCCTCTTGGGGAGGGGGCGGCTTTGTCCCTGTCTGCTTTTGTTCTAATTATCCTTAATCCCTAATAATGTGATTCCAGAATGAACACACAAAAGTGGTAAGTTTAGGTGTTCCTGTCTGGCTCAGTCGGTGGAGTTTGCAACTCTTGATCTCAGCGTTGTGGGTTCAATCCCCACATTGGGTGTAGAAATTACTTAAAAATAAAATCTTTAAAAAAATGAGAAGTTTATACAGACCAAAATTGAAGATTTTATTGATGGCATTTTAACTTTCTTATCCAAGAACAGTCTCTATTTGTTCCAGTTGCTTTCTTTGTTTTGGTCTCTCTCACTTCATACTAGTTGCTTTCCTCCAATTTCGGCTAATTTGTTGCTTTCTGCTCAAAGGTTAAAAAAGGGCAGAAAAAAAGCATATTGAAAGTTCTGGGTTTGTTGGTGACTGGGTCGATTTGGGGAGATCACCAGTGAAATTGCTTTTCTTTTTAAAGATTTTATTTATTTGAGAGAGAGAGGACATGAGTGCACACTCGTGGTTGAAAGGCAGAAGGAGAGGGAGAAGCAGACTCCCCGCTGAGCAGGGATTCCCTTTGCAGGGTTTGATCCTAGGACGCTGAGATCATGACCTGAGCCAAAGTCAGACACTTAACTGACTGAACCACCCAGATGCCCCTACTTTTAGAAACAAACAAACAAGAAAAACCCTGCTATCTAGCACTTGAGTGTAAACACATGGTGGGCCAGCCTTTTTTTTTCTTTAATTAAAGCAGATTACAGTGTGGGGCTTGAACTCACAACCTTGAGATCCAAAGTCACATGCTCTACTGACTGAGCCAGCCAGGCACCCCTGGGCCAGCTTTCTGGAAGGATGGCTGGAATAGCACGGAGGGCATCAACTTTCATGTATAAATCTCTGTATATAGTATATCTTTTTGATACCTCCTGTCCAAAGACCCACTTTTACCCACCCAGTCTTAGGCCAGCTAGCAGAAGGGGTGAAGGTGGGAATCTCAGTTTCTAACTTTTTTTTAAACTAACTTTGAACCAGTCACCCTGTTTTGGTTCACCTCATCCCATTCTCAAATGAGCCTGATGCTATCAAATCCTGAAGCTCTCTGAAGGTTCACTTAGACCACTGCTGGCTTAGACTTCAGCTTTCTTTCTTTTTTTTTCTTTTTAAGATTTTATTTATTTATTTATGTAGGCACACAAATTTTTGTGTGTAATTCCCCATATTTTTTCAAAAATCTGTCTTCATTTGAGGTGAAAGCCTTTGGGTGTCTTATTTTGTGTGTGTGTGTGTGTGTTTTTAAAGATTTATTTATTTGAGAGAGAGAGTGAGTGGGAATGCGAGCCAGGGGAGGGGCAGAGGCAGAAGGAGAGAATTCCAAGCAGACTTCTGGCTGAGTGTGCAGTCTGGGGTTTGATCCCAGGACCCTGAGATCATGACCTGAGCTGAAACCAATGATTGGCCATTCAATCGACGAAGCCACCCAGGCACCCCTCATGTTTTGTGTTTTGACGTTTATACAGGTTCTTACTTAACATTAGGTTTCTTTTTTCATGTTTTATGATTATTTTTTATTGCAGATGGATTTTGTGGAACTTTTTCTTTGTGAAGTATTTGAGGGTTTTAAGTATTTTCCTTGAGAGATGATTTGTATGGACCCAGGGGCACTACCAATCCAGGAAAACTTTAAAAATAATTTTTGGGATTAAGTTCCCAAATGACACAGTTAATACAAATTTGGATCAGAAACCAGCATGAGAGGAGACTGGTCATTATAAATTCTCAGATGGAGGCTCACCATTCTCAAATCTTCATTAGTCCTTTTAAATAAAACAACATTCCTGTGCTCTGTAGATTGGCTGGCTATATGGAGAAATCACATCTTCCTTTGTTGACAGCCCTCCAGGTTTTTTCATTTAGCTTGCTCCAGTCAGTTTATTGAATCACTTGAAAAATATTATATTTAGTTGCTTCTGCAAGATTCTCTAGTGTCCGGGTGGAATAAATAAATCCTCATCAAGGATTTCCTCAGCAGGTTTTCCTCAAAATATCCAAGTTTCCAGGGCCACATTCTGATCATCAGGGGCCCTAGGTACTTCTGTCTTTGTGGGCCCCTTCCACCGCAAAAGATCATTAAAATTGTCTTTTCTACTACACCTGAAACCAATTTTACCGTATATGTTAACTAGAATTTAAATAAAAACTTGAAATAAAAAAATCTTAAAAATTAAAATAAAACTGTCTTTTACAACTGTGCTGGTATAAAGACAAATTTAATCCAGGCTGGATTATGACATTATTTCTTCTGATTTTAAAAGAAATGAAAACATTTTCAAAGGCCCTGGATAAACTGACTCTGAGCATTGCTTGTCTCTCCCTCACTCTCAATTCCCCTTTTAGAAGTTGTTTTGTACCAATATTAAAGGTTTAATAGGAAAAGGGTGAACTTAGACATTTTCCTTTCATCTCTGTCTCTGTTTCACCTCTTTTGCCGAAAGTCCCTTATGGTGTCTTCACCTTCAGTCCCTTTTCTTTTTCTATGCCAAAACAATCCACCAAGTACTAAATTTGTCCTATATTAAAGATAAGAAAGAAATACAACATTTACCTAAGGATAAAAGCATGTTGTTTGTTTTATTTAAGCTCTTCCTTCATCTCCATGTTCTGTAGTTTATATTTTGGCTTTGAGGTGTTTATGTTTGTTTTCTTGTTTAGGTGAAAAAAAAATAGGACTGGCAGAATAAACCAGGAGCTTATATCCTCTTTCTGGGATTTTACACTAACTTTGCTAGTGACCTTTGGAAAGAAAATTAAACTTTGTGAACTCTATTGTAATCCTCAGGAAGAATTATAATGGCTGGTGTTTATGACATGTACATAGGGCATTTTGAGAACAGATGACTTAATGTTTGCACAGTGCTCTGGGCATTTTAGATCAAAGATGCTGAGCTTACCCAGCATTAAGCCCATTTAATTTATACCCAGATTATATATTTAACTCTGACAGAAGTGGATGGAGACTTATATACTTTGTATTTTGCCTGTTTCTTTTTGGCTGGAGACAGCTTTCTGTCTGATAGATAATAGCAATGCTTTACATTTATAGACCATATAAAATCTTTCATCCAAGGAGTTCAAAGAACTCAGCAATTATGACTCATTGTTCCTTAAAATATCTCTACAAAACTTGAGATGACATGCATTGAGGTAAACTGATTATTGAGGTAAGGAAACTAGAGTCATGGAGGCATTAAAGTGTTAACAAGGCATTTCAGGAGTCAGAATTCAGGTAAGTCCCCCTTTCTTTGATTAGACCTTAACATTCCATCCCCATAAAGGGAAGCTCTACAAGGACTTCAGTTGTATTTATGATAAAGATAATACTTCTCAACTATGAAGTTGTTAGCTCTTATTTCTCCAAGCTCATCTCCTTATCCCTGCCCTCCTAGGTCCTCTCCCATAGCTGCACCCACTCTGCAGATACTGTCACTGTGACCAGAACATCTGACCTATAAAGTGGCTCCTATCATCATTCCCATATCAGAGGAAGTGTCTCCTCCTAAAAAGACCCCCTGATTAAATCAAATTCCAGAATAATAGTTTCCCAAAGTACCAGGCACCTCCCCTTTAGAGCACTTGCCTTGCACTTTAGAGTGCAAGGAACATGTCTGTTTTTTCTTACTATTTTAGCCCCAACATCTAGTTTAGTGCTTGGTGCTAAATATGGGCTCAAAATATATTTGGTCACTGAATTAATTTAGATTTTAGGAGAAGTGTTCTTTCAGAATTTGAACCCAAATCCTGAAACTTCAGTTTATAATTATAATCAGTAAGAAAATAGTTGGCATTCTAAACTATTATTCTAATATTTGAATAGGAAAATATATAGAATGCCTCAACAACTTAATTCAAACTAAAACCATTAAACTAGTATGATGACAAGTGACCAGTTAGGAAAATGGTGAAAAGGCAGGCGCTCATTAAAAAGGTGATTAAGGGGAAGTCTGAGATTAGACAGAGAGTCAGTGGAATTTTTCTATAGCAGGAGTCCCCACTTGAACCCAAGAAAATGGACTTCTCTATTTTTCTTTGGCTTCCAGTCATCTTCACATCCTAATCTGGGTGGTCAGGAGGGGCTTACTATAGATTTTTCTAGGACACCTGAGGAAGAAGACTGATAGAAGACTAGCTGCATTCAAACTGTCTATTCCCTGGCCTTACTGAAGGGCTCACATGTGAGACTCGTGGAGAATTCCTGCCAGCAAAAGCCTGAGATGTACTAACCAGTTGCTTGAGTATAACACGGAGTAGGCAATAATCTCTCTTCCTCTGAAGTTAGATTTTTTTAATTTGGCAGGAAGAGCAATCCAAGGGGTGTGTGTGTGTGTCGTTATTTTGTTTTAAAGAGGGCCTTTCATAATTCTATCTTTGTTTTGGAAAGAAACTCTAGAGGCAGTACAAGGATAGATCTGAAGAGAGTAGGAAGAAACAAGGGAGGAGATCATTGAAGAAATTATTGTCATAGTTAAAATAAAAGCTGGTGGGGTCTGAACTCCAGTTGTGGTGAAGGAATAGGAGACATTTCGGAGACAGGACTAGCAGGATTTGAGCCCAGTTGGATGTGGGCTGTGAGGAACAGGAAACAAAGCCAGCTCAGGTTTCTAGGTTTGGGTCATCAGTGCATAAGGGTGCTATTAACTAAACAGGGAATAGAGGACAAGCAGGTTTAGTGGAGTATAAATGTTAGGTTTTTGGCACCTGGGGGACATCCAAGTGAAGATGCCAGAAAGAGAGACGACCTGGCTGGAGAGCCAGATTTTGGAACCTAGATTACACTCCTTTGAGGAATTAGTTTGTTTTTTGTATTGCTCATAGCAGCCATGCTGTAAATGTGAATTTCCCAAGGAAGCTGACAAACACCTATTTAGCCTGTGGTCTTCCTGACAGAGCATGGTCCTTCCTGAGAATGTTTCTCTGGGGACTTGCATTCACAAGACCAACTCTGCACTCTAGTAAAGCAACTTCTCTCCATCAGACATGGAATTGGGAGCCAACACTTCTTTGCCAAACCTTACTCTTTTCCCAGGAACAATGGAGCATAGAATGTTTGAGGGCAAGTTGTATATATTTAGGGTACGGGACTAATATTGTTTATGGTTTTAGGGAGAAGGGACTATATTTGCATTTAAATAAGTGAAGGAGAGAATTGCTAGATTATTCAGTGATCGAGCATGGATAGAAGCTGGTGGGGATACAGTGGAAAATTGGAGTAAAGGACCCTGGTTAGAGTTGAAAGAGTGAGTGAGTAGCAGGAGTGCTGAATCAACAAGAAAGCAAGCTTGGGACCACAGATCCCAGGCAACTTTGGCAACCTTATTAATAAGTTTGGGAAGGTATCAGCTGTGATATTGTGGTTTATAAGATACTGTGATATATATTTGGTCATTTAGAAAAAAAAAATTGGGGGCGCCTGGGTGGCTCAGCCGGTTAAGCAGTTAAGCGTCTGCCTTTGGCTCAGGTCATGATGCCACGGTCCTAGGATCAAGCCCTGCATGGGATCAAGCACTGCATTGCATCGGGCTCCCTGCTCAGTGGGAAGCCTGCTTCTCCCTCTCCCTCTGCCTGCACCCCACCCTGCTTGTGCCTGCTCTTTCTCTCTCTCTATCAAATAAATAAAAGCTTTAAAAAATATATATTTTGTTCATCTGAATAACCAAATATATATGAGAAGTACTTCTCATATATAATTGATCTTCACATACAGTTCCTGGCCCATAGCTGCCAAAACTCTTGGAATTTCTAGAGTGGTAAGAGCAATGGGAACTTCTTTTGTTATAATCTTTGGTTTCTTATCTTCAGTTCCTGAAAATGCTTCAGAGCCATAAAGATGAAATGGATGTTTTGTTATTCATAACCAGCCCCTTTCCACCACCACCAGGTTTGTTAATGAGGTGATTTTTGGAAATTCCCTAACTTTTGGAGGCTGGTTGCCAAGAGGATCAACCTGAAATAGAGGGGTAGATCTTTCAGTCCCACCCTCTGATTTCTGGGGAGGGGAGAAGAGCTGGATGTTGAATCAATCACCAGTGGCCAGTGATTCAATCAGTCATGCCTACGGTAATGAAGCCTTCCTAAAAATCCAAAAGGTGCGGGTTCAGAGAGCTTCTCTGTTGGTGAACCAGAACGCTTCCATGTGCCACCATGCCGGGCCCCCAATTCCACAATGACAGAAACCCCTTTGTTGGCGCCCTTGCCCCCATGTATCTCTTCATCTGGCTATTGATCTGTATCCTTTAATATCTTTTGTAATATACTTGTACTCGAGTAGATACATGGGTTTCCTGAGTTCTGTGAGCAGCTCTAGCAAATTAATCAAACCTAAGGAGGGAGTTGTGGGAACCTCTGATCTATAGTTGTTCAGTCAGAAGCACAGATGACAACCCAGACTTGACACCTGGCGTCGGAGGTCCGCGCTAGCAAATTATGCCCAAGGAGTGGGCATATATATAGCTAGTTGGTCAGAAGCATCGGTGATAAGGTGGTGGAGGGTCCAAATGTAGAACTGAGCCCTCAACCTATGGAATCTGATGCAATCTCTGGGTAGATAGTGTTAGAATTGAGTTGAATTGTAGGACACCTGGCTGGTGGTTGGAGAATTGCTTGGTGGTGTAGAACCGCGCCCCCCATACACACATTTAAATTGGGGAATAGAAGGGGTGCCTGGCTGGCTCAGTCAGAACATGATCTCAGGATCGTGAGTTCAAGCCCCATATTGGGAGTAGAGATTACATAAAAAAATTTTAAACTAAAAAGTAAAGAAATCATCTTTAAAAAAAATTGGGAAGCAGAACCTTTATCAGCCATGCATTCTGCTAGTCAGTGGTGAAGAAGAGGAGGATGAAATTGAGGGGGTGCCCAGGGGAAATGGCAGTGGGCAAAGAAAGGCCATTCTTTGGACTGCCAGGTGACTCCCTGGCTAGGACAGCCTTTCATAGGTACATTGGATGTTTCTAATTTCAGATTGCTAGTAGTGAGAACATATCCCAGTTCAAAACTCAAGCTCTAAAGGACTAGGAAACTTGTAAATTTCCAATAAAGGAAAAATTTTACTACTGTATAGATGGACTTGCTATCAAGGTGATCTTACCTGCCCCTACTTTTATATGTTTAAAAGTCCATTATACGTTCCTTATTCAAAAGCACCTGAAAGATTGAAGAAGCCCCCTTGTCATTAAAAAGCATTCTTGTCACCACTGAGCATTATGATTTCACTTTTATGAACAATTTATTGCATATAAAAATAAACTTTGGCTGATGTATTTATTTGATTTCCCTTCTGTTGCTATTGCTAAACAAGAAGGGAATATAGGGAGTATCACTGAAAGGAGATTAATTTCTGTTGTGTTGTTGAATCAGACAAACTTCAGATATGACAAGAGATGCTATATGGGGATGGGGGTTAGGGAGGAATTTTAACCTTTGTAGAAACTTAAAACTGAGGAAAGAATATTTAAACATATTTAATATGTATTTATTAAAAAGCTATTAGGTGGCTCCAATTCACGGTATTTTAGTTTTTTGTAATCTGCTAGAGATTAAGTGCATTCCTTCATGACCAAGTAGAATTGCATTCAGTGCGTATGTTGGATTCTGTTAACATGATAGGAATTTTGCAGACTGTTCTGCTGATGTGTTAGGCCATATCTTTTTTGAGTTTTTTATTACAATAGTATACATTTCCTACTTGCTTGATTAAGGAAAGAAATGGACTTCTGCTGAATCGTGCCAGGATATCCCATATGGCTCTCAACAAACAGCTGCTGGTTTCCTGACATTCTTTTAGATGCTCTTTCATGCACTAAAATTGCTTAATGGACAGGAGAAGAATCAAATGGACAAACATTGGCAAGTCAAATAGAAACTCAGATGACAATTCAAAATGGATAATTAGGTTTGGTCTGCAGAACTGCAAAAAGCCATCTGCCAAAAGACATGCCTGCCGATTCCAGGGGCTGACTTCTTAGAGTGGTACTAAGATTCCAGTTACTCTCTCAAGGTTGAGAGCCCAGTAAAGACAGCAAGAAGAAGGGTCTCAATTCAAGTCGAAAAACAGATAAACCAAAGTAGATTATAATCTTCAACAGAATAAGGAAATAAACATTTAGCCTCCTGATATCCTAGGTCAGCTCCTTTTCACACCCTTTTATCTTTCCCCTCAGGCCTCAAAGGGCTGCTGAGAATTTTCTTTTCTCCTGTTTATAGTGCTATGTTTTAGAAGCCTATGCCTAATCCAAGCTTGTTGAGATTTATTCCTACATTTTCTTCTAAGAGTTTTAAGTTTTTTTTAACTCTTTCATTTAGATTTATGAGCCAACCTTCTTATTTTGCATATGGATATCCAGTGTGTTAGCACCATTTATTGAAAAGTCAATTTGTCCGTCATATAATTTTTTCGGCACCCTTGTTGAAAATCAGTTGACCATGGATGCCTGGTGGCTCAGTCGATTAAGTGTCTGCCTTCAGCTCAGGTCATGATCCCAGGGTCCTGGGATGGAGCCCCACGTCCGGCTCCCTGCTCTGCCGGCAGTGTTCTTGTCCCTCTCCCTCTGCTGCTCCCCCTGCCTATGCGCTCTCTCTCTGTCAAATAAATAAATAAAATCTTTAAAAATTTTTAAAAATCAATTGACCATAAAATGTAAAGGTTTATTTCTGGACTCTCTTTTCTAATCCATTGATCTATAAGTCTATCTTTTTAATTTTTTTAATATAGGTATATCTATGCCAGTATCATACTATCTTATATACTGTCGCTCTAATAAGCTTTGAAATCAGGAAGTCTGAGTCTTCTAACATTGTTCTTTTATTCAAGATTGGGTTGGGTATTCTATGTTCCTTGCATTTCCATATGCATTTTAAAAATTCAGCTTCTCATTTTCTTCTAAAAAACTAGCTGGAATTCTGACAGGGATTACACTGAAACTGTAAATCAATTTGGGAAATGTTGCCATCTTATTATTAAGCCTTTTGGCCCATAAACATGGGGTGTCTTTCCACTTATTTAGGTATAGTTCTCAGGGTAATAAAAGTCTTAAATTTCTTTGTTAAATTTATTATATTTGATGTTGTTATAAATAGAACTGATTTCTTAATTTCATTTTCTGATTGAGGAACCAATGGCTCAGAAATGTTAAGTTGCCCAAAGGTCAAAGATGCTAGTATATAGAAATACAACTGATTTTTGTGTGTTGATTTTATATCCTGCAACCTTGTTGAACTCATTTATTCTAGTAGTTGCTGTTTTTTGTTCGTTTGTTTAGTGGATTCCTTAGGATTTTATATATACAAGGTCATGTCATCTGGAAATAGAGATAGTTTCATTTCTTCCTTTACAATCTAGGTGTTTTTTACTCCTTTTTCTTCTCTAATTGTCATGGCTAGAACCTCTAGTACAATAGAAGTTGTGAGTGGAAATTATTCTCTTATTTCTGGTGCTAGGGGGAAAGTATTCAGTCTCTTACCATTAAATATAATGTTAGCTATGAGTTTTCCATAGATGTTCTTTATCAGATGAGGATGTTTCCTTCTATCCTAAGTTTTGTGAAGAGTTTTTATCATGAAAGTGTGTTGGATTTTGTCAAATGCTTTTTCTGCATCTGTTGAGATGATCATATGTGGTGTGATGCTGGGCACAGAAGCCTAAGATACTAGGAAGAATATTGTATTTTCTCCATCAGCTGCTTGTAGTGTGATATGGAATGTAGTGAGGTTAAATACAAACTCGGGTTAGAACAAAAGACCCCAATAATTAGACAATACAACTGATAGACAAAATGGGTCCCTCATGTCAAAGGAGTAAAAACTAAAATTTTTAAACAGGTTAAATGACCATGTGGAACAAAACCAGTCAGCACAACCTAAGGTGGCAAGCTTGCACAAAATTCAGCAAAATTTGCAAAAAGACCCCTGCAACACATCCTGTCATGCTCTCAAATGGCTGCCACATCCTGAAAGTGCTACCAGAAATAGCGAGGTCTATCCTCCTTGCCACTCCACTCATGATACTTGCAGTTTGGGACTTAAGTCTGACCAGTCCCCATAAAGGGCACAGAATTTGCAGTTTTTGTCCATTTAACCCTGTGCCTAATCCTTCCCCTTTGGAGTGTACTTTCAGTTTGCAGCCAGAGGCTGTATTTCCCTGGTTTGCAAGCTGCATGGCAAAAAAGCTTTTCCTTGTCTCTAACAAAATCCTGGCATTCCAGGATGTTTTTTGTTGACAAGGGTCTAATGTAATCATTACAGGGGGATCAGTGAAACACAGCTGGTTTCCAAAGAGGAATATAGAACTTGACCCATTTAGCAAACATTCTGATTTTAGTATTGTTTGGTTAGAGTATAGATGAATCAAGTGATAGCCAAAATGGATGATCTCTATGGGAACGTAGGGTAGCGGTTTGACCCGGGCTGACCCCGAGGTACAGGTGTGAGTGCAAGTTTTTATTTAGAATATGATTCCAGGAAACACAAGTAAGGAAATGGGGAAGTGAGACAACCATGGAAAAAAGCCAACAGAAGGTATGTTGATGAGCAGAATGACTCTGTGGATAATGGATCAATCCCAGTGGGAGATCCTGGTAGATTATATAGAGTAAGTCTTGTAGTTGTCCCACCTGAGGAATGAGGAGCTGGGGTATTTATTTACCAACTCCCATCTGTTGATGGCTGGAGACTGTGCCTGGGATATTAACTCCCCAGCATTCTCTATCTGTCCTTTAGGGGTCTAGCACACTCATGCAGTTGGAGAAGGCCCTCAGACAGTCAGTCATTGATTTTTCCCATAGGAAATATGGGAACAGTAAATGCTGAATAAATATAGGCCTGGCACCAAAACATCTGCTACATGGTTCTTAAGTTTTTTGGTTATCAACTAACTACTTTGACAATTTGATTAAAGTTATAGATCGTCACACTAGAAAAAACAATAAGTGCACATATGTATATGATTTTGTATTCAATTTATTGGAATTTAAAAGTTACACCTGAAGTGCCAAAGAGTCACTATCTTTCGGGTTCTATGCTGATCTATGGAAAATTTTTACCTTGTCCCATTTTGCTGGAAAATGAATACAGGGTGGTTGAGGCCAGTTAGGGAATTACCAGTCTTAGACAGCCTTGTGGAAGAAAGTATTATGAAATAGATTCCATAGTTATATTGAAATACAATGTTCTTAATGAAGGAATGGATGACATTATTAGAAGGATTCAGGGATGTGAAGGAGAGAGGTCCAGATGTTCTTGCAGCAGGTGGTATATAAGAGGAAGAAGCAGCCTCCCTGGAGCAGGGAGCCTGATGCGGGGCTCGATCCCAGGACCCTGGGATCATGACCTGAGCCAAAGGCAGATACTTAACTGACTGAGCCACCCAAGCACCCCACCCTAGAGTTCCTTAGTGTCTTCCACCATGTGAGTACACAGTGGGAAGAAGGCTGTCGTTGAAGCAGGTTCTCACCAGAAACTGAATTTTCCAGTGCCTGGATCTTGGACTTTCCAATCTCCAGAACTATGAGAAATGTTTGTTGTTTAAGCCATCCAATCTATGGTATTTTTGTTACAGCAGCTTGAATAGACTAAGATAAGTATCTTCCCTAATTGGGTGAATTATGAACCTTGATCCAATTTTCTGGTAAGGCCATCTAAAATTCAAAACAGTCTATTTTATTTTATATTTTGTTTGTTGAGTGGGTAATGTAATTGTATGGTTTCAGTTTTAGTAAAAGATATAAAAATATTTTTTTTCCTTACGGCCTGCCAGTCATCTAGAGTTCTTCCAGAAGCAGTAACTGTTACCAGTTTCTAGCACAGTAGTGTTGATGGTTGTGGGAAAGAGATTTTCAGTACCTAGGAAAATTAACCAGTATTGAAACAGCATAATTGCTATGATGTCATCACGACCTTGGGACAAAGGCAATATCATTAAACCAGTAAGGATAGTCCCCCATGCCTGCTCCACTTTCAGAAGGAGGCTTTTTGGCATACTGGTTTTGGCTTACTGAGTTTTCTGGCATGGCATAGACCTTGTATGTTGTGACCTGCATACTTTCATTGTGGTGGATTAGGAGTCACTGGATATCTCTTATGACTGGGTTATGTCTTTAAAAATGCCTGATAACCCACTGGTGGGTATGTAGTGTGAAAGTCTTGGGTTCTGGCCCATGTTGTGGGGCAAGACAGGCAGCGGTCTGGTCTGTTGCTGAGATAGAGCCTTTCTCTTAAACAGAAGGTGGTCAGTGTAGATATAAAACAACTCGTAAAGGCCTAAGAATTCTTTTCCTTTGTTTTCCAAGAGGACCTCTTGATATAAAAGAGAGTAAGTGGTGGCAACACTTTTGACCTACATGGTTCCCCTGTGGTGCCTAAATAACTGGAAATGAATAGTGGGGACTGGGAACTATGGTGTTTGTGCTAGAAACTCCAGTTTTGGGGTGGCAAGAATATAGGTGTTTCAGAAAATGAAGCGAGAAAATACTGGGATCATTCCCATTTCTTAACTAATTTAAATAAATAAATGATGACCCCCAAAAAAGGTGGGGAGGGGGGAGAAGAGGAGGAACTATTGTCCATGATTCAGGTTCTTGCTTATCTGCCAGTGCTTGTTCCTGGTGATTTTCCTGGTGATTTTACTACTGCCCAGCTTCCCCTAAGTCATACTGCCAAGTCTCTAACACTGACTTGGTGGCCAACAAGTTTTGGTCTTTGGTTCTGTGTGTGTGTGTGTGTGTGTGTGTGTCTGTATGTGTCTGTATTTTTTAACAGATCTGATAGTTCTGCATGGTCTGAGTCATTTAGGGAGAAATGTGCACACAGGAATGAAAAGATGATTGTGACCTGGGTTAGTTTGTCCTTCAAGAAACATGTTGAGACAGGATTAGACATGCATGAAATTTCTTGGGGAAAATACCTTTTAGGGAAGATGGAGAGAGAGGGAATAGAGGAGACTGAGAGAACCTCAGGCCACAGCACCCTTCTGATATCTGTGAAGGAGAGAGGGGAGGAAGCTACGGAGGGTGAGAAGAAGCTTAGAAAGCAGAGCAGTTTAAAAGTTTCAGCAAGGCCAATGGGGAGTTTTCAAGCCAACGTCACTAGTGAGGAAATGAGCCTGCCTTTGTTTCCCTGCCATACTTGGTCATCTGCTGGGAGCAGCTAGTGGGCAGCTTGACCTGGGAACCCATGTGGTAGATTCAGAGCCCAACACCTGGGATTGTTCCCTAGGACTCATGTAGACAGGACTGTTTTTGTAATTTTCAAGATATCTGCAAAATTTGTGTGGGAGTTTGGAGTATTTCAAGGTTGTAGGGGAGGGGAGGTGACACTTTAGTGAAAATAATAACAGCCTAAACAACCAGCATTTAAATGTGCGTCAAGTACTTACTAAGTGCTATACATGCATTAAATCATGCAATGCTGTGATAACGTTGTGAAGTGGTGTAGTATATAGAACTCTTTCAGTTGGAAATGACAAGCCTAAAATTAACCTGGGTGAAAAAAAAAGAATTTATAGAATTTAACTGTTCTCATAACCAAGATGTCTCAGAGTTGGGATTAAAGGGGGGCAAGTGAGGTAGGTCATGGAAGTGCACAATAGGATCCTGTTTTTATTTTAAAAGTCAATATTTTTTTTCAATCATGGATTTTTTTACATTAATTTTGATTTTTAAAAAGTGTGGTTTAAAATACTTTTTTTTTTGATGACAGTTTTTTTTTTTTTTTTACATCCCTTTAAATTTTGCTCCTGAGATGAGTGCCTCACTTGCCTCTCCTTAGTTCTGACCCATAACTGGATCCAGAAGTTCAAATGACCACAGCATGAGTCAGCTCCTTTGGGTCTGCTTCTTTAATTTTGGTAGGCGCTTTCTATGTGTGGCTTTTAGCACTCACAGTTTTAGAGGGAAGGAGACCTTTTCTCTCCTGTATGTTCTTGAGTCTTTGAAAGGACTCTAATTAAATTCATCTAAAACCTTGGGCATTCTGGAAGAATTTTAAATTATAGGATACACTCTAATCCAGGAAGACATTTTAATTTCTGGATTAATTTGTATTACCTTCTTCTTGGAAAATCAGTCTTCTTTTCTTAAAAATCATTTATAATTTACAAAATTCTCATTGGAAGGCAAAAACAGTTGTAACTCACTTCTATTGATTAGGTAAGAAAACCAAAATGTCTGTCATTGAGATAGCTTTTTATGAAATATTAATATATCTTTCTTCATGGAATAGCTGTATCAAGGATATTTTATTAATTGAAGAAAGCAAGATGTAAAACTGTACCTAGCATATACCACCATTTGTGTGAAATATGTATGTGTATGCATATGATTATTATTTCTGGAAAGATAAAGGAAAAAGCTAATAATAGTTATTGCTTCTGAGGAGGATATTTGGGTGGCTAAGAGAACACAGGAGGAAAACTAAGTTTTTACTGTGTATCCTTTTATGTCTTCTGAAAGTTGAATACTATATGCATGTATTACCTATTCAAAAAATTGGTAGATTTTTTGAATCTCTTTTTTTGCAGTGAATGTGTGGTAGATACTATTATAGTTATCAGGGACAAATTAGGGAATAAGAGAAGTTTCTGTGCTCCTGGAGTAGATTTAGCCTTAGAGTAAATCAGGCCTTGACTTAGTAGAAAATAAAATTTGATTATAAGATCTCTGGAGTGTAACACAGTCAAAATGGCATGACTGTGTTTGAATGATCAGTATTGATGTGGAAGGCAGTTTTCATTTTTTCACTCCTGACTTTCCTTACTCAAAATGAGATACCAGCAGATGTATAAACCAGGCATGCTAGAATTTTTTTTAATTTATTTGAGAGAGAGAGAGTGAATGTGAGCAGGGAAAGTGACAGAGGGAAGGGAGAGAATCTCAAGCCAACTCCTTGCTGAGCATGGAGCCTGACTTGGGACTCAATCTCATGACCCTGAGATCATGACCTGAACTGAAATCAAGAGTTGGCACTTAACCAATTGAGCCACCCAGGTTCCCCCAGGCAAATGTCCTGAGATCAAAGAGACAGAAAACAAATATTAGTTGATAATGGCAGTCTGTTCCCAATAGTAAATACAAAGTACAATTCATTACTGACCCCTGCCCTTAGCAATGAACATGGGTTGTCTTGTCAATAATGTTAATAGCTATTATGAGCCTTTAGTGAACATTGGTATCCAGAATTCCAGGAGCACTTGGGTGTTGGGTCAAAGGGGATATATACTGATTTCATGAATCCATGTGTTCTAAAGACCAAAGAATTAAGGGAGTATCTCAGGTTACTGTGGTGTGAGGTGTTCCTCATAATCATGAGGAAACATAGGTGCCTCCGTGAATTTACTACTCTAATTGGCAGTAGGTGGTCATGACAGTGACAGCAGGAGCTAAAGTTTCTAGTATACAGGTACTAGGCTAGGTGATGGCAACATACGCTTCTCCAATGAGGAGACCATGAGAAACATTAGAAAGAATAGTGTTTCAGTAATAATGAATAGAATTACCTTCTATCTGTTCCTGTGCTAAACCTAATTAGTTCCAGTTTCTGGGATTAAAACCTTAAAAAAAAAAGCTTCACTACCAGAATTTACTCAGTGTGTCAATTCCTGAAGAGCTCAAGGGCAAATGATAATTGACTTCTGTGAACATGAAAATGGTAATTCAATTTTGAGTCTGTACCTAACTAGGTCAATGTCTGCAAAGCTTCCAAGATTAATATCAGGAGGTGATACAGGGATATATGGTTGTGCAGGAACCATGGGGCCAAATGGATCTCCCATTACAGAAGGTAGAAGAAGGTACTCAGCTGCTGATGTGGCTAGATTTGCTGCTTCTGGTAATTTCTTCTCTGGACTATTTATAAGTCTGGAAGAAACAGCTTTTCTACCTTCTTTTTTTTTTTTTTATATGTTGAACTTTGCTTGTATGAACACAATTGCCATTCATAGATGGTTATTCATGTCTGCTTGGACTTGTTAGATGAAGTGCCTAGTTGGTATATTTAGATTCAGTGTTTCTCCCTCTTATGGTTTTAAATCACTATTAATTATTATTTAACATTTATGTAAGTTCATCATAGGTAGACACAAAGAGAGACCAAGAGATCAATCCATCTTACTCATTTTGCAAGTGTTAATGCTGAGGTTCAGGGGGGAAAAGGTATTAATCTATCCATAGTCAAAGGAAAATTATTTCACTAAAACCAGTTGACAGTTTGGAAAAATACATTTAGTTCACCTTATAACAACATACCCAACTGGATTAAAAAATTTAAAAAAATGAATAAAATAACCAAAAGGATATATGTGTGTGTGTGTATGTACATATACATATTTAGAGGTTAGAAATGTAATTTAATTCAAAGATCTTTACTTTTGATTTATCTTTGGTAAATTTTATTGAAATATACATACAGAAAAAGTATGCAAATCATTAAGTGTGCTGAATGAATTTTCACTGAGTGAACACTCCTGTGTAATTACATAAAGCCAAAGGAAGAAAACACTCTGTCTCTCTCAAATAAATAAATAAAATCTTAAAAAATAATAATAATAATTTTTTTTTAAAAAAGCATGAAGAGGGCACCTGGGTGGCTTAGATGATTAAGCATCTGCCTTCAGCTCAGGTCATGATCCCAGGGTCCTGGGATCGAGTCCCGCATCGGGCTCCCTGCTCCTTGGGAGCCTGCTTCTCCCTCTGCCTCTCTCTCTCACTCTGTCTCTCATGAATAAATAAATAACACTGAAAAAAAAATGAAAGTTATGAAAAAAAATTAAAAAAAAAAGCATGAAGAAATTTTATACTTCTCTTGAAAGATGTACACATTATGGTTACCTTTCTGTGGTGACATTTTGACAAGCATTCAACATGTAACACCAGGATTAATCAAGAATTACCACTAATAAACTACCAAGGTAATACTCTTTTTTTTTTTAAGGTTTTATTTATTTATTCGAGAGAGAGAGAATGAGAGATAGAGAGCACGAGAGGGAAGAGTGTCAGAGGGAGAAGCAGACTCCCTGCCGAGCAGGGAGCCCGATGTGGGACTCGATCCTGGGACTCCAGGATCATGACCTGAGCGGAAGGCAATCGCTTAACCAACTGAGCCACCCAGGCCCCCCAGGGTAATACTCTTGACAAGCAATAGAGATACACATTCTCCTGAAACACCAATAGATAAAAAGTGTTAGAATTCTAGCATATCAAATTACTATGATAATTCTCAGCACTGTTTGAAGTGTTTCACTGCATTCTGCTGAATTACAAGTATATAAATAATAAGCTCTTATTGCCTTGTCTAATAGGACAATCTGCCAAATGTATGCCCTATGGGGGATTACATGAATATTTCCTTTCTTTTCTTATGCAAAAGATGTTGCCATTCATCCTTGTATAGATAAAGATGGAAGACCATCTTTGAGCAGATCATTATACCTTGTGCATCCTAGAAGGTGTGGACTATAGGAGAAAGGCAAAAAGAGGCATTTAGTTTAAAGCCGGCTCCTGAACTGAGAAGTTGAAGGAAAACATTTACTTCAGGGGCCCAAAAGTCTTCTGGAAAGGGAAACAAATCGCTCCGATCCTTGACCCCCAAGTTTTCTACCTGAGGTTTGGTTTCAGGTAGATTCACAGATTTGGACTAGGTAGTGCCATCCGAGGCCCAGGTGTCAGTTATGCAGTGGGGCCCCTGAAATGAGCTGTGGGAACTAAACTCTGGCTTGACCCTAAGTCAAGAGGGGAAGTAGGGCTGGGAGAAGTTGGCCTTGCAAGTCTGTCCTGAACCAGAAGTCCACATTAGTGAACCTCACTTATGCTGTTTTTCAGTGAAAGAAGAGAGATAATATAAATCCTGTTTCTAAGCACAATTTACTTCAGGTATGCAATATAAAAAAAGAAACAAGTGAAACTAAAGGAATTATTGAAATTGGGCATCAGGACAGAGCTCTACACAACAAGAGGTAATCTTTTTTTTTTTTTTTAAGATTTTATTTATTGATTTGAGCATGCGACTCTTGATCTCGGGGTTGTGAGTTTGAGCCCCACGTTGGGTGTAGAGATTACTGAAAAATGAAGTCTTAAAATTTAAAAAAAAAAATTAAAAACAAGGAATAAAGTAACAGGTAGATATTTTCAAAAGTGAAAAACATTAGACAACACAAGACCCATTAAAAGAACTACTTGTTAAGAAAAATTAGCCAATTAAGAGACTGAAGCAAAGAGCTCAGAAATGAGAAACTGGTGAAGAAAATGACAGTGAATACTGGCTCTGTTAAAATGGAAAAATGACACTAAGTTACTATGGGAATTTTGCTACAGACTGGAAAATAAATGTTAAAAATCATGAAATATATAACTATAATAATAAGAGCCTAAATAAACAACGTTGGGAGGAATCGCAGGAGTGCTAAGGTCCTTGATCTTTTCTTAGCAAGATGTTAACTGCTATCAGTTAAAATGTAGAGATTTTAAGAAATAACACAACTCCAACCTCGTTATATTTTTCATAAGTCCTTTGTTAACCGACGAATCTTTCAGAAAATATTACCTCTTGGGGCGCCTGGGTGGCTCAGTTGGTTAAGCATCTGCCCTTAGCTCAGGTCTTGATCCCAGGGTCCTGGGACTGAGCTTCGCATCAGGCTTCCTGCTCAGCTGGGAGTCTACTTCTCCCTCTCCCTCTCCCTCTGCCTGTCCCCCATGCTCCATGGGCTAAGTCAGCCAGGCGTCCCTCTGTTACTTTATTCTTGAATACTGTCTTCTCTGAATAGATTATTCTTGGGTCACACTTTATTTCTCTTTTTTTTTTTTTTTAAGATTTTTATTTATTTATTTGACAGAGAGATAGTGAGAGCCGGAACACAAGCAGGGGGAGTGGGAGAGGGAGAAGCAGGCTCTCCGCTGAGCAGGGAGCCCGATGCAGGACTCAATCCCAGGACCCCGGGATCATGACCTGAGCCAAAGGCAGACGCTTAATGACTGAGCCACCCAGGCGCCCCTATTTCTCTTTTTGAGGATTGTTTTAATTATCTAAGGCTATGTAACATATCACTCAAAATTTTAGCCATTTACAACACCCCTTTGTTATGGTATGCAGTTCCTGAGGGTCAGGGATCTGAGAGTGGCTTAGCTGTGTGGTTATGGCTCAGATCTGATAACGTGTGCAAGCTGTGTGTTGGGACTGTAGTCATCTCAAGGGTTGGCAGGGCCTAGAAGATCTACTTCCAAGGTGGCTCACTCATACGGTTGTTCTTGGGAGGCTCTTCCTCCCTGACTGGTGGCAAAAGACTTCATTTCCTCATTGCCTTGACCTTTGCACAGCAGCTGACCTACCCCACAATGTGCTACCCAAGAGGGGATGAGAGCACAACCAGGACTGAAGCTGCAGTGCCTTGTTATAACCCAATCTTGGAAGTGACATACCATTACTTCTTCAGGATTCTGTTGGACCACACAGTCCAACCCTGTTAAAGTGAGGGAATGGACTACACAAGAGTTTGCACACCAGGACATGGGGATCATGGAAGATCACCTTTTAAGCAGGCTAATACTGCTCTTTTCCTTCTGGTGTTGAGTATTACCATAGAGAAGTTAGAAACCAGCCTAAATTCCTTCCCTTGCCAGTAGCTTACCTATAAAACCTAGATGCCTGGCAAAACACCTTTATTTTTGAAGCTCTTTAGTTTGGGAGTTGAATGTTCCATATCGGATTTTCTTGGAGGTGATTTCTTTCTGCAGATTCAGTTTTTGTTTCATTTCAGGGATATTTCTTAAATCAGATCTTTGAATAAAATTTTTCTTTCATTTTTGGGTTCTCTTCTTCAAGATCATCAAGTTAAAAAGGGGCAGAGCTATTTACTATATGGGATGCAGAGAGATGCGTCTTCCCCTTGCTTCTTATCAGTAAAAACAGTATTACTACATTGCTTAGCTCATGCTATAGACCAAATGCTTATGTCCTCTCAAATTTCCTTTGTTGACATCCTACATCCCAATGTGATGGTACTAGAAGGTGGGTCGTTTTGGAGGAGATGAGATCATCAGAGTGGAGCCTCTCATGAAATAGGACTAATCCTATTTCTCTCCTAAAAGAGACCCCAGAGAGCTCCCTTGCCCTTCCCCCCTGTGAGGACACAGAGAGAAAATGGCCATCTATGAGCCAGAAAGCAGGCTCTCCCAGACATTGAATCTGCCAGCACCTTGATCTTGGACTGCACAGCCCCAAGAACTGTGAGACATAATTTTGTGTTGTTTATAAGCCACCGCATCTATGGTGTTCTGTTATAGCAGCCTGAATAGATTAAGACCGTTTATAATAAGCACTCAGTAATGTTAACTCAGTGCTTTATATGCACCATGTCACAATTCAATCAGGTAAGGGCTCATAAAATTCCCATTTGACAAATACACAAACACACGTTCATATTAATATACTTAGTGAATGGCAGAATTGAATTTGAAGCCAGGTCGTCTGACTTCATAGACCAGACAAGGAGAAACGTTGCCTTCTGCATCCAGATATTGGCCCCTCAGCGGCACATGTCTGCGTGTTCAGCAGCCGTGGCAGCACCTTCAACAAACGTCGGCATCACAGTTGCCATTCAGCAGATCAGAAGTGACCGGACTCCTATCTAATAACTGTAGTGAGATGGAGTAGGAGAGGAGAAACATGGTTCCAAGAACTTGACCAAGTTGCTTATGGAAAAACTGTCTCTCGTTCCCCTTAGACCAATTCTGGAGGATATGAGAAAACTGGACTTCGCAAAGAATAAAAGCAGATCTGGGGAAATACAAATTTATGGCTGCTTTTGCCCATAGTTTTACCTTAGGCCTGGCTCACCTAAATGTAAACATACATGTACAGAAATGTGTAGAATGAAGTTACTTAGACTATGTATGATCACAAAGGGGTTGACAACACTTCTCAGTAGGGTGTTGGAAAAACCTTTAGCTGAAAGTAAGATAAGCAGCTCTCTACTTGTTCTCTTGTTCTGGCTCTGATCCACCTGCTGATCCTTTTGAAACTCTCATACCAGTCTTTCCCCTGGGTTGTATCATACAGTTTCATGCCAGGCTGGGAACTTCCTGGAATGGGGCCAGGGGCAGGGAATAGAAACTGTATAAATCCTCAGTCTGTGTACAGCTGTTCAAGGTTCAAACTGAAACACTCAGAGTTTACATCTACGACATGCTAATTGTTCTAGATATTTGTTTCTATTTGCTACAATCAGCTCTGTGTACATAGTTTGATTCTCTTGCTCTCTGCAAATGGTTTCCCTTTGCTTCCACTGCTATAGTGGGAGGGTTTTCTTGATGGCCTGCTTTTAGAGGCAAGTTCCAGATGGAGTGATTTATGAGAACTCTCCCACTATTTAGAAGCAATTTACTTCAGTTGTCTGGGGCATTACTCAATGTTGTTGCCTTACCCCCATCCCTACCGCATTATTTATAATTATTACATAGCTTGAAGCAAGAAATACATTTGTATATGAAGAGCAAATTGTTAACAATGCAGATTTGGAGTTTAATTGCTTAGAGTCTAGACCTTGTTCTTCCTAACTGTGTGACCTTGGGCAAAATACTAACCTCTCTAATCCTCAGTTTCCTTGGCTGTAAAATGACAATTAAATGACAGCCAGCAACAGATACAAAAAGCAGGCCCTCCCCTTTCTTTGGCAAGTTTTAAATACTTACAAGGAGACAGTTCCTTGCTATTTATTTACTTATTTTTAAAGATCTTTTTGGGGGGGTGGGGAAGTAATGTTAGGAACTAATATTTTTGTTTGGGATTGTGAGAAAACTTTAGCTCTCCGAAATTCACAGTTCTTTGTTTACTAACTGCTTCTAACAAAATGCTTAAAAAAATAGATTTTCTCAGAGATTTCACTGTCTATATCAAGTGATTTTCAGTTTGCTAATGATTTCCTCAAAGATAGAATTCCTGAATTTCTTGGAGGTTTTTTTATTTAAACAAACAATAATGAGAAATTTATTCAAAAGCAGATGTTGGCGAATGAAGAACTAATGGCAGGTTTTTTTTTTATTGTGGTAAAATATAACATTTACCATTTTAACCATTTTTATGTGTACAGTTTGGTGGCAGCAAGTACCGTCACAGTGTCATGCAACCATTATTACCATCCGTTTGTACCTTATTCATCTTTCCCAACCGAAACTGCACTGATTAAACAGTAACTCCCCATTCCCCCCTCCCCGCAGCCCCTGGCAACCACCAGGCAGATATCTGTAATAGTAGATATTTTTAAGGAGAAAGGAACAGGATGGGGCTTCCCTAGTGTGTGGCAGGCACTGCATTTCTACTGCAAGCCTATGTCATTTCTAAACTATCCCACTGAGATGTTGATCTGGTTTCTTGGCATCTGTGGCCCCAGAGGAATGTCCAGTCTGACCTGAGCACCTGCCTCTATGGAGGGTGGGGTGGGGATAGCCAGGGCTCATTGTGTGCTGCGCAGGGGACCTGACAGCAGCCTAGTCCCTTCCTGATGCTTTGAGCAATCAGCCCTAGTCTTGATATCCTGTTCTAGGCCCTGCTCAGCCTCTCATTCTTCCTTTGGAGCCCTGCATTTCAGGCCAGGGACTCCAGCTGGTTTGAGACCCGCCTGCCGATGCCAGCTCAATTTCTACCCCACCAGGAATTTACCATTCAGCAACCCAACCCTGTTTCCTCCTGCCCAAATACCGACCTAGTAAAGGCATGCTAGACCTTGGTGCTTATCTGTAAACTGAAGAGGGTGAATTAGGTAATCTCAAAGGTACAGTGCAGCCTTTAAAGTTGTTACTCTCTGTTTAAGACAAACAAGTAGTGGTCCTAATGTAATAGCCTAGATAAGATTCTTACTGACAAACTCTCTCTCATACTGGGATCGGTCATTTTTTATGTAAACTGAAAGCATTATGTTTGCTTTTGAAAGTTCAGCTAATGGCTAGCAAAGGCTTAATGCATTTAGGAGAAAAGATAATCTGTTGGTCAGTACAAAGAATTTCATATCCTGAATATAATCCTGAAAAAATTGGAGATCTCTGAGGAGCCTTTGGCTGGACTATATTGTCTTTGCATAAGATGGTTTTGGCTTTCACTCTAATAGAGCTTTAGCCCAGGCAAGGGCTAGTAGCTTGCTATTTGATAGGGCTATTTGCATTTCAAAGCTAATCAGTATTAAATAATCAGCTGATGAGGAAGAGTAAGAGGGTCATTGTTGTATTTTATTATTGTGTAAACTCAGAAAGCAGGCTGAGAGGCAGAGAGCTCACTCATATTCTAGCAGATAAGAAAGTGGTTTAACGTGAAAGGTCCCTTAATGGATGTGTTACTCATTTCTTTCCACTCGTATGACTGCTAGGCTTGGTAAGGAAGTAAACATAAAATGTGGAGAGAAGAACCACGTTTATTTCCAGTACAGACCTTATACTTAAGGTGAAAGCATTTCTTAAATCTTTAGCTTGTATTCCTCTGTAACTAGATGGTTACTTTTTAGAATCTTTAATAGTTTGAATTTATAATTATAATGTTTTATTGGCTAATTCAAATCAAACTTGATTGTAAGTCTGATTTAGTGGTTCTTAACCCCAGAACATTAGAACTGTAGCTGGGATGCAGGGGTGCAAGAGTACCTGGCTCTGGGCAGACCTGGTTCCATCACTTGCCTCTGACAAATTCAAAGGCAGAGAAACAAGTGGTGGTGAAGCAAGAAAGGGATTTATTTCAGTGAGGCCAACACCAGGAAGACAGTGGATTAGAATCTCAAAGATTGTCTCCAAAGTGCTGATAACACTTCCAGGTTTATATAAAGAAAATGTGTGGCAAAGGTGGGTGGGTACATGCAGGTGGGCAGTAAAGGCCAAATCCATCACTTTCTTGGGGTCAATCCACATGGGTCTTCCTGGCCCAGGGCAGTTCTTACTGCTTGAGGTGGTAGCTTTGGTTCCCATCAGAGGACGCCTTGCCCATTGGGTCTTTCACCTGAGTTGAAAGATAAGCTAGAAAGAAAAACTTAATCAATTAGGAAGTTTGAAGTCAATATGGAGGTAGTTGAAGTCCTTTTTCAAGAATCATCAAGGGCAAAGAAAAATACTGATGTTTGTTCGCACCCCAGAGAATGACATGATTGGTTTGGGGTGGGGCCTGGTCATTGTTATCATTTAGTAATTCCCCGGTGATTCTCCTGGGTTGAAGGTTGAGAACCACTATTCTAATTTTTATTGAACATATCTTTATTCAGAAAAAAACTCAGAAAACAAAAAACTTCGTTGACATTCCCAATGTCAATAGGTGGTCTCAGTTTTTGATTGCACACATCTATTTAAAAAAAATTGAACACATTCCAAAGTATCTCTGTGTGTTTGTACTACTTTACTAACATATTATCTGTATCATAAAACAGAAGAGTAGACATTTATAAAAATAGGATTAGTAGTAAATAAATATCTTCGGGGTGCCTGGATGGCTCAGTCAGTTGAGCATCTGCCTTTGGCTCAGGTCTTGGTCCCGGAGTCCCAGAATTGAACCCCGCATCGGGCTCCCTTCTCAGTTGAGAGCCTGCTTCTCCCTCTGCCCTCACCCTGCTCGTGCTGTCTCATGCTCTCTCTCTCTCTCTCAAATAAGTAAGCAAATGAATGAATGAATATCTTCTTCCTGTACCCCTAGTATTCTTGTAGCCGCTCTGGAAACCAGTGTCCCACAGGCTAAAGTCCAGATTCCTTTGCATGGAATTCAAGGGTTTCTCTAAACAGAATTTGATCTCCCTCTTATCATTGTTATATACCATACCGTGTTTGTTTATTGTTATATTTCTTACTGTCTTAGGCTACTTTCTTGGGAAACAGACCCTGAATTGGAAACTTGCATGTAGAAAGTTTATCGAGGAGTCCAGGAAATAGGATTGAGCAGAGGATGGAGGAGATGAAGTTATGAGAGTTCTGGAGCTGGGTGACCCTTCAGAATTGCCCCACCTTGAGGCAAGGTCCTTAGGCCTTCATCCTGCATTAAGTCGTTATCTATGTGAGCTGCCCCTGGGTGAGGTGGTTCTGATAGCAAATCCCCCACAGCCATCACCCACCGACCTGCCGGCTGTTGGGGGAATGAATGTCTCCAGTTCCAAGAGGGGATGCTTAACACAGCAACCACCATGTTCCCTGTAGCATGTCTTAGCACAGTTCTTCCTTACACAGGAATATTTGACCCTGTCTGTCCTCAGAAACCAAGCCCTCCCTGGTGACTCAATTTAAAATACCACCACTTCCTCAAAGTTTCTGTGTACTGCTCTGCTAGGAGTAGTACCAGGGGACACGGCACAAAAAGCCGAGACTCTGGAGCACTTGTGTGGCTCAGTTGGTTAAGTTCTATCTCTTGATCTCAGCTCAGGTCTTTATCTCAGCTCAGGTCTTGATCTCAGGGTTGTGAGTTCAAGCCCCGTGTTGGGCTCCATGCTGGGCATGGAGCCTACTTAGGGAAAAAAAGAAAAGAAGAAAAAAAAAAGCAGGGACTTTGATGTCATGAACACCTGGGTTTAAGTATTATATTTTAGGGGACTTGATTGGGCAAGTTATTTAACTTCTCTGAGTCTGACTGGAGCTTATTGAGACCTACTCTAAGGATTTTTACAAGGAATATTGAAATAGGGGCGCTTGGGTGGCTCAGTCATTAAGTGTCCATCTTCAGCTCAGGTCATGATCCCAGGGTCCTGGGATGGAGTCCTGCATCGGGCTCCCTGCTCGGCGGGGAGTCCGCTTCTCCCTCTGCCTGCTCTGCCTGCTGCTCCTCCTGCTTGTGCTCTCTCTCTCTCTCTCTCTGTCAAATAAATAAATAAAATCTTAAAAAAAAAAGGAATGTTGAAATAATCACTCAACCCATGATACAATGCCTTTTTTGTTCTAGCTTTTACTTTCTTCCAAATTTCTTCCAAATTTACTTTCTTCCAAATTTCATTTACTTATTTAAATGACAAAATAAAAAAAATTAAAAATAAATGGCAAAATAAACATAATTAAGAAGCTGTAGTGATTTTATCATGTTTATTCAATTTAAAAGTTTATTCTTTATTCTGAGATGTTTCTACTTTATGAAAAATTGATTTTCATTATGAAAATCTGATGGCAGAGTAACAGATTTTTTTTTAATTTTTTTATTGTTATGTTAATCACCATATATTACATCATTAGTTTTTGGTGCAGTGTTCCATGATTCATTGTTTGTTCATAACACCCAGTGCTCCATGCAGAACGTGCCCTCCTCAATACCCATCACCAGGCTAACCCATCCCCCTACCCCCTCCCCTCTAGAGCCCTCAGTTTGTTTTTCAGAGTCCATCATCTCTCATGGTTCGTCTCCCCCTCTGACATACTCCCCTTTTCTTCCTCTCCTGTTATCTTCTTCTTTTTCTTTTTTCTTAAAATATGTTGCGTTATTTGTTTCAGAAGTACGGATCTGTGATTCAACAGTCTTGCACAATTCACAGCGCTCACCATAGCACATACCCTCCCCAATGTCTATCACCCAACCACCCCATCCCTCCCACCCCCAACCACTCCAGTAACACTCAGTTTGTTTCCTGAGATTAAGAATTCCTCATATCAGTGAGGTCATGTGATACATGTCTTTCTCTGATTGACTTATTTCAGAGTAACAGATTTTTCACACAACTTTATGGTGGTATAACTTATGTAATAATGGATTTTTGAAGGAATCTTAATTAGGAAAATAAACTTTTGTCATATATACACATACATGCGTTAATTAAAGAAATTATTGGTTCTTGAAATTAAAAATGCAGATATAATTACTACATCTTAACACTGATTCATTATGCTAATATATATTCTATGTATTTATGATATATAGATTTTTACTTACAATATTTATAATATAGAATATATGGTCAATTTTGTGTGTGCCAATTATTTGTTGAGCACCTATAGCATCTATAATATAGAAAACATTTTAATTATTGCTACTAGAAAAACATGAAATGGGATCCCTATTCTGAAGGAGCTCAAAATTATTTAACTGATGAAAAATAATAATAAATATTTCAAATAACATTTCAAGAAAAAGGAGGCCTGTTGGAAACAGTTTAAATCTTTCATGTAATTGGTACTGACATTTTTTTTTCTTTTTTTTTAAGATTTTATTTATTTATTTGACAGAGAGAGATCACAAGCAGAGGGAGAAGTAGGCTCTCTGCTGAGCAGGGAGCTGAATGTCAGACTCTATCCCAGGCCCTGGGATCAGAACCTGAGCAGAAGGCAGACGTTTAACCGACTGAGCCACTCAGGCTCCCAGTACTGACATTTCTGAACATACCATAGAATTTCAGGAGCCAGGCTGGTCTGGAGAAATTCTCTCAAAGGATGGATAGGATTTAGATGAGTTATAAATTCCCTAATTAGTAGTGACCTGATCTGGTATAACTTTGTATCTTACACACTGCTTAATATATGCTAGGCCTTTAGTTTAAAAAAAAAAAAGTAGTTCATGCAAACACACACACATAATTTAAATAAATGCTGAGTATATAAATTGAGTATCTGGAGGAGAATGGGGAAGGATTCCAGCTTTGTGGTAGAATTTATGGGAAACAACCAAGGTGGTAGAGATCCAGACATGTTGGGAGGTCAGAGTGAAAGTCTATTTGGTGGAAGTGAAGTCCTCAGGCAGGAATGGAATGGGGAAGAGGACCAGCAACAGAAGATATGCCAGGCGAGGTTTTTGTAGACCTTAAGTCATACAGTTTACATTGTACCCTGTATGGAACAGGAAGAACGCATAAAACTGTACTAAGGGAACACAGATCTGAGCGTGTTATTTCCAAGTCCCAAGATTTACACAGGTTAAGTCTGACTGCCTCAACCAGACTTCCATTTTTTTTTTTTTTTAAAGATTTTATTTATTTATTTGACAGAGAGACAGTGAGAGCAGGAACATAAGCAGGGGGAGTGGGAGAGGGAGAAGCAGCTTCCCGCTGAGCAGGGAGCCCGATGCAGGGCTCGATGCCAGGACCCTGGGACCATGACCTGAGCGGAAGGCAGACGCTTAACGACTGAGCCACCCAGGCGCCCCACCAGACATCCATTCTTAAATTTCTCAAAACTTTCTCTTCAGTTTTTTTTTATTCTTTTATCTCCTTGTTTTTCTCCTTTCTCTGACATCCCCACGTGGTTGCTATACACACTTTAAAATCCCCCATTTGGAGTTAATCTTCCCATATTCTCAAAGCTCTCTGTTTAATTCATGGTTATGGCCCCTGTTAGATTGCATTTTGAGTAGACATGGGTTTCAGACACCGGAGTATGCATATAGAGAGAACAAATAATGTCTTGTTCAACTTTGTATTCACCTCCTTCCAGTACTCAGTATAGACCAATATTGAGTGAAGGTTATTTAAAATAGTGATTTCTTATTATAAACCAGTGAAAATGCTGAATGTCATTTCCTCTTACAAGCCAATATTAATACACATTACAAGTAGGCCCAAAATAAAAAACTGCTTAATGGATTGTAAAAGGCAAATCATATAGGGGTGCCTGGGTGGCTCAGTTGGTTAAGCAACTGCCTTCAGCTAAGGTCATGATCCTGGAGTCCCAGGATCGAGTCCCACATCAGGCTCCCTGCTCGGCGGGGAGTCTGCTTCTCCCTCTGACCCTCTCCCCTCTCGTGCTCTCTCTCCCTCTCTCTCTCTCAAATAAATAAATAAAATCTTTAAGAAAAAAAGGCAAGTCATATAAATTGCTCTGCTTGAAGAATTATTTCTACCTGAGTCACAAGGTATTTTTGATCCAACTAACCTAAGTAGTTACATTAAGTCTTAGAAATGTTTGACAGGGGTGAAAAAGAATTATGACAAAGGTCAGTTACTATAAGGAAAAAAGTTTTCTTACTGAAAGAATTTTCTTTTTTTTTTTTTTTTTTACAAATGATAACAAATAAACCTCTCATGACTAGATTGTGTGACCTTCCTGGCTTGTTTGTATTAAAGAGAAGCAATTTTTCTGTTGTTATAGCTTGATTAAAAAAAAATAGAAGGAATAGAAATGACAATTAAACTTGACTTTTTGTCATTTATGAAGGTCATGTCATCAGCTGTGTTGGATACAGGGCTGGACTTTATTCCATTGGTTGATAAGAGTTATCAACACTTTACAAGTTAGAAACTTTATGTGAAAGTCAGCATTTTTATTGCCTAGTGTATAGTTACTTTCAAATCTCTGCCTCTTTTGTGCTTACATTGATACTGTGTGTACTTTCATGTCAGGGATAGATAGAGTGTCTGAACCAAGAAAATCTAAACTTAGACTTAACAAATGACCAGCCTATATGAATACATAATGCAATGAATGCACAATAATCTACTTGTTTTAAAAAGGTTTATTAATCACTCCTGGAGGGCCTAGGCTAGGTGACTATGTGATGTATACCTTTTTTATCCCCGTCAGTAAATAAACATACAACTGCAGGGAGTGTCCCCCTCCGCAAACTCAACTCCAGAGAATATGAGAATAGTGCTGTCTGGAGTTGGGGAACACAGCAGTCTGGCACACCATAGAAAGTATTTGATAATGATTCTTGAATGAAGGAATGAACAGATTACAGGGTTATCAGAATGCTAAGGCAGAAGAGAGTTTGACAAAAGCCATTTTTGAAGCCAGTATTATTCTTTTTTTTTTTTTAAGATTTTATTTATTTATTTGAGAGAGCGAGCATGAGAGAGAGCATGAGAGGGAAGAGGGTCAGAGGGAGAAGCAGACTCCCCGCTGAGCAGGGAGCCCGATGTGGGACTCAATCTCGGGACTCCAGGATCATGACCTGAGCCAAAGGCAGTCGCTTAACCAACTGAGGCACCCAGGGGCCCAAAGCCAGTATTATTCTAATATTAGTCTAAACAGGGTGATACATGAATAAACATGACAATGCTGTATTAGCCATACCAGACATTTAGGAAAATATAACTCTCCAGGAAGATCAGCTAAAAAAAGAACAATTCCACATAAAATTACTTGTAGATGTTTCCTGATGGAAATACCAGGGCCAAATTCAACATCAATATGAAATTTAGAAAATTGTTTCTGTGTATTGGGTGCTCTTTTTCACACATTTCCCTCCTCCACTCTTCCATCCCTGGGGCACAAGAGCTGCCCTTTCGTTTGAGTAAGTAAGAAGCATTGGTGAGTCATATTAGCTATTTTTAATACACAGACATGTGAGAGAGCTGTTTGATAGAGGATTTGCTTGCAAGCAATTGGATTTGAGAAAGTCCAGGCTTCAAGCCAGATTCTGGAGTGAGGCAGAAATGGGGACTAGACAGAAAAGCTTGTAGGCTTTTCAGACTAAAACAGAGAGAATGTATATGTAAAACTAGGGTTTAATTTGAGTAGTAATTTAGAGTAGGTGTTGATTTAGGAAGATCTGAAAGATATAGAATTAATGGAAAGGTTAATGATGGGCCTCCTGCAATGATAGAATGATGACAGGTTATGGAATACTTCTTAACTCCTAAGCATTATGTAATTTAATGCCTAGGTGCTAAAAAGTGGTAGCTAAAAATAAATAGTGGTACATTTTTAAATAGGGGATGTCTTTCTCTCCCTGAACTTCTAACCTTACTTCATGAATCTGAACCTAATTTTAAAGTAAAGTAGCCTCATACTAAGCAGCAAAGCAGAGAGACCGTATTAATTCTTCATTTTATGAGTAGAGAAGTATTTATTGAGACTGGGGAATTATTATTCGTGTGCTTATTCATGGAATTTATTTGTATATTTGGTGCCTTGTTCCACAGATAATTTAGGCAGAAATGATAGGTAACATAGGACAATACCGAATCAAGACAAAACTCTCCACCCAGCCATCTCACATATCTAGAACCCAGATAGGAAAATAGAATAAGCCACCAAGTCTCACTGCATATAAATAGATGTTAGAAGATTCATGCATTAAGTCAGTATTTTTCAATCATTAACACACACACATACTCAGGCCCTCACCCATTATTTATTTACTTTAATTTTAGACATAATAAGCTTGGTTATCTGGGTTTATCTAGTCCACAGGAGATCAAAACAGTAGTATATTGCTGCACATTTCCTTGGCATTAACAATTATACAAAGGGCTTTTGCATCCATTATTAGTTGTTCAAGGCAGACACAGCAATAACATCAAGAAGTGGCAGTTGACTGCCTGACAGCCCCAAGAAGATAGAAGAATTCTATTTTTTTTTTTATTTTTTAAAAAGATTTTACTTATTTGAGAGTGAGAGAGCACAAGCAGGAGGGAGGGGCAGAGGGAGAAGGAGAAACAGACTCCCCACTGAGCAGGGAGCCCGATGCAGGACTCAGTCCTAGGCCCCCAGGTCAGGGATCATGATCTGAGCTGAAGGCAGACACTCAAGGCTCCCGATAGAAAAATTCTAAATAATAGGTGCATAAACTGCAAGAATACACTAGTCTACAGCCACGATGAAGGGGAAAGAGAACAGCATGCATTATTCTTCCTAGAAGGTATCTCCACAGTCCAGACTCAGAACCCTGGATGAATATACAGGTTGTCCAGTCCAGCGTCCCAGTCAGCTCATGGTTCATCTCTACCGTTTTTCTCTTAGGTAGCCTCTCCTTATGTGTTGTCACTTATGAGATTCTTTCTGAATCTGTTGATTAATTTTATGTGTCAGCTTGGCTGGGCCATGGTGCCTAGATATATGGTCAAATATTTTGGATGTTTCTGTGAGCGTGCTTTTGGATGAATTAACGTTTTATTTTATTTTATTTTAACATTTTATTTTTTTAAAAATATTTATTTAAGGGCGCCTGGGTGGCTCAGATGGTTGAGCGTCTGCCTTCGGCTCAGGTCATGATCCCAGGGTCCTGGGATCGAGTCCTGCATCGGGCTCCCTGCTCGGCAGGGAGTCTGCTTCTCCCTCTCCCTCTGCCTCTCCCCCTGCTTGTGCTCTCTCTGTCTTTCTCATAAATGAATAAATAAAAATCTTTAAAAAAAATATATTTATTTAGAGAGAGAAAGAGATAGCACAAGCAGGGGGAGGGGCAGAGAGAGAAGGAAAGAGAGAATCCCAAGCAGACTCCCCCTTGAGCGCAGAGCCCTGTGTGGGGCTTGATCACATGACCCTGAGATCATGACCTGAGCCAAAACCAATAGTCAGATGCTTAACTGACTGAGCCACCCAGGCACCCTGTGGGTGAATTAACATTTAAATGGACTTTGAGTAAAGGGGATTGCTCTCTATTAATGTGGGTGAGCCTCATCTAATCTGCTGAAGGCCTAGACTAGAACAAAAGACTGACCTCCTCTGAGCAAGAGGGAGTCCACAGCAGATGACTTTCAGACTTGAACTGCAGCATTGGCTCTTAGAATCTGTAGCCTACTGGCCCACCCTGCTGATTTTGGATTTGCCAGTCTCCATAATGACATGAGCCAATTTGTTCAACTCTCTCTCTCTCTCTCTCTCTCTCTTTCCCTCTCCCTCTCTCCCTCTCTCACTCATTGTTTCTCTTTCTTTGGAGAATCTTAAATACAGAACCTCTTTTAAAATTAGGACATAATATATTGCATAGCTCAGATTGTGTCATTGCATTGCTAAAAATTCTTGATGGAAAATGTTCTTTGCAGCTTAGCAGTAAGTTGGAATTAACCTAAATATCCATCAATAGTGAATTGAATAAGTGAATTGATATGATAGGATATATCCTGTACAGTAGAATGCTATGATTTCATTGAAGATGATTGAGATAAGTAGGTGAAGGGGATTAAGAGTACACTTATCTTGGTGAGCACTGAGTAATATATGGAACTGCTGAATCACTATAATGTACCCCTGAAACTAATATAACACTATGTTAACTACACTGGAATTCAAATGAAAAAGGAAATGATTGAGATAGAGCTATATCTATACGTGGTGACATAACATAGTGTCTAATACATATCATTAGCTAAAAGTTGCAAATTGCTGTGAAGTATACATAATATGACCTCATTTATGCTGAAATAGTTATATGTGGCATAGTCTTGTAGGAAAATAATATAATAAAAATAGCTAACATTGCTAGCAGTTAACTGAGGGCTTCCTATGTGCCTGCACTGTTCAAGGATCTTTACATGTATTTATTCATTCTATTCAACAGATATGTATTACATACTGTGCTAAGTGATAGGCATTCAGCAGTAAATGAAACCAGTGGTTCTTGACTTGGGGTGATTTTTGCCCCCCAGGGGATATTTGACTATGTCTGGAAACATTTTTTGTTGTCACGAGAATGTATGTATAGGGGGATTGCTACTGGCATCTAGTGGGTAGAAGCCAGGGCTGCCGCTACTTATCCTACAATGCACAAGACAGCTCCTCACATCAAAGAATGAGTCAACCTAAAATGCCAGTAGTGCAAAGGTTGAGAATTCCTGAACTGGACAAAATCCTTGCCTTCATGTTGTTAGGAATTACTCATTTAATCCCCATAACACCTCTAGGAGCAGGTGCTATCATTATGTGTTATTGTAGATGAAGAACCTGAGCCACAAAAAGGTTAAGTAAAGATACAAGCTAAATTGTTTATGTGTACCTCTAGGAACTGGGTTTGATGGTCAGCTTTCACTCTGTACGTACCATATTTTGCTATCTTTGAATTTTTAATAATGAACTTGTTTTATAATTATTTTTCTAAATAAAATTTGAGTTAAAAAGGATTTTAAAATGCTTTATCACTCCCAATTGCCTATTTGTTTATTTATTTATTTGAAGATTTATTTGCTAATGTGAGAAAGAGAGAGCGTTCACATGGGGGGAGGGGGCAGAAGGAAAGGGAGAGAGAGAGGGAGAGAAGCAGACTTCTCACTGAGTGTGGAGCCCAACGCAGGACTCAATTTCACAAACCTGAGATCACGACTTGAGCCTAAATCAGGAGTCTGTTGCTTAACTGGCTGAGTCATCCAGGCGACCCCTGCAGATTGCCTATTTAAGACAACCTAGTATCCTCAACTTAGCTTTCCAGGTTCCTCCATGTCTGGTTCCATTTACTTTTTCAGTTCTCTCTGCTTCCCACATCACATATTCTGTGTTTTAGCTGCAGTAGGCTATTGCCTCATGTGGGAAGCCTGTACTTAGGTAGCTCATCTTTCTATTACCTGTGAAACTAAATAGGGTCCTTTTTTTTAGGATTTTATTTATTTATTTGACAGAGAGAGACACAGTGAGAGAGGAACACAAGAAGGGAGAGTGGGAGAGGGAGAAGCAGGCTTCCCGTGGAAAAGGGAGCCCAATGCGGGGCTCAATCCCAGGACCCTGAGATCATGATCTGAGCCGAAGGCAGACTCTTTAACGACTGAGCCACCGAGGCGCCCCTAAATAGGATCTTATATATAAATTGTGAACCAAAGCAAATTACAAAGATGAGTTCCTTTAATACTGAACCAAAATATGCTCTCCTGTAATAATTTTTACCCATTGGTCTTGGTTCTCTGATTTAGGTATTTGCAATTTATAGCTAAGGCATCTTCACAAGATAACACTACCAACATTTAAATATATATCTTTTCTAAGTTTTCTCTTTGTAAGTGAAGCCTCTAATTCTTCTTTCAGTCATTTCCCTGACTAGACCTTTTTTCAAGACCACTCACCATCCTGGCTGCCCTAGAATGCTCTACTTAGCTGATATCCTTTCTAAAGTGGGGCATGCAGTATGGTGTCAGTTCAGGGGTAAAATGAGTAGTTTTTAGAAAGCAAACAATCTTTTACTTCTTTTTTTTCCTGAACTTTGTATGTGTATGTAGGCTTTCCTTGCATTTTCTTCCTTTGGCGGTTGGGTCACACATCATTGAATCACAGAGCACCATGATAAAGAAGGTGTTTACTATGGTTCTGAGTCATCAATAAAGCATTAAATCATATTCAGCACACTCTGCTTAAGAAAGTAGGGAAGCAGGGCACCTGGGTGGCACAGTCAGTTAAGCATCCAACTCTTGGTTTTTGGCTCCATTCAAGATCTCAAGAATTGTGAGATCTGGCTGAGCCCCACATAGGGCTCCGTGCTCAGCGCTGAGTTTGCTTAGGACTCTCTCTCCCTCTCCCTCTGTTCTGCGCCCCCCACCCTAAACATCTCCTGCTCTCTTTCTCAAATAAATAAATCTTTAAAAAAAAAAAAAGCAGAGAAACAGTGAATGCAACCTATATTTTTATATAAAATAGATAAATTTTTTTTTTTTAAAAAAAAGGTGTTTCTTAAATAGTCACACAATTATCTGGAGCACTACACTCTACCAAAAAAAAAAAAAAAATCCCCCAAAGATCTGGGAAAACAACATTTAATTGTACCATGAATCAGAATGAATCAAGAGAAACCTTTTTAGAGCCTAGCAAGAATCCTAAAGATTAGATAGTCTGTGTATGCCAGTGATTTCAAAGCTTGTTTTTGAAATACCTAAGATTTAGAATAAAAACAGTCACTCAAAAAGTCAGTGACACAGTCCCAAGTCCTAGGTCAGGGTCTGAAATCCCCAAAATAAAATGAATTTTAAATATTTTACATCTAGGGGCACCTGGGTGGTTCAGTCGGTTAAGCAAGCATCTGCCTTCAGCTCGGGTAATGATCCCAGGGTTCTGGGATCGAGCCCCAAGTAGGACTCCCTGCTAAGCTGGGGGTCTGTTCCTCCCTCTCCCTCTCCCTCCCCATTTGTGCTCTCTCTCTCTCTCACTCACTCTCTCTCAAATAAATAAAATCTTTAAAAAAAAATTTCACATCTAAATAGTTGTGCATTCGGGAGATAGTGTGTATGAGAACAAAAGATTGGTGCATACTCAATTGGGTGTTGTCTCCACAAATTCTTCTTTATTCTTTAGTTGACTTATCAATGAAACACTTGGTTTTCCATCTCCTATTAGATGCTACACTTTCGACAACAATTTGAAATATGTAATAGCTACGGGTGAACAGCTTTAGCAGTTGTTCAAGTGACGAACATTATCATTTACCTTCTCCACCATCAATTCTCTTCCAAGCGACAGGCTTGCCTTCTTGTAGTATTCATGGTAGTATTCTGATCACATTACTGTTCTCCAGAGTCTTCGGTGGCTCCCAAATGTTTTAGAAACTACATGAAGATTTGGAATAGTGGATTTCAAGACCCTCTTACAAATTGACTTTTTTTTTTTTTTTTTTAATAATCACACAGGCTTTAATTTTCCTCCCATGTGGTATTTCCAACACAGGCAGGAGACACTCCTTGCTTTCTTCCAAACAAGACTTCACACCCCTGGAGTTTGAGGACATGCTTGCTATGTTAGCTCATGCTTGTAAGAACTCTCTCTAGGGTTACGAATTTTCTCAAATGGTGTAAGTTTAATAGTTCACATGGACTCATTTAAGCCACTTCTTCACAAACTAAAAGTGCAGTGGAATCAAGGTTCAGAGAAGATGGCTTGAGGACCCTGCTTAATTAGGAAGGAAGTTCTGAAATGAACACCTGCTTGGTTTTGTTTTTTTTTTTTTACTACTCTTTTCAAGCTTTCATTTATTACTTAGTTCTTTGTTATGTCCCCCCTTTGAGCCTCTTCATGTGAGACACTGAATAGAGAACATGGGTGAAAACAGTAAAAATAATAGCTAACAATTGATGAGTGCTTCATATATGTAGGGCCTTTTTACCTACTTTATCACAAATCTTCACAATTTTATAAGGCAGAGGTGGATAAACTTATTTTAAAGGTATAAACTTGGCTGAGAGAAGATTAGTAACTGAGAAGGTCCTACAAGTATCAAATACCTAAAAGGGGAAATAACAAAAAAGTTTGCAACTCATTATTAGGTACCATTGTATCTCATGGGGAGAATGGAAGAGGGAGATTACGGGGGGAGGGGGGAATCCAAGAGCTTTCCATGGATTCTGTTAGGAAAAAATGGAAACGTTATGGATTGGGGTGTAAAAGTGAAGGAATGCATTTTGGGGGTGAGTTTCCCTGGCTAACACTGAGTCAGATTTACTTTGAAGTTGGAACCATTTGAATTTTTTAAAACAAACTGGTAAGTGGATGGTAGATAGGGGGCTGAAAATCTTTTATGCCTTTATTTTTTCACGGGTTTCCCATGAAGGTTCTGGGATGTCACGTTGGGTGGGGGTGTTTCTGTGTGGCTGACATTTGAATTGGATCTAAAATGGAATTGTAGCTTTGAGATCTGAGTTTGTGAAACACATGGTTCAATGACAAAATATATTGATTTGAATAGTTCATCCAGTTGGCAGTTTTCCATTATGAGAACCTGGATGAGTAACATCTACGGATAATTTCTAAGTCTCAAGCATTAGTTATCCTTCATCCAAATTGCCCCAATATCTATGAAAGCTACTCAAAGGAAACATTTGAGATGGGTTAAAGATTTACTTCTTCGGGTGCCTGGGTGGCTGGCTCAGTTGGTTAAGCTATTACCTTCTGCTCAGGTCATTATCCTGAGGTCCTGGGATGGAGTCCCGCATCGGGCTCCCTGCTCAGCAGGGAGTCTGCATCTCCCTCTGACCCTCCCCGCCTTTCATGCTCACTCTCTCTCTCTCATTCTCATAAATAAAATCTTAAAAAAAAAAAAGATTTACTTCTTCCCTTCCAGATCACTCCTGTTTGTCTCATGAAGAAGTAACTGGAAGGAGACAGATATGGAAAGGGTCTTCACAACCTACATATTGACCAGCCAGCCTTTGAAATAACTAGAAGTTACTTTAATATGGTGAAAATAAAGGTTACAACTTCTCTGTGATATATATAATCTATTTGCTAATTAGAGTGTTTTATTTTTCTGTTTGTGATACCTAAATAATTGATTTTAACACTAATTTAGAGCATGATAAGAACCCAAATGGCATTATCCTTCCTGGACTATAGCCACATTTTTTGGTTTCCTGAGTTTCACTAATTTGGGCCATGTATCACATATCCTTAGCCTAAAAATTCAACTTGAAATGAAAAATGGAAATTTATGTGTATGTGTGTATATAAAAACAGGAAGCTAAGGCAAATATTCTGAAAGTTTGTATGAGTCAGAAAATTATATTCCTTGCTATATGATCAGGATCACAAACTGAGATAGGATGACCATGTATTAAAATATTATATGTTTTGGGTTCCTGGGTGGCTCCGTCAGTTACGCATCTGCCTCCGGCTCAGGTCATGATCTCAGGAGGCTCCCTGTTCATTGACGAGTCGGCCTCTCCCTCTCCCTCTGTGGTCTCTCTTGTTCTCACTCTCTCTCAAATAAATAAATTTTAAAATTAAAAAGAAAGATTATATGTTTAAAAAGTTGAGAAATAGCATAAAATGATTATGAAAATAAAAGTCAAGTAATAAGGCAAGCAGTTTTTATCATGGATAGGACTATTTCTTTGAGTCTTGGAACTGAAGGACCATCTGGAAATAGAGTTGACTTGAGGATGGAGATTGGAGCTGCGGTGGGGAAACAAAACGGCACCACATGCTCTCTCTGTCCCTTGCGCCTCTGCGAATAAATATTCATTTGTCTTCTCCATTGACCTTCCTCATTGTCATTCTCAATTTAACTTTTTAAATATTCTAAATCTGGAAGATAAATCCAAGAAAAGTTTGACCTCTTGCACCAGTATGATTTCCATTCTCCGTTCCTGTGAACCTGAGAGCCCTCTTTTATTTCTCTCTGTCAGGGATAAGGCTTGCAGAAGGCTGTAGATACATGCTTATTACCAGCATCAGATTTACACAGATAGGAAATTATAAGTAGATAGGGTTGCTGTATAGTTCAGCTATGTCTGAATTAGAAATAAATCCTGTTTGTATAATCTAGTCTTAGCTAGTTCTGTTTATTCAGCCAAGTTATTTCCTGCACAGAATCTGCCTTTGCCTGGCAGTTGGAATCTTTTTTTTTTTTTTTGCCTCAAATTGCTTCTCATTACATTTATTTTGAAGTGCCACCACACGCAGCTTGTGCTTGATTTACTTTCAGTCCAGTTAATCTTACCCATAGTGCTCATCTTAAGTAAGCAGGTTCTTACAAATCTGTTGATTTCCTAATCATTCTTTCTGTAATGAGTCATGAAGTGTCGTTAGACTTTACAGGGTTTATTTCCTCACCTTTACAGAAATAATTTGTTATGAAGTATGATTTGATAGAAAGAGAACTATATTGTATGTTGAGGCACCTTGGTTATTTTCATTGTGTCTCCTTTCTACCCAACCAAGTGACTTTACCTGTCATGTTTGCCTCATCAGCAAAATGAAGGTGTAGGATTATATCCGTTGTTCTCAATTCTGGGTGCATATTGGAAGCATCTGGGGAACTCCAAAAATACTACTGCTTGGCCACCCTAGACCAGCTAAGTTAGATTCCCTTGAGGTAAGACCTAGGCATTGGCATTTTATTAAAAGCTCAACCTGGGTTAGAAACCACTGGATGAATGATTTTCATGGGTCATTCCAACTTTATGATTCCCTTATTCTGATGCTGACTGACTTGGACTCCTTCTCCTACCTAATCTTCATAGACAGTACAGGAAGAGGAGAACTTGTTGATTTGGTTAACAGTTATGGATATGAGCTCTGCAGCCACTGTGTGACATTTTAACCTCACTGAGTTGTGAAAAGTAAGTGCAGTAGAGAGTTTGTGTCCTGAATCTCTTAAGATTTTCTAAAAAGAGTTAATTTTTATTTCCATAATTTAAAAAAAATGCCCTCTATATACTAAATGCTAAATGAACAATTAAGATGCCTTCCATGGTATCTCTCCTGAGGGGGACAGTCAAGAAAACCAGGGATTTAGAGAGGTATGCGTGAGGCACAGTGGGCGCCAAGAGAACGCTGCCCAGCCCAGACTGAGGTACAGGACAGGGAAGAATTTGTTTGAATCCCGTGTCTGCACTGTGGGCACAGGTATTTAGAGGAAAAGGGGGTGGATGCTGGAGGATGGGGTAATGGGGAAGATGTTGTGTCTTCTGAGAAGTGCAGGGAGTTCAATATGATGTGGACAGCTTGGGATGAGAAAGATGTAAAGGTTATGGGGGAGCGTATTGTGAAGACCTTATTTGAACTTTATCCATATAATTAATTATCTGTGCTCACTTCCCTAGAGCTTAATGGAATCACTCAACCTCTCTCCACCACTATGACATTAGTTAGATGTTTTCAGAGATTTATACTATTATATTTAAATAAATTAAAACAATAAACTCCTTGGAAAAGAAAATAATTTGAAACAGGTTTATAGGAAATTTCTGGTTTATTTATAAATAAATAAAATCTTAAAAAAAAGATTTTATTTATTTATTTGACAGAGAGAGAGAGACAGCGAGAGAGGGAACACAAGCAGGGGGAGTGGGAGAGGGAGAAGCAGGCTTCCCGCTGAGCAGGGAGCCCGACTCTGGGCTTGATCCCAGGACCCTAGGATCCTGACCTGAGCCAAAGGCAGATGCTTAATGACTGAGCCACCCAGGCACCCCTCTCCATCACTTTTTAAGCTCATATTGATTTCTGTTTCCCCTAGAATTTGTGGTACTTGATTTTTAAAAATTTTTTAAATCAAAGCACCCCGAATGGTTTTGTATTATTTTCTATTTTATTAATTTTTACTATCTACGTGATAGCAATATAAATAATGATTAGAATATTGAGCCACATTAGCCAAGAAAAACCTTAGAGAAATAAAGAGACTCAGGTCACTAGCTATTATAATGTATCAAAATGCTCAATAAATAAACTTGTATGGTACTGGTATTAGAAATGATGTATAGATCAGTAAAATAGAAGTAACAACCCATGAACATGTCTAGGCATATTTTTCCCCATTTTTAAACATTTTTAAATTTAAATTCAATTAGTTAAAATATAATGTACTATTGATTTCAGAGGTACAGGTCTGTGATTCATCAGTTGCTTGTAACACCCGGTGCTCATTACATCACGTGCCCTCCTTAATGTCCATCACCCAGTTACTTCATCCCTCCACCCTCCTCCCTTCCAGCAACCCTCAGTTTGTTTCCTATGATTAAGACTCTCTTATGGTTTGTCTCCCCTTCTGGTTTCGTCTTGTATTTTTTCCTCTCTTCAGCTATGATCCTCTGTTTTGTTTCTTAAATTCCACATATCAGTGAGATCATATGATAAATGCTTTCTCTGATTGACTTATTTCACTTAGCATAATACCCTCTAGTTCCATCCATGTCATTGCAAATGGCTGGCTAAACATATTTAATGATAATTCCACTTTAGTGTGGATCAATGAACTGGTATCTAAAAGGCCTTTGACAAATCCTGTACTCGTATCTTAAAAATTCTGACAAATCTAACATTCTTTTTCTTTTTTAAGATTTTATTTATTTATTTGTCAGAGAGAGAGCAAGGGAGAGAGACAGAGACTGAGCAGGAGCAGGGGGAGTGGCAGGCAGAGGGAGAAGCAGGCTCCCTTCTGAGCAAGGAGCCCAATGCAGGACTCGATTCCATTTCCCTGGGATCATGACCTGAGCTGAATGCAGATGCTTAACTGAGTAAGCCACCCAGGTGTCCCCCCCCTTTTTTTTTAAGATTTTATTCTTTGAGAGAGAGAGTGAGCAAGAGAGGGAGCACAAGCTGGAGGAGAGACAGAAGGAGAGAGAGAAACAGGCTCTCCACTGAGCAAATTCCACATATCAGCGAGATCATATGATAATTGTCTTTCTCTGATTGACTTATTTTGCTTAGCATAATACCCTCTAGTTCCATCCACGTCATTGCAAATAAGCCAGCATCATTTTTAATGGAAGCTTTATACGTTTTTGTCATGACAGATGAAGAACCCTATCATCACTACTAGTACTCCCTGTGTAGAAGTACTGACTAATATAATTAGACATGAGAAAGTACTGAGAGGTATGGATATTTGAAAGAAGGTGACACAATAATCATTACTGGAAGATGATAATATATTAAGAGAAACAGATAAGTAAGAGAGTATTATACAAACAATGAGATAGATTAGTAAGGTGGTTGATTTCACACACAAAAATGTATCCAAATCAATCATTTTCCTATATATAAAGAATAGTTGGTTAGATAATGTGGTGGTGGGAAATTACCAATTGTAGCAACCAAAGAAGACACTTAGAAATGAAACTGACAAAAAATTTGCAGAAACTAGTTGATGAAAAGTTAATACTCTTGAGAGATTCAGCAGAAAAAGATTGGAAAAAATACTCTGATAAACTGCTGGAGTTGGGCAAGATGTGATATCCCCAGGCATTTTCAGAATGAGACGTTTGCTCAACTGTCTTCTAAGGAGGGAGATTTTTGGTAACTGGAGGGCCCTTTGTTTGACTGAGCATCAAGACAAGTTGAGGAAGCAAGTTGAGATGAACTGGGTTGTTTGCAAGCCCTTCCCTATTACAGCCCCAAATAGAGCTGATAATGAATAAGAACAGACATGTCCACTAGGGATTTTCCTCTAAGGTGTGTTTTGCAGAACCTGTTTTCCATCTAACCTATAGTTATGTTCAGTAAGGTCTTTGCATCAAAAGACTTTTTTAAAAGTAGAAGAGACATGCTGAGCTCATGTATCCTGGCAGTCTGAGGCATCGAACAAATACAAAGACAGCTATTTGGACACTGTGTCTCATTCCCCCTGCCCCCCTCCCCTGCCAAATTAGGGGACATCTGAAATCTGGGTTACCTTGGGAAAATATTTGCAATATTTTTGGCAACGTTCTAATAACCTATATAATAAGAGTGGTCTTCCAATTCAGTTAGGAAGAGACAAATCAAAAAAGGGTAAAGGCAATTCAAATAAAAGATACAAGTGGTCAATAAGCATATAGAAAGCATACAACTTTACTCATAAAGTAAAGCACATTGAGAATAATGGAAATGCAAATTATCACCTATCAGATTGGAAACACCTATATGTATTTTTCATTTTTCTGAAAATGATTTCCATATGATAGCAAACTTGTGAGAAAAAGAGATATCATCTACTGATGGTGGGATATGAATTGGCACTCCTCTTCTACGGGGTAATTTAGAATTTTATTTATTTAAAAACTAATAAGGATAGGTAGGTAGATGAAAGATAGATAGATAGATAGATAGATAGATAGATAGATAGATAGATAGACAAACATTACTTTTGACCTGTCAATCATTCTGAGAATTTAGGGACACCTGGGTGGCTCAGTCGGTTAAGTGCCTTTGGCTCAGGTCATGATCCCAGGGTCCTGGGTCTGAGTCCCTCATTGGTCTCCTTGCTCAGCAAGAAGCCTGCTTCTCCCTCTGCCTGCCACTCCCCCTGCTTGTGCTTGCTCTTTCTGACAAATAAATAAAATCTTAAAAAAAATTATGAAAATTTACCCTAAAATTTAATCCGACACATACAGAAAAATACATGTGTAAGGATGTTCATGTAGAATTGCTTATGATTATAAAAGTCAGAAAAAAATTCAGTCAACCATAGGGTATTTGCTAAATAACTTATGGTATAACCACATTAAAGAATACTATGCACCCATTACAATGCTATAGTAGATATTTATTTACTGACCAGTGAGATATTTATAATTTTTTGTTAAGTAATAAAGGCAATTGGTACAACAAAATATAATTTATGATATCATTTGGCTAAGGAAGATTTCTCTATATGTCTGTACCAGAATCCATATGTATGTATGTGTCTACAAACGCACAAACGTAGTCTAAATGTTTACCTTTTTAGGAAGTGAAATTGTGAGGCTTCTTAATGATTTCTATGCTTCTCTATGTTTCCGATTTTTATGTGAAGTAAACATAATTAACTTGTATGATGATGACAAAGAAAGATTCATGGCCCCATCAGATCTTTTAATATTTTACTATTCCCTGAAAAATATTTTTTATGTTCTTACTTCACTCTAGTTCATAACTTTAAACCCTATTCTTTCAAAATGAAGCAATAGGGGTGCCTGGGTGGCTCAGTTGGTTGGGCATCTGCCTTTGGCTCAGGTCATGATCCCAGGGTCCTAGGATGGAGCCCTGCATTGGGCTCCCTGCTCAGTGGGGAGCCTGCTTCTCCCTCTCCCTCTGCCTCCCAGCTTGTGCTCTCTTTCTCTCTATCTGAAATAAATAAATAAAATCTTAAAAAAAAATAAAATGAAGCAATAGCTTCTTTCCATCTCCCTCAGGGAGCTTCGTCCCTCCCTGTACTTTTTGGCAGAGAATAGCTGGCAGGAGGGTGTGTCAGTGTCTCCTGGTGTTTATAGGTAAGAACATTACTATTTTGGCATCTGTTCCAATACAGTCGCCCTAAGCAACTCTACTGAACCAAGAACTTTGCCAATGTGTGCCTGTGTTTAAGATTCCAAGAAGTGAGCTTGGAATAAAAGAAGTGGTAGATGACAGCTTCTGGGAATATGTGTTTATGCACTTTCAGACAGAATATCTGAAACCAAGCCAGTGCACAGACTACATGGACAATGAGACCATTTTTCTTGCTATTCTTCTATGTAATTTATAAGCCATACCAGTGTTTGTAGATACTCTTGCATTTAAACCCACATACGATACTTTTTAAAAAAGTTTATTTATTTATTTTAGAGAGTCGGGGAGGGGCAGAGGGAGAGGGAGAGAGAATCTTGAACAGACTCCCCACTGAGCGGGGAGTCCATTGGGGCGGGGGATCTAACCCCATGACCTCGAGATCATGACCTGAGCTGAAATCAAGAGTTGGATGCCACCGAGGCATCCCCCCAAGTAAGACACTTTTAAGATACCTTTTTTTAAAAATTTTTTATTGTTAATCACCATACATTACATCATTAGTTCTTGATGTAGTGTTCCATGATTCATTGTTTGTGCATAACACCCAGTGCTCTACGCAGAATGTGCCCTCCTTAATACCCATCACAAGGCTAACCCATCCCCCCACCCTCCTCCCCTCTAGAACCCTCAGTTTGTTTTTCAAAGTCCATCGTCTCTCATGGTTCCTCTCCCTTTAAGATACCTTTTAAGGTGCCTGTTGAAAAGAAATGCTGTTTGGAATACAAGGATTGAGAAAGGCAGAGCACTTGGGTCAGTTAGGCCAGTTCTCCAGTCATCTAATTTGATGCTTTAAATGTTAATGCATTTTTTAATCAACAAAGAAATTATGGGGTAGCCTAGAAGGAGGAATCACTCAAACCTTAAATGTAGGAGACAGAGAGGAGGAAAGAATCTCATCAGTGAAATATCTTAGCGGCATCTTTGTCTTTTGAGGAACTATTAGTATGTAGTAGAATTCACACTATAAAAGGATGTAACTTGCAATAAATTGTTCTCCCATGAATGCAAACTTGTGCAGATGATGATGGAATAAGGGTATGTTTGCTCCAATATGTGTTCCTTTCAAGCAGACTGTTTTTGGTAACATTAACCCTAAACTGCTAATAAGCCTCACCACTTTCCAAATTTGCTAGTAAATTATTGGGCAAAAATTTATTTTTTAAAAAAGTCTAGGGGGCGCCTGGGTGGCTCATTAGGTTAAGCGTCCGATTCTTGATTTTGGCTCAGGTCACGATCTCAGGGCACCCTACTCAGTGGGGAGTCTGCTTGAGATTCTCTCTTCCTCTCCCTCGCTCCCCCCCCGCTCACTCTCTCTCTCAAATAAATAAAATTTTTAAAAAAAATCTAAAGAAAGTTAGCTAATAAACTATTTGAGTAGACCCAGCAGATCAAATAATTTGCCACATTGACTGGTTACTAGGTTCAGACTAGGAATTCTAGAGAGGGGCTTATTAAGGAGGTAGGAATGCTTTCTACCTCCACTGAGAAGAAATGATGGTTGCTACAAAAGTGTCTGGATATTTTAATATTTTTCTGCAAGTTTTATATTACTTATCACTTATGTACCCCCATTTCCTAAAGAGGAAGGAAGGGTTAGAACTGAGTGATAAACTAGACAAAGGGAGTGGTTTAGTGGGCCATAGTGTCTTCACTTTGTGTTTCCAGCATTTGCCTACTGCTAAGGAAATCACAGTACACTGTGTATAAATAGGGCACAGGATTCATTACTCAGCACTTCAGTCAACAAATCATCATTACTGGCATCTCTGCGGTGGCTGTTAGGAAACTCCAGAGGATTTATTGTGAATAAGACGAGCTGGATGCACTGTCTCCTAGCTGGATTTTACCAGTTTGTCCACATTCTGAGAACGAGCCAAATGATTTTTTAAGATGCTCCCAGACAATCCCTGTTTTCATAATGACTCTTGTTCTCTACAACTAGCTAAATTTATTTCATTATGATTTGTCAAAGGTTAACTAGGAGGAGTAGCTGGGAACTAAGAGAGTAGGTATAAAATGAAAGAGGAAAAAAAATCATATATTTTGAATGAGTATAATTGGTGGCCTAAGTAGCAGGCAAAATGGCTCCAGAGTGGAATAGAAAAGAATAAAAATAGGAACACAGTTGGGTAGAGTAGAAAAAAACATGCACAGTTAAAACGGATCAATGTGAATATGGCTCTTGAGACCATTATGTTTCTAAAATTGAGAGCAATAAACATATTGAATGTTGTATATTCTAGGGACCTTTTTTCAAAAGACAGAATTCTGATTCTCAAGGAGTGAACTGTCTTTAAAGTCTGTCACAGTCTTTTTTACAATGTCAGAAGAAGAATGCATCAAAAGTTGATAGAAGTGCCGTAATTCCCTACATGGCGGTAGTAAAGTTCAGTCCTGCTGACTAGAGCAGTTCCCTTCCAGGGGACTCAGATACTCTCCTAAAACAGCTGACATTGCCTGAAAGGGAGGCACTGTTGGTAGGTAAGCCAACATCCTAGGGGCTGGGGCTCTGCCAGCATCTCATATAACAAACATGCTGCTGATCCACTTCTGTTTATTTTCCCAGACAAAAATGATTGCAACACACTTCAGGGCCAACACAGAAACTTTGCCTTTGTAATGTATTAACTTGCTCTCAACCTTCAGATGTTCAAAATTGCTAAACTAAACGACAATATCCAACTTAAAAAAAATATGAAAATCTAGCTAAAAACTCAGTTGGCCAAGAGGTTATTTATATATTACATTTGTAAAGTGATCACTGGTTTTGTTTTTGGGGGGCATGCTTTTTTGGGGTGTTGTCAAAGAAGAAAAAATATCCATATTTCTGTAAAAAATATATATTTATAGAATCTAATTTTCTTTTCATCAGGCAGCTCTGATTTAGTGGGACACATACTAGATTAAATTTCAAAACACTTAGATGCTAACTGTGCTACTTTGAGTAAGTCATTTAATCTCCTTGAACTTCAGTTCATTCGTTTGTAAAATGGGGATAGTAATGCTTCCACTGACTACTACACAGTATGATTAAAATGATTCAATGAGATATCATACATGAAAGCAGTTAACACCTGCAAGGTGTGATACTAATGTGGGGATCATAGGGGTCCTCTTTGTTGTCCTTGCAACAGATGCTGGCCCTGACTCACTGGGGAAGTAGAGGAGACTATCCCAGTTCTATCTTCATTTCTCTAGGCCTGAGAGGCTAGAAGAAGAAAAGGGAGTGGCTCCTGAGTTGGCAACTCCCATTTCTTCATTAACATTCAGAGAAAAATAATTTTCAGGCTTTCCCCACCAATGAAATAAGAGTCCTTTCCGGGTGCCTGGGTAGCTCAGTTGGTTAAGCAACTGCCTTCGGCTCAGGTCATGATCCTGGGGTCCCAGGATCGAGTCCCGCATCGGGCTCCCTGCTCAGCAGGGAGTCTGCTTCTCCCTCTGACCCTCCCCCCTCTCGTGCTCTCTATCTCTCATTCTCTCTCTCTCAAATAAATAAAATCTTTAAAAAAAAAAAGTCCTTTCCTCAAAATGTTGAAAAAAACTCATCAAGTGTTTAGGCTTTTCCTTTGTTCTGCTTCTTTATTTAGCCCTGTGTTGTCCTGTCCAACACAGTAGCCACTAGTGACTTGTGATTACTGAACTCATGCCAGAGTTTGAAGACAATAGTACAAAAAGAAAGAAAAAAGTAAAATATCTTGTTTATATTTTTTACACTGATTACATGTTATTATAATAATATTTTCAATTATTGGGCTAAATAAAATGCGTTAACATAAATTTTATCTCTTTTGATTGTAAAGTGTGGCTACTATAAAATTTATAGTTACATATATGGCTCATTTTTCTATTTCTATTGGATAATATCACTCTAGACAATCAGAGGGAAGGAGAGATGTATTTCCTAATGGCCTTATTTACATGCCTCTTGCATTTTTCAATCTCTGTCCACCCTAGTACAGAGCTCGTTTTCATTATCAGACCAGTTCTCAGGCAGCCAGTTCATTTGAGAAGTACATGAAGAAACCAAAGAAAGGTGAATAGGGAGGCCATTCCATCACCCTTACGGCACATGGCACAAAGTAAGCAGTCAGTTTCATTCATTTCTTCATTCATCCATTCACGCAGTCAGTGAGAATGGAGACATTTGGCAGTGTCATATCCTGAAGGGACAGAACAAAAAGAAATGATTTCTCTCTTTTCACTCTTTTCATTCTTAGGAGTTCTGAAAAGGAAGAAATACTCTGATTGAGCTTTATACTGTATGTGTTCAAAGCACTTATTATAATCTTATTCCATAAGATGGTTATTTGCATGCATTTTTTATCTCCCTTCTGAAGATCTAGATGCTTTGAAGTCAGGGAAAGCATTTTACATTATCTTGCTTTGTACCTAACAGGTGCTCAGTAAATGTCATAGAATTTTATGGGTAAAAGAAATAATCAGTTTATTAATTTATCTTTCTGACCAAAAGTAAAATTTGAACCTCAAATGCCATGTAATTGATTTGATGTTGGTGATATACAGAGTTTTTTAAATGTGGCTTGTAGTGCAAGATACATTGTGTTGCCTTTTATCTGTTTTAAAAAAAAAAGTCTGATTTTTAAATCACCTACAGAAGTATTTTATTTGAGAGTGGATAAATACTTCCTAGATTAAGTCCTGGCTGATGAGAAAACATTTATTCCTAAAATGCAATCCCCACCCACTTTGATCATCTCAGCAACAAACTAAAAATTGTCCCAGGAACAAACTGATAAAGCCTGTATGAAATACAAAACAAAACAAAACAAAACAACAGTAAGAGAAGAACAATAATCCCATTAACCTGGCAGATCTGGAATGAAAATTCAGCAGGGAAATGGAGCAGGTTGGAAGTGGGAACAGTCAAACAGCACAGTGAACACTCAGCGGGCTCTGAACCCGGCAAACCCCCAGGGTCTGAACAGCCCCAACCAGTCGTCTCGAAGGGAGGGCTTGGGGGAAGGGCCCAGCTCGGCTGCAGGGATCAAAGAGAAGCAGGGGAAACAGCCAGAGCAGTATCTGCTCTTTGAGCAAAGATAATGGAATTCTCTCAGGGTGAAGAGAATGAACACACAGAGAGATTTAAAAACACAACAAACCCAGAGCTGATCTGATTCCTTTATTCCATACCTCAAACTCATCAGGCTTGTCCTCAATTCAAAATCACACCATACTGAATTACAGGGTTAGAAAAAAATAAAAGGGCATCCTGTTGAGTGTTTTTTCAACCGTGTGTTGCAACTCTTTAGTGTGGGAAATCAATTACGTGCGTGGAGATTTGCATTTAAAAAAATGAAATAAAATAAAAAGGATTTGCACATACTAGGGATAAATATTGTTCGTGAAAATTTTGGGGCATGTGTGTATTTGTACAGATAAAACATTTCTTATTATGGGTCTCAGTCAAGCAAACTGTGAGACTCAGTGAAAACTGATGTTGTCTATCCCCTGTCTTATTGAGGTATACAAAATCAATTCTAGAAAATTTGGTCTTTAGGAATAATGATTTCATAAACTCTAAAACTAATCCTCACTTGAGGTATTCTTCCTGTATTCTACAAATGTAGAAAATGTCACAGACTCAGCGCAGCCCTTAACAAAAACAGTCAGTTCTTCAGAAAAGAGGTCCAGGATCAGGCATTTCATTCTGATGAAGCTAATGATGTTTGTCAGAAACTGTGGGCAACCTTCCTTTAAAGCCCCTAATTAAGGAGTGGGAATGGGAAAAAAAATGGTAATAGCATGTCTCAAATGTGAAGCTGCCACTTGGCTCCTATTCATTAGAGAGGCCACAAACTGTGGGCTCTATTTAAGGAAGATCTGGGATGGTTTGAGGAAAAAATAAAACAATCCCTCAAATGTTTCTCTTTAGTCCAATTCTGCTCTCGGCTTACTTATCTCTCCTTGACTGACTTCTTGAAATTTTAGTCAGATTTGGTTTACAATCTGCTTTATGATTTAAAGGCAGACCAGAATAAATAGAGAAAGGACCAGGCAGAGAAGAGAGCAGAAACTGTATAAAAGATTCTGGCAAAATGTGAAGGCGCTCCCTGATCCACTTGAGACCACCAGTGACCAAGTGAAGTGATCGATTTCTAACTCTCCAGGAACTAAGCAACAAATTCAAGGCCAACTAAATGAAGGAAGGACCATTGACAGCAGACTTCAGTATCTTCTGCAAAGCATAAAAGACAAGAAGAGAATTTGGGGGGGGATCCCTAAAAGAAGTCTGAGTAAAGTTGTGTAACAATAAGAGGGCAGATCTCTTCCCACCCAGACACAAAGGAAAGTACTGAAGGTTTTACAATGGTGTGGCCACTAAAAATACCATTTAAAGATGGGCAAACTTCTTTATCACCCCAAGAAATCAAAGTAAACCATCTGAAACCCCAGCTGTAGGAAATCCCGCTGCTCAGATAAAGGACCCAATGAGACCCTGAAACAGCGAGCACTATCACTTTCAGAGAGCAGGAGGCTGCCTGGCTTAACCTCCAGTGAAACCTTTCTTGGTGCTCAGTTCAGTGAAACAGACATTCTCTCAACTGTATCAGAGACATGGATTTTAGCTGTAATTATGGTCTGCTAATCTGGTGTAGCCTTAGTTAAACAAACAGAATCAGCACATTATCATTAGGGCGGCAATCTAGCTTCTCTCTTGCACAGGGTATTGGTCAGGGAGTGAAGGCTATTATTGCCAACTTTGATTCTTATCTAACCTTTTAAGAGCCCAAAGTGAAGTTCTAGTTTCTTCTAGTTTCTCTAGATGAAAAAATATGTGCCACCCTCCCATCTCACAGAGTTGCTGAAAAAAAAAAACACCAAAAGGCAGTATTTAAACATGTCATAACTGGGCACTGAATTGCCATGGGTGAGTCTGCATCAGTCCAGCCTCTCTCTCCCACCCACCCTGGAAACTGGTACAGAATGGGTCTCATTCTCTGTTTTCCCATCCTTTCTTCCCAGGCCCTTCCCTCCTCTCAGTTTCCCTAGTCTGAAGCCTTGGGGATGTGCTGTCATATTTCAGATGCAGAGGAGTACTTCAGGTTAAATGGTTACTTTCTCCTAATACTGAACCTCTCATGGTAGGAATTTCAAGTTAGCTGAAGGCCAGTATTAGAAATAATTTTGAGCAAAGAGCTCAGCCAGTGTTTCCTTCAAATCACACTGTAATAGCGACACTTTCATTTATTAGCCTCTTAATATGCACTTATCTTCTTCCTTCCTTCCTTCCTTTAAAAAAACAAAACCAAATCTATTTTTTAGATTTTTTAGAGCAGTTTTAGGTTTACAACAAAATTGAGGGAGGTAGAGAGATTTCTCAAATACCCCTTGCCCCACACAGGCCTAGCCTCCCGCACTACCAGTATCACTCACCAGAAGGGTCTGTGTATGTGTGTGTGTTTTACCAAGGATGAACCTGCATTTACACCTCATAATCACCCAAAGTCTACAGTTTACCTCAGGGTTCACTCTTGGTGTTGTATACTCTGGCGGTCTGATAAATGTGCAATGATATCCATCCATCATATAATATACAGAGTATTTTCACTGCTCTAAAAATCCTCTATATAATTGGAATCATACAGTATGGAAGCTTTCCAGATTGGCTTCTTTCATTCTTTTTTAAGATTTTATTTATTTATCTGAAAGAGAGAGCACGCACACTAGTGTGAGTGGGGGGAGGGGCAGAGGGAGAGGGAGAGAGACAATCCCAAACAGACTCCCCATTGAGCACGGAGCTCACGTGGGACTCAATCTCACGACCCTGAGATCATGACCTGAGCCAAAATCAAAAGTCAGATGCTTAACTGGCTGAGCCACCCAGGCGCCCCTCACTTAGTAATATGTATTAAAGTTTCCTCCATTTCTTTTCATGGCTTGATAGCTCATTTCTTTTTAGCACTGAGTAATATATCATTGTCTGGATGTACCACAGTTTATCCATTCACCTACTGAGGATATCCTGGTTGATTCTAAGTTTTGGCAATTATGAATAAAGCTGCTATAAACATTTGTGTGTAGATTTTGTGGGGACATAAGTTTTCAACTCCTTAAAATAAATACCATGATTGCTGGATCATATGGTAAGAGTAGGTTTAGTTTTATAAAAAAACTATCATTCTTCCAAAGTGGCTGTACCATTTTGCATTCCCACCAGCAGTGAATGAGAGTTCCTCTTGCTCCATATTCTAGCCAGAATTTGGTGCTGTCAGTATTCTGTATTTGTGCCATTCTAAGAGATGTGTAGTGGTATTTTGTTTTAATTTGCATTTCCCTGATGACATATGATGTGGAGCATCTTTTCTTTTTCTTTCTTTCTTTCTTTCTTTCTTTCTTTCCTTCTTTCTTTCTTTCTTTCTTTCTTTCTTTCTTTCTTTCTTTCTTTCTTTCTTTCTTTCTTCCTTCCTTCCTTCCTTCCTTCCTTCCTTCCTTCCTTCCTTCCTTCTTTCTTTCTTTCCTTCTTTCTTTCTTTCTTTCTTTCTTTCGTGAGAACAGAGGGGAAGGGCTAAGGGAGAGGGAGAGAATCTTAAGCAGGCTTGATGCCAGGCTTGATCTGACGACCCTGAGATCATGACTTGAGCTGAAACCAAGAGTCTGATACTTAACCAACTGAGCCACCCAGGAGCCCCTGGAGAACCTTTTCATATGCTTATTTGCCATCTGTATATTTTTATTGGTGCAGTATTTGTTAAGATCTTCAACCCATTTTTAGTCATGTTGAAGTTTGAGTTGAGTTTAAGAGTTTTAAGAGTTTTTTTGTATATTTTGGATAATGGTCCTTTATCAGATACGGCATACTTGGAGATATTGTGGGTTCTGTTCAAGACCACTGAAATAAAGTACCACAATAAAACAAGTCAAATGAATTTTTTGGTTTCCCAGTGCATATAAAATTTGTTTATACTATACTGGGGTCTACTAAGTGTGCAATATCATTTTGTCTCAAAAATTTGCATATCTTAATTAAAAAATACTTTATTGCTAAAAACCCCTAAAAATCAGCTGGGTTTTCACCAAGTCATAATCTTTTTGCTGGCAGAGGGTCTTTCTTCGATGCAGATGGCTGCTGACTGATCAGGATGGTGGTTGCTGAAAGTTGGGGTAGTTGTGGCAATTTATTTAAGTAAGATAAAATTGAAGCTTGCTGCATCCATTGACTCCCCTTCACAAGTGATTTCTCTGTACAGGTAATGCTGTTTGATAGCACTTAACCAAGAGTCGAACTTCTTTTAAAATTGGAGTCAATCCTCTCAAACCCTGCTGCTGCTAATTTATCAACTACGTTTATGTAATATTCTTTTTTGTCATTTCAACCATGTTTATAGCATCTTCACCAGAAGTAAATTCTATCTCAAAAAACAACTTTACTCATCCACAAGAAGCAACTCTTCGTCCGTTGAAGTTTGATCATGAGATGGCAGCAATTCAGTCCCATCTTCAGGCTCATTCTAGTTCTCATTCTAGTTCTCTTGCTATTTCCACCACATTTGCAGTTACTTCGTCCAGGTAACTCATGAACCCCTCAAAGTCATCCATGAGAGTTGGAATCACCTTCTTCTAAACTCTTGTCAATGGTGATATCTTGATCTCTTCCCATGAATCACAAATATTCTTAATGGCTTCTAAAATGGTAAATCCTTTCCAGAAAGTTTTCAATTCACTTTGCCCAGGTCCATCAGAAGAAATCACTATTTATGGCAGATATTGCCTTATGAAATTTATTTCTTCAATTACAAGGCTTGAAAGTCAAAATTGCTCCTCAACCCATGGGCTACAGAATGGATAGTGTGTTAGCAGGTGTATAGCAACATTCATTTCATTGTACATCTCCATCAGAACTCTTGGGTGACCAGATGCATTGTCATTGAGCAGTAATATTTTGAAAGGAATTTCTTAGCAGTAGTTCTCAACAGTGGGCTTAAAATACTCAGTAAACAGATGCGCTGTCATTCAGGCTTTATTGTTCCATTTGCAGAGGACAGGCAGAGTAGATTTAGCACAATTCTTACGGCAGGATTTTTGTAATTGTAAGTGATCACTGGCTTCAACTTGAAGTCACCAGCTAGCTATCTTAGCCCCTAATAAGACTCATCCTATCCTTTGAAGCTTTGAAGCCAGGGATTGACTTTCTAGCTATAAAAGGAAAATCCTAGATGGTATCTTCTTCCAATAGAAGGTTGTTTTGTCTACATTGCAACTCTGTTATTTACTGTAGCCACCTTCATGAATTACCTTAGCTAGATGTTCTGGATGACTTGCTACAGCTTCTGCATCAGCATCTGCTGCTTCTCCTGGCACTTTGATGTTATGGAGACAACTTCTTTCCTTAAACCTCATGAATCAACCTCTGCTAGCTTCCAACTTTTATTCTGTAGCACCCTTACCTCTTTCAGACTTCACAGAATTGAAGAGAGGGAGGGCCTTGCTCTAGATTAGGCTTTGGCTTAAGGGAATGTTGTGGCTGGACTGATCTATACAGACCCAAACTTTCTCCATATCAGCAATAAGTCTATTCCAGTTTCATATCATTTGTGTGTTCATGGAGTAGCACTTTTCATTTCCTTCAAGAACTTTTCTTTTGCATTCTCAACTTGGCTAATATTTGGTGCAGGAGGCTTAGCTTTTGGCGTATCTCAACTTTCGACATGCCTTCCTCACTAAGCTTAATCATTTAAAATGAGAGATGTGTGGCTCTTTCTTTCATTTGAACACTTAGAGGCCATTATAGGTTAGTAATTGGCCCAATTTTATTATTGTTGTGTCTCAGAGAATAGGAGGGCCTGAGGAGAGGGACAGAGATGGAGGAACGGGTGGTCAGTAGAGCAGTCAGAACACACACATTTATAAATTAAGTTTGTCATTTTATATAGGTGCAGTTTGTTGCACCCCAAAACAGTTACAATAGTAACATGAAAGATCACTGATCACAGATCACCGTAACAAAATTAATAATAATAAAAAGGCTTGAAGTACTGTGAGAATTACCAAAATGGGTTGCAGAGACACGAAGTAAGCAAATGCTGTTGGGAAAATGACACCAATAGATTTGCTCAGTGCAAGGTTTATAATAATGGATTATCTGTGAAACACAATAAAGCAAAGCACAGTAAAATGAGATATGCCTATATGTCTTTTGCAAATATTTTCTCCCAGTCTATGGTTTGTCTTTTAATTCTCTTGATGTTGTCTTTTGCAGAGCAGCAGCAGTTTTTAATTTTAATGAAGTCCAGTTAATCAATTACTTCTTTTATGGTTTGTGTCTTCGGTGTTATATCTAAAGTCATTACCATACTGAAGGTCATTTAGGTTTCCTCCTATGTTATATTCCAGAAGTTTTATAGTTTTGTGTTTTACATCTAGGTCTATTATCTATTTTGAGTTAATTTTTGTGGAGGGTGTAAGGTCTGTGTCTAGAGTTATTTATTTTTTGCATGTGGATATCTAGTTGTTCCAGCACCATTTGTTAAAAAGACTATCTTTGCTCCATTGTATTTCCTTTGCTCATTTGTCAAAGATCAGTTGACTATATTTATGAGGTTGTACTACTGGGTTCTGTATTCTGTTCAATTGATCTATTTGTGTATTCTTTCACCAATAGTACACTGTCATGATTCCTATAGCTTTAAAATAAATTTTGGTAGCAGGTAGTGTCAGTCCTCCAACTTTGTTCTCCTTAAATATTGTGTTGGTTATTCTGGTCTTTTGCCTCTGCACATAAACTTTAGAATCATTTTGTCAATATCTATACAGTAACTTGCTGGGATTTTGATTTGGATTGCTTTGAATCTATAGATGAAGTTGGGAAGAACTGACAACAATGTTTAGTCTTCCTATTCATGAACATGGGATATCTCTCCATTTATTTAGCCCTTTGATTTTGTTTATCAGAGCTTTGCAGTTTTCCTCATATAGATCTTGTACATAGTTTGTTATACCTATGTATTTCAATTTTGGGGGTGCTAATGTAAGTAGTATTATGTTTTTAATTTCAAATTCCATTTGTATCTTGTTGGGTTTTGTATATTAACCTTGTATCCTGCATCTGCCTTTCCTCTTCATCAAATATTTCTGAATGTCTACCATGTGCTAGGCAGCACAATTCCTCCTCTAGAAACTCAAGAGTTTAGTGAGCAAGGTAGTTATATAAATGTAAAAATTTAAAACATATATTATTAAAGGGATATATGAAAGAGGTCCTTTCAAAACGGCTTTGGTGGGCCAGAACAGACTTTTCAGGGGGGTATGAAGTGAGTCTTAAAGGATGAGCCTTACATCAAGTCAAAGAGCAAGGGCATTGTAGACAGAAGATGACAGAAGGAGACTGGATGAGAAACAGATGGTTTTCCAAGGATCTGTGTGTGACTGAGTAGCAAGAGATAGGGCTGAAGGGATAAGTGGGGTCATGCTATTGCATCCCTTACTGGGGACCTTCCTTTTTATTCTACAGATCAGTGATTTTTTTTTTTTTTTAATTTTTTTCAAGTGATTTTAGCAGCAGAATTTTTTTAGTTAAATCTTGTATGGTATGCCAATATAAAAATTAGGTTAAGAAGACAATTAATATGCATTTATTTTACAAATTAAAACAATAAAGATATGGACATTTGTTTGAATACAAAATTGATGGAGATTATAGATGACAGTTATGTCTTATATCAGCCTCAGCTTTGTAATTCTTTTATGTCAGAGTTTTGTTTGTTGTACCGTGGCAAGATAATTTTGATTCACAGAGATAAACAGTTGCAAGTGGTGACAGTTTTAAAATGTTATCTGGGAATCTCAGGATACTGTTCTATATAAAGAGATGGAAGAGAAGGTTTGGCTCTTAGGTCTACACAAAACTGAAATTCTTGTTTGGGTCACTATGAGGATTATGATACCAACAACTAAAACTGAATATGCCAGAGGGTAATTTTCAGGGAAAAAAAATGAGTTCACTTTTTGACATTTTGTGTTTAAGGATTTTTTATCAAAAAACAGGAAGCTTTTTATAAACATGGAAATTAGGGGCGCCTGGGTGGCTCAGTCATTAAGCGTCTGCCTTCGGCTCAGGTCATGATCCCAGGGTCCTGGGATCGAGCCCTGCATCTGGCTCCCTGGTTGGCAGGAAGCCTGCTTCTCCCTCTCCCACCCCTGCTGCTTGTGTTCCTTCTCTCGCTGTGTCTCTCTCTGTCAAATAAATAAATAGAATCTTTAAAAAAAAATAAACATGGAAATTATTGGTTCATCAGAAATTGAACATAAGCAATATATTATTTCAGAGTTATGTAACCTCATTTTTCTCTGACCTCCTCTGGACTGCTTTTGATAAAATTTTAATGGGGTTCATTTAAGAAACTCTTCACTTTTGTAAATTCATACAGCTGCTTAGCTTGTGGTTCAGAATTCTGCTGCTTCATCATTTCGGATTCCTTGACTTGGCTACAGATTCAGTCAGACCAATGTCATTTTATATTTAGCAAAGTTGGAATAGTTCACAGAGATTCTTCTGTCCTTTCTGATTGCAACACATATTGCAGCTAGGTCATGCTACCACTCTTTTCCCTCAGTCAAGCTGACTTAAAATGTACTTATTTAGTGAATGGCTTGTTATAGAGGAAAATGTTCTTAATATTTCTCAGCACTGTCATACCATCACCATCCATTTATTCATTTACTTAGTTATTCCTCTGGTGGAAATAGATGCTAGGTTCTTCCGTGATTTTGAAGATAAATTATTGTGTTAATTTACTAGAGCTGCCCTAACAAAGTACCACGAACTGGGTAGCCAAAAAAGCAGAAATTCATTTCTTACAGTTCTGAAAGTTTGTGGTCTGAGATCAAAGTGTCTTGGATCAAAGTGAAGGTTTTGTTTCCTCTGAGGCCTCTCTCCTTGTCTTGCAGATGGCTGCCCCCTTGCCGCTTCTTCATGTGTTTTTTTCTCTGTGAGTTCACCTCTCTGGTGTCTCTTGATGTGTCCAAATTTTGTCTCCTTATAAGAACACCCGTCAGATTGGACTAGGGCCCACACTAATGGCCTCATTATAACTTAGTCATCGCTTTAAAGATCTTATCTCCAGACACTGTCCCATTCTGAGGCACTGGGAGTTAGGGCTTTAACGTATGAATTTTGGGAGACACAGTTCAGTCCATACCAATGGTTAACTATTCTGCCTTGGGTCTTATAAAAAAGACAAAACTGACCTCAAAAGATTCAGGTTTTCTCTTTAGCTTCATGACTTCTGTTTTCATTTGTATTTTGTTGGAAGTGGGAACCAGTCTTTCCCTCCATCATGGGAAAAAGGGAGACAAGTCTTCTCTTGCAAGGCATCATAGATAATGCAATATTTCTCAGCCTTTTCACTGTCTGAACACATAAGACAGATGTCACACATCCACAACTAATGAATGGCTTACTAAGAGCTTAAGCTGTTGAAGCTCTTATTCAAGAGCTGTATGACTTGCTCAAAGTCTTATCTTCCCTAAGGATACTGTCTCTACTTTAGCAGAGATCCCAACAATATCATTTCTTAAGAAGGGAGAAGTTTGTTTTTCTGTTCTGTAACAGCCCACAGTGAAGTAGTACAGGGTGGATGGAAGCTCAGTTCATCCTCAAAATACAGCTTCTATCTCTGGGTTCATGATCTGGGTTCTATCTCTTGCCATCACATCTGCATCTCATCCATAGGAACAGAAAAAGGAACAAGAAAAATGCAATCCTATTTCTTGTTGAGGCCTGGCTTGGCATATAAGATCACATATATCGCATTGAGAAAAAATCAGACATACCTAGTTGCAAGGATGGTAGGGAATGTAATCTATAACTAAGTGCCCATGGGCACAGCTAAAATATGGGATTCAATTATTAAAGGAAGAAAGGATAACTACTCTTTTATGCCTTAGTTTGGGTTTCTGCAAACGCAGAGCCCAAGGCAGGGACTTGGATGTAGGTAGTTCATCTGCATTTACCTAATGGCTGATGTTAGGACCCTAGGAAGCAGAGGTGAGGGAGTGAAAAGAGTGAGACAAGGAAAGGAGAAAGCCAATAAAGTGTATGCTACCCAGATGAAAACAAAGGCCCATTCACTCTGGAGCTCATCTGTAGAACCATGTAGAACATGCCTCAGAATTATCCCAGTGAAGGACAAGAAAGCTGGGAAACTTATCCACTCCCACCCCCATCATTTATTAACACCTCTGCACTTCCATGCTGTGGCCCTGCTCTGACTATGTAAGTTTCCATGGTGTTGGAGGATGCCCCAGGGGACCCTACATTACCCACTGGAGGCAGAGCACTTGCAACGTGCACGCAACTGTCCATTAGTGACACTAATGTCAGATGAGCAGAGGAGATGCAGCACAGGACATCTTAGGCATCTGTTCCTGTGTGGAACTCGCCCTCCTAGCCCTTGTCCTAGATTGTTTAGCAATAGGTGGTCCTAAATGAGGAGAGAAACACTGGCTCAGGTTACTCGGGGAACAGAAAACCTGCTTTGGTCTCCTGGAGGTAAGGAAATGACAGAAGAGACTTTGATGACTAGGGAGGAGATTTTGTGCTGGGAAATTGTGGGGGCGAAAGTGCTGGTATGAGTTATTTGGGGCCAGTCCTGAAGAACCTTGAGTGCCCCCCTGAGAAATTTATACCAAATATGATAAGTGTAAGGTGCTGAATTTGTAATGTGTATGTATAGGGTGATTGGGAGAACCTAGAGGCAGAACACCAGTTTTGAGGTGATTGTAGTGATCTAAGCATGAAATGATGAAAGCTGGCACTGAGGTGGCATTAGTGTGGAGAAGGCAGGAAAGAAAGGGTCAAAAAGAGATAGAGAAGGATATGGGGCAGAAAGGGAAGTAGGAGGCCAGAGAAGTTAAAAGGAGGAAGCAGAATGACAAAGGGGCGGCGGGGGGTGGGGGGGGTAGGGGGGGAGAGGAATGGAGATTGGTGTGAGAGACAACTGCTGCTGACATTTGTTTCCATGACATCTGCTTTAAAGTATAAAAAATTAAAATGTAAAAAAAATCAAGTAATACAAAATTTTTAACCAAAAAACATCCTTGGATAAGCTAGGAAAGAGAGTGAGAATGATGGCAATTCAGATCATCATGAAGACAAGATAGAATGTCAGGAAGGTACCAAAATCAAATTTTGACATTTTGCCCACAATACGCTTTAGAGTTGGTTATTAGCCTTTTGATTTGTTCTCTTGAATCTCTTTATTTGACCAAAATCACTCTACTTGACAATAAGTATAGGACTTAAATACAGAAAACTGTTAGTAGTGTTTTAACCTAAATTAGTCAAATCCAGTTCCTTCCTGAAAATATAATATGCACCACATATTTATGCTAGTATTTGGTTTTAAAAGCACCCAGAAGGAAAGGTTAATAATTTTCATTATTAAATGAAAAAAATTTAATCTCTTCGTTCTATTTTAAGATACTGAAACAATCCATTTTAGGTTGAGTCATATATAAATAATTATTCCTTGTAATCACTTTAGAAAAACTTTCATATACAGTGGAATATTATTTCAGCCATAAAAAAGAATGAAATCTTGCCATTTGCAGCAACATGGATGGAGCTAGAGTATAATGTTAAATGAAATAAGTCAGTCAGAAAAAGATAAATACCATGTGTTTTCACTCAAATGTGGAATTTAAGAAAGAAAACAAATGAGCAAAGGAAGAAGAGAGAGACAAATCAAGAAACAGACTCTTAACTCTAAAGAATAAACTGATGTTTACCTGAGGGGAGATGGGTGGGGGATGGGTCAAGTAGGTGATGGGGATTATAGAGTACACTTACTGTGATGAGCTTTGAGTAATGTAGAGAATTGTTGAATCACTATGTTGTACACCTGAAACTAATATAACACTGTATGTTAACTATACTGGAATTAAGATAAAAAACTTAAATAATTTGAAACTCAAATGCGTTACAGGAAAATCAGTGTACCTTTTATCCAGATTTACAAATTAACAATTTGCCACATTTACCTTATCACTCCCTTTATTTATAATATGTATTATTATTAATTATTTAAGAGCTAGTTGCATCTACTATATCCCTTAAATACTTAAATGTTATTTCCTAAGAAAAAGGACATTCTCTTACATAGTTACAGCACAGTGATCACACTCAGGAAGTTTAATATTATGATCTAATATACTGTCATTCAAATTCTGCCATTTTTTCAGTAATGTCCTCTATTACCCACCCAACCCCCATTCTCTAATATCCAATGCAGGGCCACACATTGCATTTAGTTGTCATGTCTCTTTTAGTCTTTGTATTAGTTACCTATTGCTGCATAAGAATTACTCCAAAACTTTATCTTAAAATAACGAACATTTATTGTCTCATAGTTTCTGCTGGACAGGAATCCAGGTGCAGTTTACTTGGGTATTTCTGCCTTAAGATCCTTCACAAGACTGTAATTAAGGTGCCAGGCAGGACTACAGTCTCATTTGAAAGTTTGACTGGGAAAGGATTCCAAGATCCAAGGACTTCCAGGATCACTCATATGATCTTTTGGAGCATGCAGTTGTTCCTGGCTTGTTGGACTGAGAGTCTCAGTTTTTCACTGGCTGTGGGCTGAAGGTCTCTCTCTGTTCCTTGCTGTATGGACCTCTTCGTAGAGTAGCTTGTGTTGTGAGCAGCTGGCTCATGGCTGTTGGCTTCCACCAGACCAACTGAGACAGTAAGAGATGAGCAAGACACCAATAGTCTTCTTGTAAACTAATATTGGAAGTGGCATCCATCATTTTTGCTGTATTCAGTTCAGTAGAATTGAATCAGTAGGTCTAGCCCACCCTCCAGGGGAGGGGAGTACAAAAGGGTATGAATATCAAAAGGCAGGGATCATTTTAGAGACTGTCTACCATGGTCGTCTTTTTTTTTTTTTTTAAAGATTTTATTTATTTGAGAGAGAGAATGAGAGAGAGCACGAGAGGGAAGAGGGTCAGAGGGAGAAGCAGACTCCCTGCTAAGCAGGGAGCCCGATGTGGGACTCAATCCCGGGACTCCAGGATCATGACCCGAGCAGAAGGCAGTCACTTAACCAACTGAGCCACTCAGCGCCCTACCATGGTCGTCTTTAATCTGAAATAATTTTTCTTTGTCTTTCATTTTGTTGGAGAGTACAGATCAGTTATTTTATAGACTACAAATATGGGTTTGTCTTGTGTTTCCTCACAATTTAAATTTAGGTTATGCATTTTTGGCAGAAATATTATGAAATTACTGTGTGCCCTCAGTGTGTCTTATCAGAAGTCACATGATACCAGTTTGCCCCATTATTGGTGATGTCACGTTTGATTACTTGATTCAAATGTTGGACATCAAGTATCTCAACAGCAAGTTAACCATTTTTTTTCTCTTTGTAATTTCAGATACTGTGTTTTTCAGTTGTATAATTTTCACTTGGATTTAAAAAATACTATCTCTCTGCTGTGATTTCCTTTTGTTCACTGAGCATAGTTAAAATAGCTCTTTAAAGTCTTCTTTACTTTATTGAATGTAGTTCTAATAGTCCTTAAAGTCTTTGACCGATAATTCCCACATCTGGGTCATTTTAGCATTGAGTCTGTTGATTATTTTCCCCTTGAGAATTTCCCTCATTACATTTTCCTGGTTTTTCATATGCCAAGTAATTCTGAAGTACATGTGGACATTGTGATGGTTATATTGTAAAGATTTTAGACCTGGTTTTATTCATTTGAAGACTGCTGATGTTTTTATTTTATGGAATTTTAATTTGATTAGACTTAAAGTGCAAATTCTGCCTCAGCTGTGGAGATTGGAAGTTAAAATCTTGACAGTAAAAAATTTTTCTTCTTATTGTTTTTATTATTATTATTATTATTATTTTTATTTTTAGCTTGAGCCGCAAGCTTTTTGGAGTCTTAGCTATGTATAGATGGTTTTGAGGTCAGCCATAAATTTGAATAAGGTCATAAACAGAATCAGGGTGCCACATCCCTGGTTCTCTCCCTTCTGTGAATTCCCTCTCACACTCTGTGGGCTCCAGTTACCCTGGCCTTCACTCTTGGATCTACAGGCCAGAAATACCATCTGTGGGTAGGTAATTTGAGATGACGTAGATAATCTCTTTTCAAATTCTACTCAAAATTCTTACCCATTGATAATCTCTTAGTCTCCATTGATGATTCTTGCGTGAATCAATTACTGTGATGATCACAATAGAGTGATTTTCCATCTTTATTATTTCTTCAGTATTTATTAGTTCTCCTTCAGGTTAAGGAAGGGCTTCCCAAAGCTTCACCCCCCATTTATTTATCTGTGTTTATTATCAATCAGATTTCATGGATTCAACTGTATGTTGAGTGATTTTGTTCATTAAACTATCTTGTTCTGTAATTTTGACATCTTCATTGAATTTATTTAGTTTTGTAATCTCTCTGAAATGATTTTTCAGAGGTGAAAGAATTAATTATGTAATCTAAGTTTCTTAATGTTATAACAATAAAAATCAATGTTTAAATTTTTAAAAATTTTTTTCTTATTCTCTGCATTTGTTATTTAATGATTGGCAGTCCCCACAAAATAAAAATAAATTCTCATGACTTTTCTATTGAGTCATGATGTTACTGAGCAAATTTTATCTGTAACAGTTGTGCTTTTGAATTAAGAATTTATTCTGAGGGGCGCCTGGGTGGCTCAGTCAGTTGTGTCTGACTTTGGCTCAGGTCATGATCCCAGGGTCCTGGGATGAGGCCCCACCTTGGGCTCCACACTCAGTGGGGAGTCTGCTTCTCCGTCTCCCTCTCCTTTTGCCCCTCCCCCTGCTCATGCTCTCTCACTCTCTCTCTCAATTGAGTAATTAAATTTAAAATTTAAAATTCTTGGGCGCCCGGGTGGCTCAGTCATTAAGCGTCTGCCTTCAGCTCAGGTCATGATCTCAGCATCCTGGGATCGAGCCCCACATCGGGCTCCCTGCTTGGCAGGAAGCCTGCTTCTCCCTCTCCCACTCACCCTGCTCGTGTTCCCTCTCTCGCTCTCTCTTTCTCTGTCAAATAAATAAATAAAATCTTTACAAAAAAATAAAATAAAATAAAATTTGAATTCTTAAAGAATTTATTCTGAGAGTTGATGATCTTAATGTTGAACAGTAAGATAATATATAGTAAGAGAATCATGTGGTTTTTCTAGTTTTTTATTGTATATACTCACTAAAATGGTCTTTGGCAAAAGTAATTATAAACTACTGTTTTCAAAGTAGCATTTACTAATATTGATCACATCATACATGATTTATAAACCACAAACTGTGTAGTTTCTAAGATATTTTCCTAAAAGGATCACAATTCAATTCTGTAGTCATGCACACACATATTTGGGTGTGATTTAAAGAAAGGAGCCTTTTCTCTTATATAGCTACTAAAGTATTTATAGAAGCAATCTTAGAAAATGTTTTAAGGAAGCTCATTATTAGGACAAATATATAGCTTCTGTGACAAGACAGTTTTTGAGATAGTAACTTATGATTTGTTCCTGTTGCTGCAGTTATTTTATCCCCCAGCCTTCTAAGATGGTAATCCAACTGGTATTTGCATTGCTAGGTCAGTAGTCAAAGTTCTCTGCTATCTAGAAGAACAATTCCCTTCGAGGTTTGTTTCTTGAAAATTGAGTTTGGGGCTGGATTGTGCCAGTGGTGGAGCTGTTTCTAGGGTTAGAAGACGTGGAGATGAGCTGATCTAGGGAGGTATTTGGAAATTTGGCTAATTCTGATTCTATGATTCTGTGAGCTCCCATTTGGTGCTCCTAGGTGGCGGCAAGACCACCGATAGTAGTGGGCTGGTGCTTCAGGGAGGCTGGCCCTTATGTGAGGCTCTCAGGCTTATACTACAGGGTTGCTCACCTCCAAGGGACTGGGTGGACTTAGACAATGGCCACATCAACTGTGACTACAGAAATCTAAAGATGAGAAAAATGTTTTCTGAATGTTCTGGAATACACAAGACGCTTGGGATTTTTACAGAACCCAAAGGATAATAGAGACTTTTGAACACAAGATAAGGGATTAGATTTTACTAGATTAGAAAAAAAAAATAGTTATGCTACAATCTTATACCTGAGGGCTTTGTGGTAAAATTATTAATTATTATACCTTCATGGCAGGTATATGGAAGTTATAACAGACACTTATTTGCACCTGTTATTTAAGACTAATCCTTCAAGTTCTGAGGCCCATGACATTGTTGTATAAAAAGAAATTTGGTATGTCACTGATGTGGTAAGAAGAATTGCTCTGTTTGCATGCAGCTTCAAGTCTACTGATTAGCTGAGATTGCTGTAATCTTGTAATCACAAGTAACCTTGGTTAATTGGGTTAGTATCCTTCCCTAGTAGGCAGGAAACTTCAGTTAACAGGGAAGCTTTAGTCTTGGGAAGCCTTGAAATGACTTATGGAAACATTTAAGGGATTGAAAACCATTGTATTAATATTTTGTATTAAAAAGGAATCTAACATCTGTTATTTTTTTAATTGTGTATTTGTAACATTTAAGAGAACTTGAGACTCACCCTATTAATAAGCTTATTCGGTGAATAAGTATACCAATAAATAGGAAGATTTTGTGTGTTAAGTCAGACTATTGAGATATTTAAAAAGCATAGAGACTATATATATATTTTAAATTTTTTAAAGTTTTATTTATTTGAGTAATCTCTACACCTAACATGGAGCTCGAACTCACAACCCCGAGGTTAAGAGTCTCATGCTTCTCTGACTGAGCCAGCCAGGTGCCCAAAAAGCATAGAGAATATATTAATTAATGCAGTTTACCGTGTTTGAAGCTCTTTATTTATTCGAGAGTATATGTATTTCATAATTCAAAGAACTCTTAAAAGTTTCTGTTAAAACTTACTACACTTAAAAATGAGAAAACTATTTGCAAGTTGAACTTAAAAGCCTAATAAAGAAGGGGACTTTCTAAATTTATGGCTTTAAGAGATTGAACTAATTTCAGGAAACAACCATTTAGACTTTTTTTTTTTTTTAATGTGCAAAAATCACTCTTGAGGATACCGAAAGCCTGAAATCAACACAGAGGAAGAGTTCTGGAAGGCTGGTTGCTAGGTGAATATATTCAGTCTGTGGAAGAGAAAGCCCGGCTTAATGACTATGTAGTTTTTCTGTCATTATCTGCACTACACTTTGAAATTCATCCATAAACATGATACTATCTTTGGAAACATCGATAAGCAAGATAATTAAAATAGACCAAGTAACATTCTTCCAAACTTGGAAGTTTTCTGAATCATACTCATATTTTCTCCACCTGTCAGAATAATTTTTCAAGCTCACGCTCTCTCTCTCTCTCTCTATATGCATCCTTATGTTTGCTAGCAGCAATAATGTATAATCATGCTAGGTAACAGCACAGGAGTGCTTTTCTAGAAGATTGGGAGGTTCCTGAAATCTGTCCTTGCCCCTTAGGGCTTTCGGCATTTGCTGGTATTTCCTCTGTACCTTCATCTCCTGGTCTCTCCCAGCTGTGTCATTTGCTTATGGAAATTCTAGGCAACCACTTGATCCCTATCATATGAGTGAGGTGCTGTGGCCTTTCCATTAGCCCTTGACTTTACTCCTAAGTTATTCCTCTTTGAGGGATGATAGTTCCGGCTTCTCGTGAACAATGCAGGACTTTGAAGGATAAAGTATTTATGTTTTAAGTCAATAGAGATTGTGCTAGTTCAGAGTTTCCTAAACTGTTTTGGTTTATGATACCATCCTTAGTATCTTGATAATTTTTCTACAACACCCCTGGGCCAAAAGAAATACCTAATAGTTCCATTATTAAGTTATCAGATTCAAACACCTTAATAAATATTTGTGTTTTAACAGCCAAGTAGCTATTTGTAAAGCCAGTACATATCCACAAAGAAAAAGCAATACTTAGTTTCATTCTTGAACTAAAAAGATTATCAATGCATAGGCCTGTTAGGCACTGCCTCCCTTCACCAATCTTGGAATCAGTCTGGACACTGCCACTCTCATTTCCTGTTCTACATTGATTTTCATGTGGTATTTGCTTTTTATTACAGCAACCGCTGAAAGCCCAGCTTTGCCAAAAAAGAAATGTCACCAAAAAGAATGTAGCGTGATCTAATGAAATTGCAAATCACCTCGAGGTAGTCGTGGTGTCCAACAGATGCTTCTGTGCTGTCCTTGAAAATTTACTTAAAACTCTCTGAGTTCTCTCTGGCACCTTAGGGTACAGTTTAGGACCTACAGTGCTAAGGGAAGGAAGACGAAAAACACATATTGCATGTCAGGAGCCTAACTGTAGTAGAGCATATAGATATGTGGTCAATTTATTCCATAAGACAGAGTACTGCAATGAAGATGCAGGTGTTTTTGTCTGTTTAGTATCTGAATCCCCTTCCTACGTTAACACACACACACACACACACACACACACACACACACACACACACACAATCTATACTATATAGTTCTTAGGTGGCAGAGCTCATCTTCCTCTACAGAATCTGAATAGACCCGAAACCTCCTTTCCAACCAACCTGAGTGAAGGCCTTGGTTTTTAGGCTCAGCAATCAGACCTGCGTATCCTGGATTTTGAGTCAGAAGCTACTGATGCAAACGAAGGGTGAGGAACACTAGGGAAATCTTTCTGGCCGTGTGGTATTAGTGTGCACACTGGGAACGAAGGTAGTGCTGGGGCCAGTGTTAGTGCTGACAGTGTGGTTGTTCTTGGCAGTGGCCCTGAAATGTGAGTGTGTTCTCGCTGGACTGGTTTTGCGGCATGATTCCGGTTGGTTTTGGTGGGGTAACCTCCCTTTTAATTCACTCATTCTGAACGTAGTTCTCTAGACTTCCTGAAGATATGGACAACCAGATATCCTTTCAATAAATTTCTTTCTCTGTTTAAATCATCCCAACTACTACAAATAAAAATGAGTGTGACCAAAAATTTCCATTACCAGAGGAGAGGCAAGATTATAGAGAGCATATTGCATTGACTTCACCAGTTGGAACAAAGATCTAAGAAAACTATTGAGGTGTGCCTTCTGAAAGCTCTGGATAGTATATAATAACTGTTGGTTATTATTTAGCCTTCATCCCTTAATGGCTAAAAAAGCTATATACAGGAGGGCATAGATAATTTGGACAGATTTGAGAGAGGGGAAGACTTACAAACTTAGCACAGAATGCATCAGGGCCTATGAGGTGAGTTTTTTGTTTTTTTATTAGTTGAGTTTTAAAGTGACCCACTTGTGGTAAGAGAGTTTGTGAAGTCCATGTCATTAGACATTATACCCAGAAACGGTAGGATGATACACACGACTGGGAGCTAGCCAGGGCAACAAAAAATAGAAATCAACTCTGTGATACATGTTGGGCTGATGAGAGGATGAATTTTAGGTAGAATTATCCAAGCAGGATGGACAAGATTTACTTGGATGATGGTGACTGCTTTTGGCAAGCTCAAAAGTCATTAAATTTATACTTCTCACTGGCAGACACTCCATAAAGTCAAATCTAGAGGAGTGAATTAGGAAGCTAAATATCTGGCTCAGAAAGCAAAGGGAAAGGAATGCAGAGTCTACCTGCATGTAATGTTTGAAATTCAGGTATGTCTGCCTGAAAGAGGAAAGAAATAATATCAGGAAATAGAATCCTAGAAGCATATCCATGACTGAAGAAAAGTTGTAGCAGAAATAATTGTTCTGCTGTTTTGAAGTAACACAAGTTCTTTAAGATAAACAAAAACAAAAACAAAAAAACAGTTTAGGAGGTGCACCAAGCAGAAGACTTTTCTTGCCTCAGTAGAACACAATAGGATATGCATTTTTAGCCTATGAACTCTCTGTAAAATAAACTGAATTCATTCTTTTTTTTTTTTTAATTGACAAGTTGTTTGACTTTCATGAGATGAAGCAATGTCAAGTGTGACTCATTTTATCACTTGGTAAGTGAAATCATGATGTCATGTACACTTGCCAGTGTTAGGTACACACAGGCTCAGTGGACTTCCATGCTCTTAGGAAAGCTATGTCATGGGAGTATTTGGCACAAGAGCCTCTCAAATATTAGGTAACGCTATAATTTATATTACTTATTCAAAAATAATTTCTGTTTATAGCAGTATTCTTAAAGGCACATGAATATCCTTAATGTGAAATCTCATATCATTTCTCAAAACTCAATTTAAAAACAATTGCCTAAGTTGTTTTAATTATGCTTCAGTGTTCTAACCTATCCACCCATCTTGATGACCTATGTGCTCCAGGTCAGCTGTACTGGGTGTGTTTTTTAAATCAAGTTCTTTTTTTTTTTTTTTTTTAAGATTTTATTTATTTATTTGACAGAGACAGAGATAGCGAGAACAGGAACACAAGCAGGGGGAATGGGCAAGGGAGAAGCAGGCTTCCCGTTGAGCAGGGAGTCCGATGTGGGACTCGATCCCAGGATGCTGGGATCATGACCTGAGCCGAAGGCAGACACTGAACGGCTGAGCCACCCAGCTGCCCTTAAATCAAGTTCTTGTGCACTAACTTTTTCTATCATGGGAAGAAGATAGTTTCATCAACCAGAAGAGAAAAGTCTTACCTTGTTGCAATACTAAGGGGATGTAATACTGTTGAAATTATTGCTTGTGAGTTTGGATCAAGATTCAATTATTAGACTTGTTTTTCCTTCCATAATAGTCGAAGACAGAGAAGGAAGCCAGAAGTTTGGAAAAGAGCCCCTAGATGTTAAAGGAAGTTCCCTGATAAGAGATGTATACTGATGCCATGGGTCAGCCAACACACATGAGTCTTCTTCCAGGTACTTGGCGTAAAATGTTTAAGAGAATCATCCTTATCCCTTTTGCAAATGGATGTGAGCATATCCCTTCACATCTGATAACAACTTGCATTTCCAATATTATATTCTACTGTTTCTTCCACAGACTCTAAACAAACCCCTGCCCCTTCATGATTCTCTTTCCACAGTGGAACCTTTTGTGACTTTGTCCTTTGCTCCTGCTTTGTTTCCTTAAATATCCTTAGTCCTCTTCCTCTTGAGTGCAGAGTTATTTGTTCTGTCATTTGTGCCCCCACAGCACTTTGTTCATAGCTCTGTAAGCATAGGGTCTGTTTTTATCATACTATTTCTGTTTCTGTCTTTACCTTTACTCTTTGCTGAGATTCTTAAGGGCAGGGACTATTGCTTAGTCATCTCTGTTCCTGCCACATTGTGGGGAAACTCAAAACGCTCTCAGAATGTCCATTTGCATTCTATGCATTTGTGTGTGTGTATGCTCAAACTCATTATCTAGAATGTTTTAAGCTTGAATGCAGATATTTATCTTGGTTTTCACTTCTATAGCAATGTTTTGTGTGAGATAGTCACTTAAATATGCTGGATGTTTTGTCTCATTTATTAAAAGTTGCATTTTTCTAGGTGGCTTCTAAGATGCCTTACATTCTTACATCCTAAGGGCATCTTACATCCTAAATTTGTAATGCAGGCCTTTCAGTGTGACCTCTGGGTTACTTAATTAATCTCTTTGTTAAATGAAGAAAACACTTCCAAATTCAGATGGTGGTTCTGAGGATTCAATGAGACAACATCTGGAATGGATTTAGATTGGTTCAGCAAATGCATGTTCATTGAGCATCTGCCTAGGTGCCAGGAACTGTGCTGGTACTGGGATGACCCAGACACCATCTGCTCAGGGGGAAGTTACAATCTAGAAACCTTGCCTGGTACATAATATGAACTCAGTAACTGTTCATTTCCTTCTTCCTTTCTCTTTCTGGCCTATCAGTAATTCATTGCTGGAATTTGGAATGGAATAGGGGAGACAGCTTTAAATTTTATGTTTATTTCTCAAATGATATTTACATCCAGAGACAAACCTTACTTTGAGAGCTAAAGTTAAAGCTCATGTCATTCTTTACTAGTAAAAGGAATGACATAATTTGGCAATAACAAGGCCAGACAAGAACAGTCCTAGATCAGATGGGAGCTGTGTGCTCTCAGAAGTATGTTGTGGGAGTAACTAGTCCAATGTTCTTTCAGCCTGGGAACAGCATTTAAGATTCCTTATCTTATAAAGGAAAAAAAAATCATTTCTGTTTAATTAGCAGAACAGAGTAAACACAGTGACTACTTTTCCTAATGCAGTGGTTTTATGTATGTTTTACATACAACAAAAATAATTGAGTAAGAAGGGTATGCTGTTATTTTCAAAACAAGCCACCCAGTGGGTTTGCCCTCCAGGAAAACTGCCTACACATTTTTTAAAATGTATCCTGGCCATCAATTTTGACACTTCATCATGCCCTACTGGTTTGCCTTACTTCACCTCATTTAGAGCCACGTCTCTGTGCCAGGCATCTACATAGAGCTAAAGCTGTGTCTGCAGGACACGAAACCCCTGGCTGAAAGTGAACAATCCAACAATTTATTCACAAAGATGTGCTTAACAATTCAACAATTTTTTAACTACCAGGATAAGAGGGGCACCTGGGTAGCTCAGTCGGTTAAGCCACTGACTCTTGATTTGGGCTCAGGTCATGATCTCAGGGTCGTGAGATCAAGCCCTGAGTCCCTATCAGGCTCTGCACTCAGTGGGGAATCTGCTTGAGACCCTGTCCCTCTCCTTCTCCCCCTCCCCACCTCTCATAAATAAATAAATAAATAAATAAATAAATAAATGAATAAATAAAATCCTTAAAAGAATAAAATAAAATACCAAGATAAGAAAGTCAGAAAATACTGACTGGACTTTTCCTTCCAAACATCAGCAATTTGGCTGTTGTGGGGTTTAGCTAGGTATGTTTAATATAGTGAACTATATCAGTAATAAACAATGGACAATTAACTATCAAAGTAGAGAAAGGAATTCTTGATAGAGGACAAAGAATCTTCAAAAGCATAGAGATGAAAGGGCGTGTTCAGCAATGTCAAGGTGGGCAATGAAGCCGGACGATTGGCTGTGCCTGCAGGCAAAGTCTTTGTGCAGTTGTGAAAGGTGGGACAGTGTTCTGTGTGGGAGCCACTGAGTGTTTTCAGGCAGGATGCTCTAAGTCTTGCCTTTGCATTGTCATGGCATGGCCCGCCCAACCTGTCTCTCCCCCAACAGGGCCTCGTGCCTGCTGCAGGTGTCTGTAGGACTTTCTACCACTTCCCCCATTCATGGTCTCCAGGATCAGCATGTGGGACATAGAGGCCAAACTCTGGAGCAACATGACCTTTAGGATGCAGAGCTGGTAATCTCCGTAGTCTTAGTGGAAAGAGAATAAGAAGGAGTCCTGGCGTCACAGCACGAGACCATGAGTTGGCCGCACTGCGCTGTAGCTTGTTGCTACAGCTGTCAGAGCGAGGTGTGCTTGTGGCACTTACCTTCATTTGCCGTTGAGGGAGATGTGTGCCCATGCAAATGTTATGAATTGAACAGTGTGTCAGCTGATACCAACGTAACCTTGATTATTTAATAGAAAGTCGAAGTTTGGTTTATTCAGAGAATTGAAGTTATCCGTTACCCCTTCTAGACCTACCACATTAAGGGAAGAAGCTGAGGAAACCTGTTGTCACAGATGTATGTGAGTAATGGAGATTAGGGAGGGCTCCTCAAGAACTGCCCTTACTTGGGGCGCCTGGGTGGCTCAGATGGTTAAGTGTCTGCCTTCAGCTCGGGTCATGATCTCTGGGTCCTGGGATGGAGTCCCGAGTCAGGCTCCCGGCTCAGCGGGGAGTCTGCTTCTCCCTCCCCCTCTGCCTCTCCCCCTGCTCATGCTCTCTCTCTCTGTCTCAAATGAATAAATAAAATCTTAAAAAAACAAGAACTGCTCTTACTCTGAGAGGTAACAGTGCAATAAGGGGAGTTGGGCATGTCTTATCTAAAGGAAGTTCTTTCTTCTCTTGCTCTGGTGATTGGTTTAAAAATTGGTAAAGTCAAGAAGGGGTTCCCTGGAGGCATTTTTGGAAAGTTCTGGCCTCTTTTTGAAAGTGCTGATAAGTCACCAGTCTCTCTATCTCCTGAATGTGAGCAGAAAGCACTTAGCTCTGATTGGTACTGGAAACCATCTTCAGACTTCAAAGTTAAGTTAGGTTAAAGCTCTAGGCTGAGAATAAAAACAGAAAGAACCAAGGTCTGGATGTCATGAGTGAGCCTTTGAAACCCATTCAACCTTGAAACCCATTCGACCTCTGGCTTTCCAGTTAAGATCATTAAAACATTTCTTTAAACTAAAAGGGTTTAAATATATATACATATCTACTTCATTGTGTTAGGTCACCCCCCTCCTTTTAGAATCATCCATGTCAGCTCTGCTGCTTTCTTCTCAGTCATCCCCTTGAGTCTTAGGTCATTGCCTATACCCACTTAGAAGACTGACACCTGACTGATGCATGTCTTCTCTACTCAAATCCCGCCATTTTCCTTGGTAACTTCAATATCCTTGGAATGTCATGTCCAGTGTCCTTATGTCAAGGACAGTGAGCTCCTACCTTAATGACCTTTACGTCCATTTCTCCTCAGCCCTCATTTCCAAAGTCACATTATCTTTAAAATCTGCTGTTCCGTTTTATGGGCACAAAGCCCTATCCCTGTCACTTTTCCCACCTATGCTAAACCTGTTTGTTTGCTTGCTTGTTGTTTTTTTTGTTGAACCTTATCACACCCTTCCAGCTCTGGTTTTCTTTCTTGTCTCTCATTTGTTCAGTGCCTTCCTAGTTTCACTTCCCTCCCTGAACTAGCCCAGAACCTATGTTACCACATTCCTATTATCCTCTTTTTTTATTATTATTATTATGTTATGTTAATCCCATTCCTATTATCAACACCTCCCTTCTCTTCTCCTTTGGCCTTTTAATAACTTTCAATAGTCCTTATTGAGTGATCTGACCTTTATCTTTACAGCTAGTACTTCTGGGTGAGGTGTTACTAGAGAAAAAGCACATCATTAGCCTGAACCCATTTAAGTGTGTCATTTTCAATTCATCTGGACCTAAGTACCATTCAATGTTTTTTTATTCCTACTTTTCCCTGATATTGATCATTCAGAACTTTTACCTACTCTTCAAACCTCTATCCATTCTTTCTCTCATTCTTGGCAGATATCCTAGCTTCCTGTTTCATACAGAAAATAGAAAATAAAAGCCACCAGTATAACTTGCCTCACCTTCTTATCTCCAACTTTGCTTCCCTTTCCCCTTATCTTTCCAAGATCTGCCTCTGTCACTAAGGAAGGAGCACTGCCCCACTTAGTGTAGAAGGACCCTTCCGTGGATACTCTTGATGTTATTAAATTTTGCCTGTTCTAGAGTTTTTAACCATTCATTAGTCAGATCCACGTGTGTTCCCTGCATTTACAACCTCTCAGTCCCTGCTTGCTCTGGTTCTGTTCTCAGGGAGACTGGCGCATGCCAGCTTAGTCCTAGCATATTCAGTAGCAGCCATCTCCTGAGATGCACTTTACCAGAGCAGGGGGTACACAGAGGTCCCCATTCTCACCAACTGAAGGCAAGGGACTGAGCAGAGCTGTTGAAGGGTTAGTCTTTAGCTGCCTGAGGAGAGCCCCCAGCAATTTGCCCACTGACCTTTATTTTCCCTTACCTCTCTGTGACTGAACTTTTACCTCACATTCCTTAGCTCCCTGATCCCTGCTAGGATTAGAATTTTTGCAGAATTTTGCCTGCTTGGCTGGTGTTATCAGTTAGGTTGCCTTTTATTGCCAAACTCCTTTTGTAGTAATCCTGAGCAAAAAGAAATCTTGTTAGAAGGATGTTGAGTGCTCCAACAATCCATGAGAAACTGTAGGAAAAGTTTGGCAAAATGACCAGAAGCAGGGCAATAAGCAGTTCTATAGGGTCAGAGGAAAGCAGCACAACAGACATTAGGTTAGGAAGCTGTGTCTTTGCTATAAACACTGTCACAACTACTATAACTGAGAACAGATTCGGACTGTCCTGTTTTCTTTGTGTTATTCAAAATTCAAAGTCTTGAGCAAGAGTATCAGTTTGCCTGAACCTGACTGAGTCACTTGCTTGCGTCATGACTGCCCCGGGTGGGAGTGAAAATGATGGCGCAGAGAGATGGATCAGTTTCCTTCATGTTCCACAGCGGGAGGTGGGATACCCAATAGCTGCCCTTTCAGGTTTCCAACATCTATGCACGTCCTTCTTCCCATACTTAGAGTTATGAAAAAGCAGTTCCTGCTAATAAAATACCTGAAAATTAACTCATCCTCTCCCTAATGGGACAAGAATCCTGACTTGCTTCATTTGGTTACAAATTCAGTGGTTTGATTTTTCACTTCATTTACTTGGAAAGGGAAGTGCTACCATTTTGTTTACAACACAGGTAACATTTTACATCTTAAAATGGTTAACATCTCCATTACCTCAGAAAATGAGCTTAAGGGATTTAGAACCATTACAGTAAGTAAGCGGTGGCAGCATATTTACTTAATAATATGATAAAGTACCTCTGACCTAATTTCCAATTAATCTTCATCTTTTTATTTCACCAAGCATTTGGGGAGTTCAGTGTTCAGAGAAGAACATTTCCTCTGTTAAACCATGCAATAACCCAAGGATTAGTAAATTTCTGTGAATATGAATAGGGAAGCATCAGGCCATCGGCAAACACATACCAGTTCTCCCAATTTCCTTCACTACTGACTTCCTTTAAGTGTTGACAGCTTTTAATCTACTCTTAAATGTGAATCCTAAACAGCACAATTATGGTATTAAAAACACGATGAGAGGATAAAATATTTCAGAGAAACCTTCTAAGTGGTAGATGTGAATGCCTGCCTTTTTCTCCTTTGCTTCTAGTAAAGGGGATAGGAACACCTGGAAGCATTGTTAGAACTACTTATTTTCTTCACATTCTAAGATCATCACCATTAAATCACATGGAATTGGGTTGGTAGCTTGTTTACCTTCTGTTACAGTCTGGCATACTCAAACTAAATGCCTTTAATTAATACTCGCATTTCTGTAGACGGTTGAGACTCTAGGCCAGGGCACCAATAAAGACTAACACATCCCCACTTCCTAGAATTTTCTCTATCATCTTGGTAATCAGTGTTAAAAGATAAAGCCAGGTACTTTTTGTTTGTTTGTTTTTAGTTTTTTTAGTTTTTATTTAAATTCCAATTAGTTAACATACAGTGTAGTATTAGTTTCATAAAGCCAAATACTTTATCAGAAGTGCTCAACAGGCTTCCTAGAGCTTTAGGAATTGAAATTGCCTAGTTTATTAGGTGTTACTCTCAGGTAGACCTCAGTGGATATGAAATCTTGTTTCCCTAGTCTTTAACGTAGAATAATAGCGCTCTATAGCATTTCATAAATATTCGAGGATTTACTGATTAGAGTGATTATAAAACTTTATTAGTATATTAATTATTTATATGAACATCATAAGTTAGTGATTTTGCAATTCAAATTATTTTAGGTCTTATTTATTTGCACTGCCATATTGGAATTTTCAGTTTATATCCCCTTTAGTAGATGCAACAGCCATGGAAACGTGCTGCTCAGATCTCCTGCTGTGAGATGTGTAATTGGTGGATAGCCCCAGATACCGGCCCCTCAATCTATTGTTATATTTCCCCAAAGGCCACACTTCCCACCAGCTGCTCTCAGCACATGACTGAGCATGGCAAGGACACGAAAGCTCGTCAATTCCTGCAAGAAGCACGTTTCCCCTGCAGGGAAACTTTGGTTTGAGGACTCCCCATTGGCCTAGCCAAAGCTTCTCAGAATGGTCCTGCAGTCCTGAGACTTTACTTACCCAGTTCTTCATTTCCTTTCTCTTTCACACAGAGTTGCATCGTGGTCTGAGGGCTTGCTCCAACTCCTTTATCTTCCTACCATTTCTGATAGGTGTCTCCTATACATCTCTTGCATGTTCAGTCCCACCTTGGCGTCTACTTTTGGAGGGCCTGAAGTAATGCATGTGACACTGATCCAATAAAGCAGTGGTATCATAATGTTGAGTGGTACACTGCTCACCTATGGCTTTCTTGTCATATGAGATAATGAAATCCCTTTGTTATTTTTTTAAAAACATTTTTATTGTGAGTTGTAACATGCACATGGGGATATGCAGAAAGTAAAATTGTACGGTGTAATTATCATTAAGTAAATGCTCATGAAACCACCAGCAAGGTCATGAAATAAAACGTTTCTAGAACCCAGAAGGTCTGCTAATGTTTCCTCCTAAATAGTACTTTCTCGTTCAATGAAGGAAACTACTAGCTTATGGTAACATTTTCCTTAGGTTGTTTATAATTTTCCCACCAAAGCATGCATGCATGCATGCATGCATCCCCAAACAATGTACTTTAATTTTGACTTTTTTTGTTAACTCAGTATAAATGGAATTGTTCACTATATATTTCATGTCTGTCATCTTCTACTCATTATGTTCTTGACATTCATCCAGGCTCTATTATTGTATTTGTAGCTTTAAAAATTTTGTTGCTATATGGTTCTCCATCTTATATATGAATTTATTTATTCTTTCTCCATTGATTGAAATATGAATTATTTCAAGATTGGGGTTATTAAAAATAATGCTGTGGACATTCTTAGATTTATTTCTTTGTGTATGTGGCATGCATTTGTTTGGTATTATCTAGTATTTGAATTTCTATTCATAGGGAATATATACCTTCACTTTAAGGAGAATAATGAACTAGTTTCCAGAGTGGTTATACCAATTTACACCCCCACCATCACTGCATGAGTATTGCTCTACATTGCTCTACAGTTTCATAAAAAAAAAAAGAGAACTAAAATAAATAAAATCAGAAATGAAAAAGGAGATGTTACAACTGATACCACAGAAATACAAAGAATCATAAGATACTACTATAAACAATTATATACTTACAAATTGGACAATCTGGAAGAAATGAACAAATTCCTAGGAACATACAACTTTCCAAAAAAGAGTCATCATGAAATAGAAAATCTGAACAGTCCAATTACTAATAAGGAGATTGAGTCCATAATCCAAAACCTCTCAACAAACAAAAGTTCAGGACCATACAGCTTTACTGGTGAATTCTACCAAACATTTAAAGAAGAATTAGTATCAATTTTTCTCAAACTCTTTCAAAAAATAGAAGAGGGGAGAACTCTTCCAAACTTATTTTATGTGGCCAGCATTATCCTGATACCAAGACCAGACAAGGGTGCCTCAAGAAAAGAAAATTACAGGCCAATGGGGTGCCTGGGTGGTGCAGTCAGTTAAGTGTCTGACTCTTGGTTTTGGCTCAGGTGGTGGTCTTAGGGTCATGAGATTGAGCCCCATGTGGGGCTCTGCAGTCAGTGTGGAGTCTAGTTAAGTTTCTCTCTTCCTCTGCCCTTCCCTGCCTTGCATGCTCTCTCTCTCTCTCAAATAAATAAAAATCTTAAAAAAAAAAAAGAAAGAAAGAAAACTACAGGCCAATATTCCTAATGAACATAGCTGCAAAGATTTTCAACACAATATTACCAAACCAAATTGAACAATACATTAAAAGGATCATATGCCAAAGAAAAACAAATGCTGTGTAAGCTCTCTTATATGTAGAATCAAAAAATTAAGAAATAAATAAAGGAAATCAATCAAATTCATAGATACAGAGAACAGATTGGTCGTTGCCAAAGGTGAGGGAGTGGGGGAGGGGTGGGAGAAATGGGTGAACTGTTTTAGTTTTTTTTTTTAATAGTTTAAATAAATTGAATAAAAAAATAATATCAAAAAAATTGAGATGGTTGTTTTAAGCCATTTCAGTTGGGAGCTTTGTTTACTTTGCAGTAAAAGCTCACAGATACAAACAAACTTACTTCAGAGTTGCTTTCAAATTGTTTAATCACTTATATTTTTCAGAGTGACCAATTTTTCTGTATACTGCATCTGCTAATTCTCATCATGGTAGTTCATTTCTTCATGAACATTGTAATTTTTTATGGAGACCAATTTGCAGTGAAGAATTTTGTGGAGGGCCTCTGTGATTCCTAGGTTGTAAATGTAAAAGATCAGTTTTGAGTTTTCCACTGAAAGAACCCTAGCTATTACAATGGTCTGTACGAGTTATAATATTAATTTCTTGGCTGTAAATTTTGCTCCATGCAAGTGGTTTAAATTTGCATCTATATGGCAGGATTTTTCCAGTTACTTTGGTTACTTGGATAATCTTTCTAGATTCATTTTTTTCATAAACGAGGAAGCTCTTTGTGGTTCTATTATTTTGAGACTCGCTTCTAGCTCCTCTACCTCTAGCCCCCATGAAGCCACAGCCTTTATTATCTCAGTGGTATTAAAACCTCAACTCTAGATTCCAAGGGCAGTTTTTAATTTTGGCTTCTGGAAATAGTTCTTTTCTTCTTTGGAGCAGAACTATTTAAACCAAATTAATTTTATTTTGTCCATCATTTTTTTTTTAAGATTTATTTATATATTTGAGAGAGAGAATGTGAATACAAGTGGGGGAGGGGCAGAGAAAGAGGGAGAGAGAGAGAATCTTAAGCAGACTCTCTGCTGAGTGTGGAGCCCGACCTGGGGCTCCATCTCATGACCCATGAGATCATGACCTGAGGTGAAATCATGAGTTGGACTCTTAACCAACTGAGCCACCTAGGCACCCCTGCCCATCATTTCTATGCGTTTGTATCCATGTTTGTTTCCTTCCCTGTCAGATCAGTCTATCGTGTTTCTAAATGTCTGGGTAGAAATCTGTAGCATTGATTAGTATCTGCTGAGTAATTGCTACAAATTTAGCATATATTCAATATTGCTCCTACTCCCCTCTATTAGCTTCACTCAACTTTTAAAATTATCTGTCTTATCCTGTCTTCCCTGAGTAGTTTATAAACTCCCTGGGGGAAGATACTGTGTTTTGTTCTTTTTGTATTCTGCCTGTCTTCAAAAAGATCTAGCTTAATAACTGCTCAATGAATGTTTTTAAATATTCATTTTTAAAATGTATAATTTGAAAATAAGGTGGATCCACAGGAAGTTTTAAAAATATACATTAACTACTGAAAGAACGGTATCTCTCATCAAAACAGGGTTCGGGCTTTGGAATGGCAGTGATGAGGTTTTGTTTATAGTTTGTGAGAGTTGATAAAATATTGAAGAGAATCTTACTAATGTGAATCACGCCATTGTAGTCACATAAGCAATTAGGTCACCTCTGTGCCCTGATTTATATTACCATCAAGTAGATGTTTTTACTTCAGTCATTACTATGGCCACCAGCAGTGGCAGGTGAAACTAGACTGTGCCTCATCTTAGCTGCACCGTGAAGCTGTTGCTTTCTGTCCTGGCCTCTTTGTCACAGCTCTGGGGAGATGCCTATGGGAACCTGTTCAGCCATTCTGCTGCATGGACGAAACCAAAAGGGAGAAAATTCTAACATCTCAATGGGCAACCCTTGACCAGTGGAGGATGGACGACTGGACAAATCATCTACTCTTTCATCTCCAGGTGAACAACTCTGAATCATATTCTACACAGCATCTCAGTCTCCAGTAGGATCATGGTCCACTTGCCCAGTAATGACCAGCGGGATAATAGACCCTTGTTTTATCTTTCTCTTCCTGGTTGTACTCTACCAAGACCCTTACTCTTATTCCTTAGGATTGCTGCCCCCAGATTACTTTCACCTTGTCACAGGCTCTTCTTTTTTGGGAGGAAACACAGGCTAAGACAACCACCAACATATCTTAGAACAGTTGGTAAAAGAGGCCTAACTTCCCTGAAGGAGAGTTTCAACTTTATCAGCTGATTCACAAATCTTATTTAGAAACATGTCTGTGAGGAAAAAAATCACCCAATTCAGAAATAGGGCATTTAGGCTCCTTGAGGAGATCTCCAGAAGAACAACTTCAATTCTTGTGGAGGAATCATTAAGTAACAGCTGCCAAGGAGGGTTAAATTAATAGGAAGAGGTAGGGAGGTGGACTGGCGCCCCAGAGCCAAAAAGAAAGGGAACTTAGGACTTCAAAAGAAGCTACATGTTATTCTTCCATATTTTGAGCTCTATATTCTCAACTGCCCTCTTCTTTTTTTTTTAATTGAAAAGAATGCATTTTGGCATGGTTTAAAAGATACGCTATCACTATGTGGATCCAGTTAATAATTGACTCAAGATTCTGGTATCTGGTGTGCAGGATAGATGACTAAGAAGTCCAGAATGCTACTTCAATAAAGCCCATTTTTCTTCGACAGATAAACCAGCATGTGACAGTAGACACTCAGGAAGTCGAGGCCAGAAGGAATAACATGTTCCCTACACACTTTAATCCTGGTTGTGTTCTCTGCCTTGACAAAATTGCTAAAAGTGCATTATCTCCATAAGTTGAGGAGTTTTTTGTGTGTCCCTTTCCCGTGGCTCTGATAAGCCTTACTCATAGTAGAGGATACTGGTTTGACTTTCAGCCACAACCTTTTGAGGAGTTATGCCTAAGGCAGGTCGAACAGGCACTTATGAAACAGAAATCTTGTCTATCTCTTAAGTAAATATTTATCAGATGGACTGCTGTATACATTTATCGTATCAGGAAGAGCCAACCTTAATATCAAACATGACTTCTTCCAAGCATAAACAGATTGTTATGTAAATACTAGGTGGCAGTGAAAACAATGAGAATAGCAAATTATCAAGAATCTACTTGTGCTGATCTAGGTACTGTGACTGGGTACTTTCCACACACCATTTCTAGTCCTCAGAACAGCCTTGCAAGGTAAATATTATTCTCCTTATTTTCCAGTGGAAAAAAATGAAGCTCAGAATTCTTCTCCCAAGGATATACAGCTGATAATGGCAGTACCTGGATTAAAATACTAATCATCAGGATCATAGTCATTAAGATTGCTGGCATTTATGTGTACATACTGATGATCACATCTGGGATGAGTACCTTCCATATGTTATTTATTCCAGTAATAACTCCTTGAGTTAGTCATATCATGCCCATTCTATATATGAAGAAGGTGAAAGTGAATTTTTTTTTTAAGATTTTATTTATTTATTTGACAGAGAGAGACAACAAGAGAGGGAACACAAGCAGGGGGAGGGGGAAGGAGAAGCAGGCTTCCCGCCGAGCAGGGAGCCCAATGCGGGGCTCAGTCCCAGGACCCTGGGATCATGACCTGAGCTGAAAGCAGACGCTTAATGACTGAGCCACCCAGGCACCCCAAAAGTGAATTTAAAAAAAAAAGACTTATTTATTTGTGAGAGAGGGAGGGCGTTGGGGGGCAAGGGGTGGGGCAGAGGTAGAGAGTCTCAAGCAGACACTGCGCTCAGCATGGAGCCCAACGCGGGGCTCAGTCCCCTGAACCTGAGATCTCGACCTGAGCTGAAACTAAGAGTCAGATGCTTAACCAACCATGGCACCCAGGCTCCCCAAGGAAGTGAATTTTGAAGGTTAAATGACTCCAACAAAGTCATACAGTGGGTACGTAGCAGCTCTGGAATTTTAACTGGGATATGAAAGAACGTTTCTAATGCCTTCACCCATTCCACTAAAGCTCCAAAAACAGATTTCTTATGTCCGGCCCTATGCCTGTCTCAACTGACATGTTTCTGTCAAGCATGTGCCAGGGAAAGTTCCACATCCCACTGTTGCCCCCAAGGGTCTGACTAATGCTGCTATCTTCAAGGAACTGCTAACATCTCTAGTTTCAGCAATGTGCAAAATAACTGATGCGAATAAAATCTCTTCCCCCAAGGCCTCTCTTATGCACGGTTCATTTTCTGGACTAACAAGACCAAGAGGTGGCCCTGCAGGGTCAAGCCCTGAAATGTGGGTAAGTTCAGTGCTTCAGTGAAGCCACAAGCAAGATTTAATGGAAAATAGGCACATTTTATGGTAAGTCAGTTTCGTTTCTGAGATTTCTTCACACAGTGTCTGAGGAGCAATGACAAGCTAGAAAACTAGATTGACAGTTGATTCAGATGTCTACCATTATAGTCTCCTTCCTTCTGATACAACATGTTTGTTTCTTAAATAGCAGAATTATGGATCCTCAGGATTAAAGGTAGAAATAATTTCATATGTAGGTTGCATAGCAACTTCCTGGGCTTTAGCAAGATATCTTTGACATTTTTGCATTCAGAGAAGAACCCAAGAACAATACAAAGGAGGGAGGAAACAGTCTCATTTTTATTTCTAGAGTTAGCAACAAGGTAGCAGACAATTTCCTTATTTTCTAACTGGATTCTCAAAATACCTAGCTTTTCATTTTATACTGACCCCTTAAACTGTCTCACCTAGGGACGCCTGGATGGCTCAGTCGGTTGGGCATCTGTCTTCAGTTCCGGTCATGATTACAGGGTGCTGGGATCGAGCCCTGCATCAGGCTCCTTGCTCAGCAGGGAGCCTGCTTCTCCCTCTCCCTCTGCTGCTCCCCCTGCTTGTGTTCTCTCTCTCTCTTTCTCTCTCTGACAAATAAATAAATCTTTAAAAAAACAAAACAAAATACTGTCTCACCTAAATAGAAAGTATGATTTTGCTGAGAGTTCCTTAAAATAAATCTAAAGCCTATTAGCTAATTTCTAAATAGCAGAACAATGCAGTGATGTAACTGTACAACACACAAAAAAACAGTTTTTATATGCACTTGTATACATGAACTAAAGAAGTGCATGGATAGAAATGGGATCCATTACTAATTAATGGTCAAGGCTCTGGCCTCTGTGAACAACTTCTACATCTGCACATTGCGGTTATCTATTTTAAGGATCTCTAATATTTTTCCACTTCCTAAGATTTTTGTGTATTCCACACAAACATAAGATCATATTATAGATGATACCCAAGGAGAAAAGATGAGGAATTCCTCATTATAAACTGCTAACTTACGAAAACTTTTTATCACCACCTCTTTCTGTGTTTCTTATGGTTTGGGCTTTTTCTCCACTACGTTTCCTCCTAACTTCCTGAAAAGGGATGACAGTGAGTTACGTTATCAAGCCATCTTTATTAAGAGACCCTTTCTCAAGAGGGCAATCCAGCTGGCCCTGGCTAGCCTTTGATTTGACAATGTCACTAGAAAAAAAAAAACTCTCTGTCAATGATTTAAGGAAGTCCAGACTCAAGAGTGAAAGAGCAGAACCCAGGGGGTTGATCTGATTTTCCAAATCCTCTAACAAGAATTGAATACAAGCTCACAAGGAGGTCTTTCATAGGCTAATTTCTTCATTTCCTTCTTGAATCCCAAATAAGAGGAGGGAGTGTGGAACCTTCTCATGTAAAAGGAAATGTAGGAATGAAGCCTGCATATTCTCTTCCCATTCTTCAAGCAATTAGAGGAAGGGAACACTTGTATTTGATGAATGTCTTCCTTAAGAAAGGTACTTCGTATGGTAGAGCATTTGTAAAGAAGGCCTTATCTTCTTTATTTTCCCTATAAAGAGACTGGGTTCAAAGTGGTTAAATATCTCAAAAATAGCTACTTATGGAATGAGTCAGTTCTAGTATACCCTTTTCCTGTCCTACTGTGTTGTTTCCACTGTGCTAATAGAAGCAGGGGTTGGTTCTCGGAGGGGCTCATAGCCTACAGCAGTTGTTAACATTATAAGTTAGGTTGCTTTCCTAGTTTCGAGTTCAAGGATTTGAGTTGAATTAGTTAGGAGTTTTATAATGAAATCCTATTAAAAAATAGTGCTATGGACATCCTTATTAGGAATTGGTGCCCGTTGTGTTTCATTGTACCTATCAATTTTTCATGGCTTTATAAGTTAAATGTACTCGGAGAAGTTGAGAAAGTGTGTATCTATAACAAGAAGGTTTGGGGGCCGCAGGAATATGTATCCACCAGGAAGCAGCCTCTGATAATAGCCTCCATACAGGGCATAAAATGCATCATTGGTAGAAATGAAAACATGGCCTATCCCTGAACTCCTGAGGGAGCTAAGTCAGTGATGACAAAGTGTCATCTACGTCACATTTTCTTTGGTTCGAATCAGAACACGTTGGTTAATATTCCTGAAATTCAAATTATAATCGGGCAGTTGTTGTCTTGATAAAAAACAATATTTGTTAAAGTGAAGTAGTAGCAACCACAGGAACATAGTAATGGAAGAAAAGGTGTGGGTAGACTTTCTTTTTGCCCCCCTTTATTTTCACAATTTCTGTTTCCAGATTGCTCAATAACATCTGCTGGTAACTGAAAACTCTGCTAAGAAAATAAAGAACCCATGGCTTTGGAAACATACTGTGAATAACTCCTTCCTGAACATGTATTTCCAAGGCATGTCAGAACATCCTCCTGAGTTTGCTTTCATTTCCCTATTCCTGTAAATATTAAGGAGTATTCTTTCTTTTTTAGGTGTCGCCTGTCCCTTTACCTGCAACCTACCAAGACAAAATAAGTGTACCTTGGGAAATCCTATCAGTTTGGATTTGACATTTCTATTAATATTTCCAGTTATACCAGATGAAAAGTAGACATGTTGCTCTCTCCCTTCTTCCTCCCTTCCAACTTTCCCTTCTTTTTTTTTTTTTTTAAAGATTTTATTTATTATTTGTCAGAGAGAGAGAGCGAGCACAAGCAGGGGGGGCGGCAGGCAGAGGGAGAAGCAAGCTCCCTGCTGAGCAAGGAGCCCGATTCAGGGCTTGATCCCAGGACCCTGGGATCATGACCTAGGCCAAAGGCAGCTGCTTAACCGACTGAGCCACCCAGGCGTCCCTCAACTTTCCCTTATTTCTTAAAAAAAAACAACAAAAAAACGCAACTTTGTACTTACATCAAAGACATAAATGTATAAAACTTCAGGAGGCAAATAACGAAAAACACTAATTCTTTGTCATTTCTGCCCATTTTCTTTTCCCCAAGGAAACTACATTCACCAATTATTTAGACACTGAATTTTATGTTTACCTTTACAGCTCTAGATGACATGTTTACTTGGCTACTTCCTGATTTTTCAGTTTTATGCATTATCTGTCAGGTTCTCACCGTAGGAAGTGAGGGTGTAGTTGTCTTTCTCCCCCATTCCCACCACACCTGTGTGCCCTCATCCACGTGCATCTTTCTACTCCGGTTATTTTATCATTTTGTTTGGGTTGGTATTCAGTGTTCACATTATTATAAGGAATATCCACAGGTTTGCCGTGTAGTAAATTATGATTACTTTTTCTTTCATGTATGTTCTTTTGTTCGTACTGCATGACCATCAGCCTGTTTATGCCTGCTGGTCTGAGGTAATAAATAATCGTACTCCCCCTCAGAAACACCGATTCAACACAATGTCTTTGCCAGCTATTAGGGCATTTTCTAGCCATTTTATTGTACCTAGGGAAATTTCTTCCCAGTTCTTTTCACTACTCTAGTTGGACCTGGTTGTCTATGCCCATTGCATAGCTGTCATTCTGGGATCCCTATCTATGTCATCTGGTGGAGCCCCTCAGCCCTTTCTATATTGATCTCTTTTCCCTGCATTATGCCTTCCTCTTTCTTTCTCCTTTTTTTTTTAAGATTTATTTATTTATTTGGGCGCCTGGGTGGCTCAGTTGGTTAAGCGACTGCCTTCGGCTCAGGTCATGATCCTGGAGTCCCGGGATCGAGTCCCGCATCGGGCTCCCTGCTCAGCAGGGTGTCTGCTTCTCCCTTGGACCCTCCCCCCTCTCATGCTCTCTCTCTCTATCTCATTCTCTCTCTCAAATAAATAAATAAAATCTTAAAAAAAAAAAAAGATTTATTTATTTATTTGAGAGAGAAAGAATGGGAGACAGAGAGCATGAGAGGGAGGAGGATCAGAGGGAGAAGCAGACTCCCCGCTGAGCAGGGAGCCCGATGCGGGACTCCATCCCGGGACTCCAGGATCATGACCTGAGCCGAAGGCAGTTGCTTAACCAACTGAGCCACCCAGGTGCCCCCTTTCTCCTTTTTTTTAAAGATTTATTTATTTATTTGAAAGAGAGAGAATGTGCATGCAAGTGGGAGGAGGGGAAGAGGGAGAGGAAGGAAAGAAGCAGACTCCCCACTGATCAGGGACACCCCCCCCAATGTGGGATTCAGTCTCATGACCATGAGATCATGACCTGAGCCAAAATCCAGAGTTGGACGCTCAGCCAACTGAGCCACCCAGGTGCCCTGCCTTCCTCTTTCTTGATTCATTCCTTCCTATTAATGGGCATGGGCACTCCTACTTTCTGCTATATATACTTTCATAACTTTTTATTTTTTTTTAAATAGGAACTTCCTTCTCCTTTTTATTTATTTTTGAGAGAGAGAGCAAGTGAGCAGTAGGGGGAGGGGGGAAGAGGCAGAGAGAATCTTAAGCAGTCTCCATGCCCAGTGCAGAGCCCAACAGGGGGCTGGATCTCAAGACCCTGAGACCATGACCTGAGCTAAAATCAGGAGTCAGACGCTTAATCAGCTGAGCCACCCAGGTGCCCCTGATTTTGTTTTTTTTTTTTTTTAAGTGCAGTAAACCTATACATGGAAGAAGAGATTAAATGAGACAACACTTGGCTTTTTATAAAATCCCAACACTACCTTTTTTCTACCTTCACCTACCCCTGCTCCCATCCATATTTTTTGTCATAGATGGGCTCCTGATAGATAACAGGAGAACTATGTCTTAGAGGTAATACCACATACAACACTTTATTCTCATTTTTAAAAAATAATTACTTTTACTTCTCTTTCTTGATTTGCTAGTTTAGATTTTATCTAATCATTTCCTACTATAGAATGTTAGGATTTACTGTCTTTTATGTGATCCCACCTTTCTCAACTCACTCTTCCTATTCTTCCCCATTCCCAATATAGTTAAGTCATAATTTTTGGTCAATATCTAGAGTTTACTCTATTATGGCTATGCAGTTATTTTTGGAAGTAGGTCCCATAGTGGATAGGATACAATTCCCCATGGCTTTTTTGCATTTCTGTACATTTTATGACTAGAGACAGTGACAGCTTTGTTCCACACTACCATTTCAAGAATATGTATAGTCAGCAGCTTTGGAAGACAGTGATGGTGTCTCCCTCCAGGCCAGGGGACAGGTTTGTTTACTGTCCAGTATGTTGAAGATGATGTCTCCCTCTGAGGTGAAGGTCATGCAGGCTTGCTTTCAGCCCATCATAAAAGACTGGGGTTCCCTAAGCTCAGGGGTCCTCAGCTGTGATACAGTTCCACAGCATGTGAAGTATCCACCTGGGCCATTCTTTGTCACCCCCATTGGACATGGAGGGCAAGGGGAGTCAGAGCAACCGTGAGGTTCATGCTGCTTGCTATTCTGTGAGTAATAAAATTCTTCGCTTCTGGTCCAGGAGTCTCCAGTCATTTGCCAGCATCCATGGAACTCTGCCAGGCCAATTTGTTGGCTTGTAAGTAGGGTAAAGTCTCAGACTCCTTCTCGTTCTTTACAATAGTAAACTCTGGCTTCATTTTTTTTCCTGTACTTTTTAGAAATTTCTCATACTTAGTACTTGCTTTTTGTTTTGTTTTGTTTGTTTATTTTTTGTTTTTTTGCTAACTTTGAAACCGCTGATGAGATGCACTGAGAAAATCATGCCATGATTTCCACGGTATTCCTGTCAGGGATGCATAACCTGCATCTGGCCCTGACATACACTGTGAGGGTCATCCAATAGAATGTAAAGCTTATACTTTTTTATTTTATTTTATTTTATTTATTATTTATTTATTTATTTATTTATTTATTTATTTATTTAACCCCGCTGAGCAGGGAGCCTGATGAGGAGCTTGATCCCAGGACTCCGGGATCATGACCTGAGCTGAAGGCAGATGCTTAACTGACTGAGCCACCCAGGGACCCCCAAAGCTTGCTTTTCAATTGAGGTTCAAAACACAACTGATGGTAATGAGTATATGAGCACCTACACACACATGCATGTGTGCACACACAGACAGGCACACGGGGCAGGGGAGAGAACGAAAGAGGACATTGGTGATCGTATATATTCAGGAAATGCTGATGTTTGGAAAATTTGAACAAAAAGGTTACAGGAGATCTTTGTTCTTTTTTTTTCTTCTAATTTTAAGTAATCTCTGTACCCAACATGGGGCTTGAACCTACAACCATGAAATTAAGAGTCGCACGCTCCACTGACTGAGCCAGCCAGGAGCCGCAGGAGATCTTTGTTTTGATCTGGAAATTTTTATATAAGTTACTTCATAATAAAAGATTGGATTGCTAAAATGCTGGTTGGAAGCCCTGTGTTCACAGAAAGCTTATCAAGTGTCATGGTTTCATTGTGGAGCGGTCAGGAAGGAGCTGGGCTAGCAGTCTTGCTATGGAACTCCTGGCTATCCATATCTATAGGGCTAGACAGTTTCCCCAGAAGACTTTCTCTGCTATTTCACATGACGGAGTGTAATCCTGACAGTCAGCCTTCTCAAGGCCCAGAGTGGAAGGGGAATAGGGAGCTCCCTGAGAGTAGACTCATTCAACATCTCAGTTATCAGTAGGTATATACTTTTTTTTTTTAAGATTTATTTATTTTAGAGAGAGAGAGCACAAGCAGGAGGGGCAGAGGGAGAGGGAGAGAGAGTCTCAAGCTGACTTCACACTGAGCATGGAGCCTGATGTAGGGCTCGATCTCACGACCCTGAGATCAGGACCTGAGCTGAAACCAAGAGTCCGATGCTTAATTGACTGCGCCACCTAGGCTCTCTGGAATCTACCATCTTCTATGATACGTAGTCATGTGCCTGCATGGACTAAAGAGCCATGCCAGTCTCCTTATTAAGACTTTTAACAAATTCTCACTGTTTTCAGCCCTACTTGCAAACCTAGTGCCTTCAGAAGCCCGTGGTTCCTTTATTGATGGATATGTTCTGAGTTTCTGTGGCATGACTCAACTTGCTTAGCGTTGGGATTTTCGTCTTCAGGTACTTAGCCAAACAGAGAACGCTAAAACCTATGTCATTTACAACTAGGTTATCAGCTTTCCATCTTCCAGTGTTTTGTGGACCATAATCATTTGCTGTCATCACCTCTTCCTTCTCTGTTTTCGTGGGATTATGCCTGCAAAAATTTTTTTGTTATTTTAGTGGGATTTCAGGAAAAAGCAAAGAGAAATATTTTTTTTGTTTTGTTTTTCTACCTGCTATAATTAACAGGAAGACCTTTCTTTCATTACCTGAACTTTCTTTCTATTGAAGACTAACTTCCTACAAGTGAGGAAAGAGATGGTCTGTGTAATCATTTGGCACAGACTCCCGGCCAACACTAAAATACCATTATATTAGGAAAGGAGAATTTTTTTTTTTAAATTTTCTTTATTTATTTGACAGAGAGACACAGCGAGAGAGGGAATACAAACAGGGGGAGCGGGAGAGGGAGAAGCAGGCTTCCCGCAGAGCAGGGAGCCCGATGCGGGGCTCGATCCCAGGACCCTGGGATCATGACCTGAGCCGAAGGCAGACGCTTAACGACTGAGCCACCCAGGCACCCCTGGAAAGGAGAATTTTTAAAAGGTGGTTTTTTTGTTTGTTTGTTTGTTTTTGTTTAATAAAAAGGAAGGAATTATTTTCTGGATATTGATTTTTTTTTATAAGTGAACTTTGTTAATGTTGTGTTTCCTATTCTTATACTGCTTTTTCTTCATATCCAGCTGACATTTGGCTAAAACTGGGCAGAGGAAAAATGTTCTGCTCATAGAATACTTTTACATTCCACATGCATTCATAACAAGATAAAACTTTTATTCTATTTCAAGACCATGGCTAGAAATAGCCTCCCCAGTTTTCTCTTATAATTTGTTTGAAATACAAGTAGTGGGGCGCCTGGGTGGCTCAATCGGTTAAGCATCTGCCTTCGGCTCAGGTCATGATCCCGGGGTCCTGGGATGGAGCCCTGCATTAGGCTCCCTACTCAGCGGGAAGTCTGCTTCTCCCTCTCCCACTCCCCCTGCTGGTGTTCCCTCTCTTGCTGTCTCTCTCTCTCTGGCAAATAAATAAATAAAATCTTTAAAAAAAAAAAAAAAAGAAATACAAATAGAGAAACTATTGACATGTTTAGAAGGGCTTTTTAAAACATACATTCAACCTTAATTTTTACCTCTGAGAAAAAGGTCATTAAGTCTAATTGTGCACTGGGGAAGTCTGGCGGGGCTGCAATGAACTCACAGGGGCCAAATGACATATTTAAAACTTTAAAGGGAAATACATCTGTTGGCTGCTAAGTGAACTACGAGCATCAGGTAGCCTACAATTTCAACCTGGATTGTGCTACATTGCTTTTATAACAGACATATCTTTGTGAAACTGAGAGTTCAGTGGTTGCTATGATAAAAAGCAGATAGCACATGAAAATCAATGTGGAACAGAAAATGAGGGTCCCGTTTCTAATCTGATTCCAAAGTTTGAGTGTATAGGGCCTATATTAGTCAGGTTCTCCAGAGAAACAGATCCAGTAGGATATACAAAAATACATACATATACACAGACATACATAGATGCATGGATATAGAGAAAGAGATAATTAACAAGGGATTGGCTCATGTGATTATGGAGGCTGAGGAGTTCTGTGATCTGCCGGTCTGTTAGCTGGAAGCCCAGGAAAGCTGGTGTTGTAGATTGAATCCAAACCTGAAGGCCTGAGAACGAGGGGAGCTGATGGTGTAAATCACACTTTGAGCCTGAAGACCCAAGAACCCGAAGGCAGGAGAAGATAGATATCCCAGCTCAGGCAGAGAACAGAGAGCACATTTGCCCTTCCTCTGCCTTTTTGTTCTATTCAAGCCCTCAACAGATTGGATGATGCCCACCTGAATTGGAGAGGGCAGTCTTCTTTACTCAGTCTACAGATTCAAATGCTAATCTCTTCCAGAAATGCTGTCAGAGACACACCCAGAAACAATGTGTTACCAGCTCTCTTGGCATCCTTTAGCCCTGTCAAGTTGACACAGAAGTTAACCAGTACAGTGCCCGACAGGCGCATGGACCTCACTGGTAAGTGTAGTGATTATAAAATGTGTCCAAAATTATTTGATAATTTTTCTTCTAAGAGACAGAGCCTAATTTTTCTTATCTTGAGTATGGGCTGAACTCAGTAACTAGCTTCTTAAAAAGTCAAACATGGCAGAAGTGATTGTGTAGCTTCCAAGTCTGTTTCATAAAAGGCATTGAAGCAATTCCTTGCTTTCCCCCTTGGATTGCTCATTTTTGAGCAAGCCAGCTGCCATGTTGTGAAGACACTCAGGCAGCCCTATGGAAGTGACCATGTGACAAGGAACTGAGCCTGTTTTCCAACAGCCAACAGGAAACTGAAGCTTTCTGCCAATAGTCACATGAATGAGCCATCTTGGAAGTGGGCCTTCCAGCCCTCCTTGACGTCCTGACTGCAACCTCAAGAGAGATTCCGAGACACAGACACCCAGTTAAGCCCCTCCCAAATTCCTGATCCACAGAAGAGATGATAAATACAGCTGACTCTTGAACAACTCAGATTTGAACAGCATGGGTCCACTTGTACACGGGTTTTTTTTTTTTTTTTTTTGATACAGTACAGCACTATAAATGTATTTTCCTTATGACTTTCTTTTCTTTTCTTTCTTTCTTTTTTTTTTTTTAAATAGGTGCCAGCCCAGCATGGAGCCCAATTCAGGGCTTGAACTCACAACCTTGAGATCAAGACTTGAACTGAGATAAAGAGTCAGATGCTTAACCAACTGAGCCACCCCAGGCGCCCCTACTTATGACTTTTTTTTTTTTTTGAGATTTTATTTATTTATCTGACACACAGAGAAAGAGAGCAAAAGCAGGGGACGGGGCAGAGGAAGAGGGAGAAGCAGATTCCCCTCTGAGCAGGGAGCCAGACATGGGGCTCGAGCCCAGGACCCTGGGATCATGACCTGAGCTGAAGGCAGATGCTTAACTGACTGAGCCACCCAGGCGCCCCTACTTATGGCTTTCTTAATAACGTTTTCTTTTCTCTAGCTTACTTCACTGTAAGAATACAGTATATATTTCATATAATATATGTAAGTAAGGAAATAAGTAAATAACATATAATAAACTATTTTATCTGTAAGGCTTCTGGTCAGCAGTAGGCTATTAGTAGTTAAGTTTTGAAGGGGCCAGGGGTACCGCATATTAACTTTTAACTCCTCCAAAACTTAACTACTAATAGTAGTTAAGTACTAATAGTACTAATAGTACTAATTGTTCAAGGGTCAATTCTATTTGTTTTTTAAGCCATTAAATTTTGGGGGTAATTTGTTAAACAACAATTGATAATAGGTTAGTGTGGAATGATGAAATAAAATACTATTTTTTCTTTCTGTTTATGTGTATTTTCTTTCAAATAGCTGTGAAGTTGTTAGAAACTACTTTTTTTTAGAAGCTCAATACTTCTTAAGTTGATAAATCTAACTACTTAATGAACAGAACTTTGGGTGTTATTTTGTCCTGGAACAGCATGAAAAAATTGCCGAGACACTAAGTGTGCTATTCACTGAGAAAGTTTGAGAAACTCATCATTAAATTAAAGATAGTTGCTAAATCTTTTTTTTCCTTTAATTTCTTTAGGCAAATACATAATTGTTACCTATTTTTGGAATGGAAAAGTTTAGTATTTTTGATTCTGAATACGTTTTTTACTTATCATGTCTGTAGAGCCATGAAAATGGAGAAAAAATTACATGTGGTGTTAATGTCCCTCAAGAAAAGTGATCATTTGAGAGTAAATTGATTACTATTCAATGAATATAAATGAAATTATTTTATAGATATCAATATATCTATATTTGGGCTAAGATAAAATTTAGGGATAAATTAACTTGCACATACAATGAAGCATGTAAAATACTGGCTTATGGATATAGCAATATATGCTTTCAGTGTAGCGGTCTGTTTACTGTGAATAAGAAGATATGAAGCTCCCCCTAGTGGTACTTGTTGATATAATTCATGGCAGAAAAAACATAAGTTCCTTCCTTTACCTTGGGACAGTTGTAAGGTACTTACCTGTTTTTTTTGTTTTGTTTTGTTTTATTTCATTAACAGTATTAAATCCTTGGTTATGACTTTGCATTTGAAGGTTTTTAAAGGCAAGCAGAGCACCCATTTTTTTTTTAGCCGAACTCAACAGCATCGGGTAGCTTTATTTTATATAAGAAAAACAAAATCTTTTCATGCTAATACACTGTAAAGCAAAATTCAAACTTGATGCTGTATGAATTTTTTTCAAAGCAGATTACATCAGCATTATGCAAGCAACTTACAAGCATAAGGTACTCTTCACATTTGAATTGAATCGGTTGTAATATAGCATCTGCCAACTTTCTTGTCCATGTAGTAAACAGATATTTAAAACACTTTGTGCTAAATGTTTAACTATGCAGAGGGTTGTGGGAAGAGGAAGCGAGCTATTCAGAAAAGCAAACAGGTGTAGTGTGGTTCTGCAGATGACGGGAGTTCTGCGGATGCCATAGGAGCCCACGCAAAGCACCTCACCTGGCCCAAGGAAACAGACAAGGCCTCTAAAGGAAGAAGCATATAAAGGCTGTGAGCAAGAACTGACCTGGTAAAGTTGTTTTGCTTTTTGATTTATCGTAGTTTTACAAAATGACAGTTTTAATAAACTGTTACTTGGACTCAGTATAAATTGCTCTAACAAAAGGATAACAACCATGCGTTGTGAATTTGCTAATTCCTTCTATTTGTACTTGTAATGGGAATATCTGTTCTATTTGTTCTGAGAACGATGACATTGTCACCTCTCAGAACCAAGAGTCATTTTCACTAGGAAGACTTCTCCAAGTGTTTACTTAACCTTGTCTTCAGAATTGCCACCCATCTGTTCTCCAAGGGTGATTAATCATTTATGCCATGTGAATAGATGATGATTAATTTAGTCCACAATGCCTTTAACAGAGAGCCTAATTTTAAAAATGCAAAATCATCTCAGTGTATTTTTAACAAGAATTAATAACAATTAGTTTACACTTTTATAGGTAAGTATAGTTTGTAGACACATATGAACTTGGTGTAATTTTAGGACCCAACAGCATCCTATTTAGAATACCAATCTAGTTTTACAAATGTCTGTTCCCTGCAACAGACTGGATCTGTATTTTACCCCTTGTCCTGGTTCCAGAGGTTATAGTTACCCATAGAGAAGTTAATAGGAAACACAGGAAGCTAGCAGATTAGAAATAAAAATTTTTAATGAATACCATATTTTTACTCAGTTGACCGAAGAGAAGCCTTAAAAGTATTGTTAGTTTTACTTAATTTAATATAACAGAAAAATAAGTGAATTTCAAACATGTAACAAGTAATTTGGCAATTATATATTTGTTCCTAGTTATTTCTTTTAATCTTGAGTCAGAATTCAAAATTCTTTAAGGTAGGTGGGTTGCAAAGGTAGCAAATAAGGAATAGCCTTGTGTTCGGGACAGTGTGGGCACTGTCAGATCTAAAGAAAGTTTATATTCTAAGTATTCTTTTGGTTGCAAGTGAAGAAATCTGATCCAGCCTTATTTAAACAAAAGGTAGATTTATTGGCCTGTGTGACAAGTGAGGAGGAACTGGCATCAGGTACAACTAGCTGGAAGAAGAAACAAAATGGTCATTCCTTCTCTTTCCATCTCTGCTCAGCCACCCCTGGGCTTTCTATGTGTTGACTGATCTGGTTTGGTTAGAGTGCACAACCCTAGGTCCTGTGGACACATCTAGGTCCTTGCTACTCCCAGTGTTGTCCACAGATCAGCAGCAGAGGCTTCTTCTGGGAGCTTCTTAGAAAAGCAGATTCTCAGGCCCTCATCCTGCTGAATCAGAATCTGCATATTAAAAGATCCCTAGTTGATTGGTGTGCATATTGAAGTTTGAGAGTGTCCATATCAGACCACTGTGGCTAGAAAAAGGGGTTTTTAAACCTGGCTGGGCCTGGGTCCTATTAGCATTAAAAGGAATAGGGGTGGGGTACCGGGGTGGCTCAGTCGCTTAAGTATCCTCCTCTTGATTTAGGCTCAGGTTATGATCTCAGGGTGAGATTGAGGACCCCCCTCCACCCCCTCCACCGCCCTCCCCCTGATGCTCTCTAGTGAGCTCTTCTCTCTCTCTGTCACTCTTAAAAAAAAAAAAAAGAATAGGGGTGTGGGAGGGCAGCTCAGCTCCCCCAGAATCACATGACTGGACTGAGAGAATGTAATCCAGAAATGTATGGATGGACAGTGAAAAATAGTGCATTATCAGTGCAACAGAAAAGTGATGATTTTGGCCGGAAGAAGAGAATGGTTTAAGATCAATCTTAATTTTGAAAAAAAGTTGGGGACTTCTAAGATGGTTTCTGATGGAAAGAAGCTGGAAAGAAGAGAGTGGCTGTGTATATGTTTTATATGTTGTACATACGTGTTAGTATCAGAGTCTTCTTTATGAGATAAACTTATGAGTCTCAGAGGAAAACAAGTAAGCCAAACTTTATAACTTTGATTATCTGCCTGAGAAAAATATCTTATTTCTATAATGGACTTCTGTCATCTTTATTGGCTGCCTAGCACATGACCCCTCCTTATGTTTTAGGAATTCCCTATTTTATGTGACCTTCTGGGAGGCAGGGGTCACCTTCTGCTGTATGAGGGAGATGCCACTCAGGCGGTTCTGAACTTAGAACTGTCCTGCCCTCTGCTTATTGTTCAGCCGCTACTGTTCTGAAATTCCCAGGAAAAGTTTAACAAAGAGACCTGCGTTTTTCTTTTGTCATGGGTCTCACAAATTGTGTGGCTGATCCTTCTTGGACCTAATAATGCTGACTAATAATGCTGCTTTTTCTAAAACACAAGTTAGTCGGATCACTTTGCTCCTAATATCTTCTTAGCCCGTGTAGGCATCTTGATCTGACTAACTTGTCTTCTAGAAAGAGAAGTGTCAGTCAGCATTGTTCCTGTATACTACTTTTGTGGCAGTTATAATCATCCCATGTGCTGTAATTATTTGTGAATCCATATTATGTCTTATATTACGTTGGGAATTTCTGGAGTACAAATCGTGTTCCTGCAGCATGATATCCTCTGTCATCTATGTATGTATGTTTTCATCTATCTGTCCGTCATCTATCTAGGTATCTACCTATTTATAGTTGAGCAGCATGTTTTTAATAACATAGTCTCATTTAATCCTCATCTAAGCCTGTAAGTATTGCTGCTTTTGCTGCCGCTGTTTATTATTATTGTTGCTGTTGTTGTTGTTATATACTTATTATTGCTGAAGGACTGTGGTTTCGAAGGCATCTCATGTCCAAGTCTTTCACTGTAATGACGTTAGGGTTGAAACCCAGGGGTGATGTGAATATTTCCTCCCTATATATGCATTACATTTTCTAAGGTGCTTCCATAATCATTTCAAGAATGAAAACTTCCATTACACAGATGAAAAAACAGATTTTGACAGACCACTCAAAGTATAGACATAATAATTAGCAGGTTCAAAGTTTGATGTGAGCCTGACTGCATGAATGTGGCTGTAGTGGTAGTAAAAAATGAAAAAAAACTGAGCTACATATATAATCAAATGGTTGTAGTTTACATTCCTACAGGTTTTCAAAAATGGCATATTTAAACTAATAAATGTTCTTTTTTTAAAGATTTTATTTATTTATTTGACAGAGAGAGACACAGCGAAAGAGGGAACACAAGCAGGGGCAGAGGGAGAGGGAGAAGCAGGCTTCCCACAGAGCAGGAAGCCCAATGCGGGGCTTGATCCCAGGACCCTGGGATCATGACCTGAGCCGAAGGCAGACACTTAAGGGCTGAGCCACCCAGGTATCCCCTAACAAATGTTCTTAAGACAGGAGGGAGGACTAGAAAATACTACCTGCTTCATTTTATCTTTATCACTTTATTTATTTTGAAAATGTTTCTTCATGTGCATTTTGGCTGCTACAAAATCTCTACAAACATAGTTAAAATAGTTTCAGCTAATCTGATAATATAAATATTTTTGAAAACATAACCACCAGGAATGCTCAGTATCTTTGAGAGTTCATGGCAACGAAAATTATTATAGGAGTTATATACACAAGCCAGGTTATTCAAGTATTTAAACAAATATTTGATTATCTCATTAGCTCTAAAGCAAGTATTTCCAACTAATAATTTAAAAGATTTTCTATTTGGAAAAACACTTTTTTTTTTTTTTTGGTGAGAAGGTGAGATTTATGTTGGAAGAAAATACCCTGATAAAATGTCAATTTTCTGAAATTAAATATAATTTGAAACCTGCTATGTAATGTTTATAGAATAGGACTTGTAACTCATTTAACCTCTACATGGGTATAGGAAATTGGCTAGTCTCAAAATTGTTTCATAGAAACACCTCCCTCCCCCACGCTCCCCCCCCCCCGCCAGAGCCCCATGAAGATGTTTTCTAATCTCTTAAAATGAAATAATTTTGTGTTGTTAAAGATGTGATCTCTGTTTTAAGAAATACAATCATGTTTTAAGCTTGTAATTTATCTGTCCTATGGAACAATCTGGCCAAAGACTTAGGGATAATAAGCAAGACTTGCTCACAAATAAAAATCAACACCCTCTGTTACAGAAAGGAAAGAGTAATGGTCTCACTCAGCTACAAAATCAAGAGGTGGAAAGCTGCCTGTGATCACAGGGAACTGACTCACCACCTGATTTTCTTCTTCCTCATGGAGAGAGGTTTTGGTTAGAAACAGCAGAGTGAATTGGAAATCCGGTTTGTGGGCAGTCAGGCTGATGGCAACACAGGTCTATAGAATCATTCCTCCCTCAGCCGTTGCCCAAGGCATGTGACCTTTGAGTCTCCTAAGGCCCCAGACTCAGGAGAACCTCGTGCTTGTGCTTGTTTCAGCGCTATGCTATTGTTGTCTTGAGATTCTTAACAAGTTTTGGACAGGGAACCCTGCTTTTCATTTCACATGGGGCCCTACCCCATGGAGCCACGAGCCACGGGGCTGGTCCTGCCTCAGAAGCTGCTAAACCTGTCCAGCAGCCTCTCAGTGCGAACTCCAAACTGTCAGCTCCCCAAACACTCCCGGCTTTTCACACCCAGCACCGGTTTTCTTCCTGCTTCATTAGCTGTGAAATGCCTCAGTTTCCAACATGTTGCTAAAAAGTCACCTGCATCTTTACTTGTCCTTTCTCCTGGTGAAAGGTAGTCCTCTGGTCTGTGGAAGTCCCAATCTGTCCCCGCTCCTCCAGAACCCGTTCTGGCAATTCTTTTTTTTAATTAACATATAATGTATTATTTGTTTCAGGGGTACAGGTCTGTGATTCATCAGTCTTACACAATTCACAGCGCTCACCATGGCACTTACCCTCCCCAATGTCTATCACCCAGCCACCCCATCCCTCCCACCCCCCACCACTCCAGCAGCCCTCAGTTTGTTTCCTGAGATTAAGAGTCTCTTATGGTTTGTCTCCCTCTCTGGTTTTGTCTTGTTTCATTTTTCCCTCCCTTCCCCTATGATCCTCTGTCTTGTTTCTCAAATTCCTCATATCAGTGAGATCATATGATACTTATCTTTCTCTGATTGACTTATTTCACTTAGCAAAATCCCTCTAGTTCCATCCACATCATTGCAAATGGCAAGATCTCATTCCTTTTGATGGCTGCATAATATTCCATTGTATATATGTATACCACATCTGTTTCATCCATTCATCTGTTGATGGACGTCTAGGCTCTTTCCATAGTTTGGCTATTGTGGACATTGCTGCTATAAACATTGGGGCACAACGTACCCCTTCGGATCACTTCATTTGTGTTTTTGGGGTCAATACCAAGTAGTGCAGTTGCTGGGTTATAGGGTAGCTCTATTTTCAACTTTTTGAGGAACCTCCATACTGTTTTCCAGAGTCCATCCCGGCAATTCTAATTCTCCCCTAGGTCTTTAGCCTTTCTCTCTTCATTGGTTCCTCTTCCAAAACCTATGAACATATGCTTTGTGAACAGCCCTCTCCCCTGGCACTGGTAAATGTGTTTAACTCCCAGACAACTTCCACAGTGTCCATCCGTCCCATGGAAACAAGTCCTTGCTGGGCCCAAGAGTGTGCAAGAGTGTGGATGCAGCTACTCCTCAGCTCTGGTTGAGTGTTGACCCTGGCCCCAGATGGTTTTTCCCGATTCCAGCTCTGCTGTTTACCTACTGTGTGGCCGGGAGCAAGTTTCTTAACTTCTCTAGGCCACTGTTTTCTTATGATAATAATTTCTTATCCTAAGATAATAATAGTACCTACTTCAAAGGGCTGGGAGGAAAGAAAATTAAATATGTGTAGCATGGTTTGTGGCCTACAGTAAGCACTATCTGAGTGTCTCTAATTATTACCCTGTCCTCCCCCAGCTCCACTCTCTCTCCTGCCTCTTCCTTCACATGAGGGACATGTCAGAGTACTGTTCAGCTTGTCAAAGAAATGGTTAGCCATTTGGGAATAAGTAGAAGAGACGGGTGTGTGTGTCCTTTCAATATCGGACCTATTGTGTTCAGCTGTGGCCTTGAGTTGTCAACTCTGGGAAACAGGAAAGATAGCACTTAGCATCCTGCATCCTCCTCCTACAGCTTATTACTAAATGAAAACCAAAACATTCTGTTAAAGGCTTAACCTATCAGTCTGGAGCATCTTCTTCAGGTGTTTGGGAATTGCTTTATCTGTGTATCACCGAAGGGATATCTCTGTCCTCTTGCCTTCCCAAAAAAGAGACTATGAAGGTAATGAAGTTTTAGCATCAAAACTTGAAAATGCCAGCATCTTCCAAATTCCTGTTCCACCAGCAAATAAAGTTCAGATGCATCGGATATGTTGTGAAATTAGTACTTATTTATTTATTTATTTTTGAGTAACATCTTGTTCCCTGGGTGAAATCTTCTGGAACATTGTCTGGTACAGTTTAATGTGATCAAACTTGGTCCAGTAGCCCAAGCCAGAGAGCTGGAGCATACCTACATTCTACATGCATCCCTGAACATCGCCTCTTTATCATCCGTTCTATCACCACATGGTTTTTACCTCTCAGCTGTAGCACCTACCCCCTTCTCCTAATTCTAGTTTAAAAACTTTCCTATCTCAGTGGCTCTCAACTTCAGAAGTACATTAGAATCTTTCTGAACCTAAAAATACATAAAGATTTCTGGGCTCACCCCGACAGATGAATTAAACTCTGAGCTCCTTAGGTTGGCAAACAGAATCCTTCATGATGCTCTCAAAGCCACCCTCACTACTCCATCAATAGCTCAGTATACTGTTGCTTCAAAATGCTCTAGTTTCCCTCAGCACCAAGGTTTCAAGTTTCTAGTCCTTTTTATTTTGTTTCCTCTGCTTGGAATGTCCAGAGTGTTGGTTCTTATTTTAGGAGTTACACCCTCTATAAATGCATCTCTTATTCCCTCAGATTTTCTTAGGCACTCCTCCCCTCATGCTATCACTTCTTTGTACATACATTTCCAAACCTCTGCTTACATTGCATAGCAAGGTCAACACTGATGAGAACTGATGAATGCTCCTGTTCTAATCTGCCTTTCTATATGATTTGCTGCTCCTTAAGAATTCTTATTCATCTCTAAATGTACCACACACATAAGGATACTCAAGTTTTTTTTAATAATAAATGTGCATAGAATTACATCAGAAATAGAGCGTGAAAGAAGATAATTATGGGAATGGGGAGGACGAGAGTGAGTATCCAGAGCTTCTCGTTTCTTTGGTTCACTATTCTAAGCGTGAAACTCAGCCAAGCAGAGCTGTAAATGTGTGCTAAAGCTACACTAGGCGAATGATGTAAGACTTCAGTGACTATCTCAAGTGACCTCAAGGAGGAATCAAAAACAAGAACTGGAAAACCAGTTCGGCAGAGGCATGCAAACAATGTTTTTAAACAATCAGATGATAGATACATAATGTACTAAGATGGCCTAAGGGTCTTTCTCATGTCTATGTGGAAATCAATAATCCTTAATTTTTACAACTGTAACAAATTATACCTTGTGACATGCAAAAATTTGGAGACTTGCTTAGAATCACTTATACTCCTTCCCCTTGTATATATAACCTCCTGTAGCTGACAAGCTTTGGAGTTCTTCAGCGCAATCTGAAATACTGTTTCCTGGGCTGTAGTTCTCAGTAAGACAATGAATAAAGCATTTACTAACCTATTTTGAGGTTGGTTTTCTTTCAGTTGACATAAAGGATACTTTGAAACCAGCTAAGGGGAATGGTAAACATACAGGTGGAGTCAGCTTTAAGATGGTGTAGTACAAGGGTGCCTGGCTGGCTCAGTCGGTTAAGCACCTGACTCTTGATTTTGGCTCAGGCTGCCATCTCAGTGTTGTGGAATTGAAACCCCGCGTGGGGCTCCTTGCTCAGTGGGAAGTTCGCTGGAGATTTTCTCTCTCTCTCTGCCCTTCCTCCTGCTCTCTCTCTCTCTCTCTAAAGTAAATAAATCTTAAAAAAAACACACACACACAAAAAAACAGGTGGGGTAGTGCTAGTACATCTCTGCTTTTCCCTCTAGATGCCTCCCCCCAGGGTGATGTCAATCCATTCAAACAACGACAACCGCGTTGACCACGTGCCCAGGTTCTCCAGGACAGTCCCAGTTTACATCTATTTTCTGACATAATTACTAACAGTGCCCCCCTTTTACTCTCAAAAGTGTCTTAGTTTTGGGGACAAATTATATATGCACTCTAATTCAAATTTAGTCCATTGACAAGAAATTTCTTATGTTGACTGACTCATTTGATGTGAATGAGTACAAATACAAATATTGTGAATACACATACATTAGCCTTCCACCTAAAATAGAAAATGAATTGTTTCCATGTAAGCTGAATGTTCTTTTTCTCTTTGTGGTTTTTCATGGTGACAATGATGGTGATGTTAAGGAACGTACTGTCAGAAGGAAACCTGAAAGGGGTGCCTGGGTGGCTCTGATGGTTAGGCATCTCCCTTCAGCTCAGGTCATGATGTCAGAGTCCCGGGATTGAACCCCACATCGGGGTCCCTGTTTAGCAGGGAGTCTGCTTCTCCCTCTCCCTCTGCCTCTCCCCCTGCTTGTGCTCTCTCTCAAATGAATAAATAAAATCTTAAAAAAAAAGAAGAAAACCTCATGAAAATTAGAAATTAAATCCCTCTATTTTTCTCAGTTTCTCACTTTGTAAGCGCCTTTTTCTTTAAAGTAGGCTCCATGCCCAACGTGGGGCTTGAACTTATGACCCTGAGTTTGAGAGTTGTATGCTCTACCGAATGAGTCAGCCAGGTGCCTCCTAAGTGCTTTTAGACTGGGAATAAGTCATGTCTATGCATGTTCAACATTTTGATTTATATTCCCTATTATATTTTATCTCTAATTTGTAACAAAATTCATTAAGTGTAAGAAAGGTACTGAAACAGGGACTGTTTAAAACACCCGTCATAATTTATCAAAATGTGAATACTAGAATATATATTTTTAATTATGTAATGGTCAGGAAGAAATGCTTGTGTGTAAACACCAGCTGAGAATAAGCTGGTTAAAGACATACTTAGGACAAGAAAGAAGAAATGTAATTGTATCTTAAGGATTTGGTTTACTAAAGCAAAAACATTATTGGTTTTAGTATTTATTATAGTTTACTGAAGCCTCGTTTAGTTATTTTAATAAAGAGATTTTTTTTTCTTCTTTTTGGAATGGAATTGGGGGGAATTAGTAGTTAAGGTTAAATCTGGGTGAGTCCAGGATAGAGCTACCATTTTCAGCCCCAGGCCAACTTCATTCTTTGAAGTTCAGAGTGAGTGGCCACAGCAAAATGCAGTCATCTGGTGGCAGGAAATTACAGGGACATCTTTTTAAATTACAGAGATAGTTTTTGGATGATTCAGTGGTGAAACTGCAAAAACAAACAGCAGGAGTTGGAATAGCAGTAGTAGTTGGAGCCAATACTTATTATGTGCTAACCTTGCGTCAGGCATGGGGCTCAGTATTTTACATGAAATATTTTAATTAATCCTCACAACAGTCTTATGAGATGACCTATCCTTAATTTCATTTTACAAATGAACCTGGAATTGGCCAGTGGTAGAGCCTGGAAAGAAATACCCTCAGACTGACTTTAGCATTTAAGCTTTTAATCACTACACTGAGCTTCACCTCTAACAATACAGCATCTATCATAATAGTTGCCACTCACTGAGTCCTTACTATGTGCTGAGTGCTTTAAAATTATTTTTAATCCTCATGGTATAAATATATTACTTCAATTTTCCCACAAGGAAGCTAAGACTCAGAAACGGATTGGTTTTCCGTTGTACAAATTCCCACAATTTTAGTCATTAAAAACAACACAAACATATAGTTACAGTTCTGGAGGTCAGAAGTCAGTCAAGGTTGCAGCAGGTCTGTGTTCCTCAAGTCTCTGCTTCCATCATCACAGCTCTGACTCTGACCTTCCTACCTTCCTCTTATAAGGGCCTTTGTAATTACACTGGGCCCACCAGGATAATCCTAGATAATCTCTCCATCTCAAGATCCTTAATGTAATCACATCTGTCCCTTTTGCCATGTAAGGTGACATATTCACAGGTCCCCATGGCTAGGACATGGATATCTTTAGAGGGACCATGATTCAGCCTAACTAATTTCCCCCAGGTTACAGAGTTGGTATGTATTAGAGATTAAAATTGAATCTAGATGTTTTTAGGCTCCAAAGTTCACACTATTTCTGCTCTACCACATTAGTGATGATCCCATCAGCCATTCAAAGAAACATTGACTGAGATTGTAAGAAGAGCCATACAGTGCCTGTGGTAGGTACTGGAAAAATACGAAATGCTTTATAAGTGAGAATCATCTTTGTGCAGGTGTTTTATTAATCTCTGTAGTTTTCAAAAGTTCAAGAGATTAAAGATTAATATACTTAAGTAATTAATAAATAAGATAAAATACCTTTCAGAATAGGTATTATTAAGCTCTACTTTTTTACATTACAATATTTCTTTACTTATTTCTATCTTCCAGAGATTAACACTAGGTAAAAGTTTCAGATAGGGAACCTGTTGTTTTTTTTTAAAGATTTATTTATTTTAGAGAGCGAGCACGTGTGAGGCAGGGGGAGGGGCAGAGGGAGAGGCTCTCAAGCAGACCCTGTGCTCAGCACAGAGCCTGACACCAGGCTCAATCTCATGACCCTGAGATCATGACCCGAGCTGAAATCAAGAGTTGGATGCTCAACCAACTGAACCACCCAGGCACTCCTAGGGTACTTTTTGATATTTTTTTTTTCTCAGATCTGTGAAATGGAAATCTTTCCTAGATGGAGTATAGATATGAACAAAACATCTGGTTCTGTTTTTCAATATTTGTGAGATTCGTTTCCTTTACTACCAAAAAAAGCAGCACAATGCTGGGTGGTCTTCTTTGTAATTTGGAAGGGGTATATACATTTACTCCAAACCTTAACTGAGTGGCCTAAAAGGCTGTCTTCCAGCTTGGAGTGGGTTTCAGAGCAAGAGAAGTCTCTAAAGCTGGGCCAGCAGATCTGCTGTATATCTTTTAAGACTGAAGAGAACCAATGGTGCCTGGGTGGCTCAGTTGGTTAAGCATCTGACTCTTGATTTTGGCTCAGGTCACAATCTCAGGGTCATGAGATCGAACCCCATGTCAGGCACCAGGTGTGGAGACTGCTTAAGATTCTCTCTCCCTCTCTCTCCCTCTGCCCCCACCCCCAACTCACACTCTCTCAAAACAAAGACCCAAGGGATCCAAATATCCATGGCAGATCTGCATGAATGAAGGCTATGGCAGTCCCTACTAAGGAAATTGCAATGCTCTCTTTGACAGATAACTATTCTTTATGAGAAGCAGCTCTTAGTTTTCTTCTCACTCCTTATAGAGATTAAATTTTTGGTCATGGCACCCTAAGTGTTCCTAGGACCTGCACTGTACATCAAGGACTAGATGATATCTGAACCTAAGCCATACATTTAGGTTGCGTAGCAGCCCCCCACCCTGTTTTTTTTTTAAAGATTTTATTTATGTGACAGAGAGAGACACAGTGAGAGAGGGAACACATGCAGGGGGAGTGGGAGAGGGAAGAAGCAGGCCTCTTGCGGAGCAGGGAGCCCGATGCAGGACTCAATCCCAGGACTCTGAGATCATGACCTGAGCTGAAGGCAGACGCTTAACTACTGAGCCACCCAGGTGCCCCTGCATAGCAGCCCTTTAACATTAAGTTAAAATGCTGGATTTCAGTTCCAAAAGATCAAATTAAATTGAAAAGCAAGTGATTTATGCTCCCAATAAGCTTCCTCTTGCTGCATGACCACATCTCCCCTTAATTCTTGCTTCTGATTGTACAGGGAATCTCCCTAAGATGAGTTGATTGGGGGAAGAAGAATAAGCTTGTTTACTAATGGCTATGCACCATCCAGAACTGAATTCTGGTCCAATTATAGACTTATAGGTGGTCTTGAAGGAAAGTGGGGAAGAGAAGTCCTCTCTGTTGGCAAAGCTTGGATCAGAACATTTCATTACCTAATTTGCCTGGAAAGAGAGATGGCCTGAGGAAATGGATCTATACACAGAATATTTTCAGAGAATTGTATGGAATAATATGGGAGTTTTGGTAACAAGGACACTTGAGGTAGGTAGATGCATCTTTTGGGATGTGAGAATATATATGCCTTATGTATATGCCCATGAGAGGTGACCCACTGCAGAGAGGATGTCAAAGATCAAGTAGACAAGAGGACTTGTCATTCTAGTTTATTTTTCTAGTTACTGTAGTACTTGCTTAATGGGTTCATAAACAAGGTAGCATAATGACTATAACCAACACTCAGATTATGTACAGCTTCAACAAATTAGACTTTCTCTTATCATCACTGACATTGGTAAAAAATTAATGGTAGACTGCTGTAATTCCATACACTCAGGCACTAAGCCCTCTGATCCATTAGGAATAACAGTTGGGTCATTTTACTAGGTAGATAGCCCCAAATAGCTGAGCTGCTGACTTAGAACAAAGGAACATGGAAGATGTGGTGGAAGAAGTAAGTCTTGTCAACTATGGTCTTATGACCACTTGCAGAACTGTATTATCTATTTCTTTTTTTTTAAGATTTTATTTATTTGTCAGAGAGAGAGAGCACAAGCAGGAGGAGTGGCAGGCAGAGGGAGAGGGAGAAGCAGGCTCCCCTTGGAGCAAGGAGCCTGATGTAGGGCTCAATCCCAGGACCCTGAGATCATGACTTCAGCCGAAGGCAGACACTCAACCAACTGAGCCACCCAGGCATCACTGTATTATCTATTTCTGTTTTCACCCTTGCTCTCTCAATTATTTATTTTAACAAATATTCTGTCCTTATATATAGAGTGTACTGGTAGTGTTTAACTTTACAACTTAGTCCACAGATTATAAGATGGCATGATGGTGACACTTTCATGAAACAGATCTAAGGGTAATATCTATAGGTTATGGATATTATAGATAGGTCATGGTTTATATTATTATAAAATATTATAATAAGTTATAATATAAATTATAATATGTTAGATTATATTATAGATCATGGTTTGTTACAAATTTAAATATAGAAGGGGATGTTTGTTGATTTTGTGATTTTGTGGAGTGGACCCTTTTAGTCTTTGTAATTGTCCAGCATCTTTGGAATACCATACTTTAGTTTGGGAAATTTTCCATATTGGGAAGTTATCTTCCCCAAGATAGAAATCAGAAATCAATTTTGTCAGTCTCCTTTTGTATTTAGGGCATAGACATTGGTTTTACCAGTGAAGTGCTTAGGATTTTGATATGGAAGAGTCAGCTTGAGGATCATGTGCCATACAGAATCCATTCTTTTCTGGCAAGGAAAATATGGCTTTTAGGGGAATCACTGGTGCAGATTGTGTTTTTTAATGTTTAGTATCAGTGGTTTGAACTACAGTGTGTGTTCCCAATAATGTCATCGGAGATATCTCCCCGGAGACAGTCCTACTAGTTTGGGTGCTGTTTTTGCCTGCAGAATCCTCAAGACTGACCATCTGGTCCTCCTAGAGATTATGGGAGCCACATAATATATTTTTACACTTTTTTTTTTTTTTTGGTATTTGCTCTCTCTCAGATCACTTACACTGGGCCAACTGCCATGTTATTGTACAGAAAGGACCACATGGCATAGATTTGAGGCTTCTGGCTAACAGATACATGAGTGATGAATGAGCTTGGAAGTGAATACACCAGCCCCAGTCAAGCCTTCAAATGACTGCAGGTCTGGCCAACATCTTGATTATAAACCACATGAGTGATCCTGTACCAGAATCATCTGATTAAGCTGCTCCCAAATTCCTGACCCACAGACACTGAGATAATGAATGCTTGTTGTTTTAAGAAATTAAATTTTCAGGTAATTTGTTTTACAGCAACAGATAATAAATACAAGCAGATATAATGAAATGAGAAATTCCAGGATAATTAAGGAGGCATGGTTGAAAAGATTGCTAGAATGGCTGAATTCCCAAGTTCATGTGATGCCTGATTTACTACTTAGGTATATCTCTTTTCTGCTGCCTGGATTCAATGCCAGCACCAGGGAAGCAGAATCCATGAAGTTGGTTTTATGTATATGCTTCCCTAGGGAGCTCAGAGGCAGAGCAGCTGTGTATGCTGCACTCTAGCAAGGCAGTCTACTCTGACATTGCATATGCTGGACCCTCAGGCACTACTACATGCCTGGAAGCCTATAGAGCTTGTGGTATACAAGGAACTTAAAACACCATCAAGAGCAAAGGTGTTGGGGTGCCTGGGTGGCTCAGTTGGTTAAGCATCCAAGTCTTGAATTCAGCTGAGGTCATGATCTCAGGGTCATGAGACGGAGCCCCATGTCAGGCTCCATGCTAAACATGGAGCCTGCTTAAGATTCTCTCTCTCCCTCTGCCCCTCTTGCCTGATTTTACACTCTCTCAAAAAAAAAAAAAAAAAGAAAAAGAAAAAAAGAACAAAGGCATTGTTCCATGTTTTTGTAAAGCTAAGGGTATTGAGCATTTGCCCAGGACATGGAAGCCTCAATGGAAGCAGACTGCCTTGTGAACTAAGTCCTATCTCAGGAGAAGGAAAGTGGAGGTATCATCTTTATGCCTTGAAAACATCCACTGATGGATGCATTATCTGTTCCCCACACCCCATTTCTTTCCATCTTTTGCCAAATAGTCCAGAAAACAGACTCCCTCATATACTGTTTTGGCACCTTAAATTGTCATTACCTTTAGAAGAGCCATTAGTCAATTTACCAATGACCTTGTCTCAGTTCTCTTTCACCTTGAGTTGTGTGTAGAATTCAGCCCTGGTGATTGAGTTGGTTCACTTTCCAATACCACATGATCAAATTCCTCATCTCTGTTGATTTCTGAGACATTCCACCAGCAAGTTCTTGTCCTGACTTCTTTGTGTTCTCCGTCTTCAACTCTTTAAGTACAATAATTATAATCATAGTAAAATTGATGACTAATGTTTTCGATATTTTGAGTTAGTAAGGAGTGTTAGGGGCGCCTGGGTGGTGCAGTCGGTTAAGCATTCAACTCTTGGTTTTTGCTCAGGTTGTGATCTCAGGGTTGTGAGATCTAGCCCCATGTCAGGCTCTGTGCTCAGCGTATAGTATGCTTGGGACTCTCTCTCCCTCTTCCTCTGCCCTTCTCCGCCATGCTTGTGCACACGCTCTCTTTAGAAAAAATCTTTGGAAAAAAATAAGGGGTGTTCAAATACAGCTTTGTTAGGAATGGGAAAATGGGCCATTGGATAGTCTGGCAATACAGACTTGAGATTTATCTGCATAGACATGATATGTGAAGCTGATTGTATATAAGATCATGGGGAAGAGGATGGAAAGAAAAAAAGGCACAGAGAATTAGACTTAGCACACCTTTTCAGGGAGTTGAAGAAAAAGCTAGGAAAAAATAGATAAGTTTCATTTCATTATAATTATAACCGAATATCTGTCCTTTACCAGAGCTACTAAAAAAGAATTACAATGATTGCAGTTGATTCTCAATTGTACTTCTTATTTCTTCTTACCTTCCTAATATAGAAACTAAGTTGCTAAGTATTGACAGAGAAAAAGAGAACTAGAGATTTGTATAATGTATTTGCTGGGCAACTGGTCATTGGAAAAATGTCAGTTTATGTTAATTAAGCAGTATTTTGAATGTTTTAGTATGGGTGAGTAGGAGTTAGATCCTTATTTAAAAGCTAACTAGCCATTGTTCAAAGATGGAATAATCTCTGGTAAAACTGGAAATTTTAATTTCCTTATATAGAAAAAAAGCAGAAGTGATCCCTGTTCCTCAGGAAATCTGTCTGCTGTGAAAGCATAATTTCAACATTCAAGAAGAGACAAGGCAGGGGCGCCTGGGTGGCTCAGTCGGTAAGCATCTGCCTTTGGCTCAGGTCACGATCCTAGGGTCCTGTGATCGAGCCCCGCACAGGGCTCCCTGCTCCGCGGGAAGCCTGCTTCTCCCTCTCCCACTCCCCCTGCTTGTGTTCCCTCTCTCGCTGTGTCGCTCTCTGTCAAATAAATAAAATCTTAAAAAAAAAAAAAAAAAAAGAGACAAGGCAGTCCTAAATCCCTTTCAGATTAAATTAAGTCAGGGAGTGGATTGTATGATGAAATGAAAACAAGGCCAACAGAATTGTCAAATGTGTTGTTCATGAAAATGGTTTAGAAAAATTAATACAGGGGTGCCTGGGTGGCTCAGTCATTAAGCATCTGCCTTCAGCTCAGGTCATGATCCCCGAATCCCGGGTTCGAGTCCCACATCTGGCTCCCTGCTTTGCGGGAAGACTGCTTCTCCCTCTGCTTGCTGTTCCCCCTGTTTGTGCTCTCTCTCTGACAAATAAATAAATAAAATAGTAAAAAAAAAAAAGAAAAATTAATATAAAATGAAATTTTTGTATAAATTCATTTGAGAAGGGGGCGCCTGGGTGGCTCAGTCATTAAGCGTCTGCCTTCAGCTCAGGTCATGATCCCAGGGTCCTGGGCTCGAGCCCCGCATCGGGCTCCCTGCTCAGCGGGAAGCCTGCTTCTCCCTCTCCCACTCCCCCTGCTTGTGTTCCCTCTCTCGCTGTGTCTCTCTCTGTCAAATAAATAAATAAAATCTTAAAAAATAAATAAATAAATAAATAAATAAATTCATTTGAGGGGCGCTTGGGTAGCTCCATTGGTTAACCATCTGATTCTTGATTTCAGCTTAGGCCATAATCTCAGGATCGTGCAATCGAGCGCTGCTTTGGGGTCCATGCTTGAGATTTTTCTCTTTCCCTCTCCCTCTGCCCCTTCCCCCACTTGTGTGCTTTCTCTTTCTCTAAATAAATAAGTAAAATTAAATAAAACACTAAATTCATTTGATAAATTTTGTGGGCAGAGGACAAGGTTTTTGGTGGAAGAAAAACTTAAAAAATCAAAATGAAGAAAAATGTTTAAAATATTTTTGTTTATTCTAATGAAGCAAATGAATATGAGCTAAATTACTGTAAAGGTCTATGAGGTTAAAAATTACAGTGATTTGGCAGCTGTGGTAGGTAGAATAATAGCCCCCCCCCCCCCCCCCCGCCAAATATGCCCCTGCTCTAATGCCTGGAATATGTTACTTGGCAAAAGGAACTTTGTGGATGTGATTAAAGGAACAGACCTTCAAATGGGGAGATTATGCTGGATCACTTGTGTGCACTTTATCTAAAGATGAAAGTAGAGAGATTTTCCTGGCTGGGTCAAAGAGAAGAGAAAGAAGAAAGGAGAGATTTGAAGTGAGGGAAGGACTTGACCCCCAATTGCCAGGTTTGAAAATGGAGGAAGGGGACCAAGAGCCAAGAAATACAGTGGTTTCTAGAAGCTGGAAATAGTCCTCAGCTGACAGCCAGTAAGGACATGGAGACTTCAGTCCTACAACTATAGGGAACTGAATTCTGCTAACAACCTGAATGAGCAAGGAAATGGGTCCTGCCCTCAAGACTCCAGAAAGAAACATAGCATTTGAATTTAGGCCAGTGAGAACCTTGTCAGACTTCTGACTGTAAGATAGTACATTTGTGGTGTTTTAAGCCACTAGATATATAGTAATTTGTTAGAGGAGCAATGGAAAACTAACACAACAACTTTATTGGAAATATGCATAACTATTAAACAAATGTCCTTCAGTAAATTACCCAGTCTAGACAAGTTGTACTAAAGCCCTCTATATACCTTTTAGTGGAGCTGACTTTTAGCTTCCAATTAAAACAAAATACAATCCATTTCCTAAAATGTCTATCATTGTTTTGAATTATAGTTTAACGAAAGAAGATAATGTTGAAATCATGTTTTCAGTTATTATTACTAATCATTAATGATTACAAATCGGTTTTCTTCTCTTTCTCATACCTACTACAATATATTTGTGAAAGGAAAAATTCACTCTGTAAGAATTTCTGTAAAATGATGATATAGATGGACACTCTGTTGGTAATATATGCATATCTGATAGTTTTCTTGACCGTGCTAAGAAGTCTGATACATAAGATCACTATATATTCCCTTCAACCAGAGAATAGGAATTCAGCTTAACTCAATAATTTTTAATGCATGCAGTATGGTACTGTAGAATGAGCATTGCTCTTGGAATCAGAAGTCATTGGTTGAATCCCACCTTCACCATATAAGGTGACAGACAAGTCAATGAATCTCTCTGAATTACAGTTTCCTAATTTGTGATATGGGAATAGTATCTACCTTAAAAGTTTGTTCTTGAAATAGAATGAAATTTCTCTTTAAATCTTGTACTGTCATCATAATGTATAGTATTATATGCAAACACTGAGTACTGATGAGATATTTTGGGACTTACCACCAGGGACTGGAGAAAATGGTACCAAAAATATAGAAAAAAAAAAAAGTTAGGTGGAGTCAGAGAAGCATGGTGGAGGTAGTAGGAATGTTTCTCATTAAATTGGAAAACTGACCAGAGCAGCAGAAGAAATGCTGGTGGGCCAGGAGATTAAGATCAAAATAAAGAGGGAATTTCAAGATCTACCAGACTAGCATCAAATTTCCTGAGATAACTAGAGGAAAGGGACTCATGATTTGAGTCCTTTGGACAGTGCTGGTTTTCAGTGTCAGCTTGGGAAGCTTCTGTCAAGGGCTTATTCAGACTCCAAGGTATCTAAATTCAGTTTAGAGGGTAAGGACTCCTGACGTACCTGGTCTGCGTCTTATTGATTCCAGAGATGGGAGAGCTGAGCATTTTGGTAGCAGTTATCATCAGAGCCTCCAGGGCAGGACTGAGGGGGGCAGAATGGGACAGTAACTGAGGAAAACACAAATGAACCCTCAACCTCTATGTATCAAGGGCCATTATGTGGAATTTCTTTACCTGTGCCCTCACCTGAATAATGCAGGACCTTTCTGCAGCTTTAACTCTTTAGGATGAAGAAATAGATCTAATTTAAGCAAAAAGAGGGATTTTGTTTGCAGAAACTGGAATGGCACACAAAAACCTCAGGATGGGATAATAGGGCCTCAGGATGAAGGTCTAACAATGGAGTGAGGGCATAAAGGTATCTGCTTTTGCCTTTTTAGTTGGTTTCTTATTCTTTCCTTTCTGCACACTTAATTCCATCACTTCTCTATTCTGGCAGAAAAATTTGGCTTCTCAGAAAGTCTCCTATTACCAGTTCAAAAATCCCTGGGGCAAGAGCTGCTGATAGCCAAAGCTAGAATAATTTGAGCAACCAAGAATGTAGTGTTGAATTATAACTCAAAGTACTAATATAAATAAATGATGAAAGAAAGAAAGAAAGAAAGATCTCCTCTGTAGAAAAATTTCAAATAATTTATGTAGATACTTAAGTAGCTGGAACATAACTCCTTATTCCTTAAGTGTGGATTTTGCATAGCAATTTCTTTTTAAATACTACAGGATGGAAAGGGGGGGAAAGAGTAACTTAGCAGTGGAGAAAACTGACAAATCACTTTTCAGTGATCAAGATTAACATCAACGGTGGTGATAAGTAATGCTGATAGTAAGATAGACACCCTTGACTTGATATGATAGGAATGGCAATTTATCTCTGTGGTCTTTCTCTCAAAACCCACAACCCAAATCATATCATGAAAAAAATAGATCAATTTCAATTGAGGGACATTTTACAAAATACCTGACCAGTAGTAGTCCTCAAAACTGTCAAAGTCATCAAAAATAAAGTAAGCCTTATTGTAACATATCAATATTGGTTTATTATTTGTAAAAAATGTACCATACTAATGTAAGGCGTTAACAATAGGGGAAACAGGGTGTGGGTGTGGGGTACACTATCTTCAGAACTCTTCTGTAAATATAAAACTTTTCTAAAATAAAAAGTTTGTTTAAAAAAGTCCTTGGAAAAAATAAAATAAAAAAGTTCTGGAGAAGAGACTGAACTCATCTTGGCTCAGATATCCAACTTGAACCAGTCAACTATGCTTAACAGTGATGAAAGCCAAACTCCAGAACATGGCAATTTATTGTAGCCATAGTCAAGTTGAGGTGTATGAGTGTGTGTGTGTGTGTGTGTGTGTGATGCTGGGCAGATAATTTAATAGATATCCCATAAATTTGATATTCTTCCTTACACATTGTACTTTGCCTGATTATTTTGGAAGTCTGTAGGAATCTCTTATGATTTCACAAATAGTCGTTTAATTTTCAATTCCAGCTCCCTCTTTTCTCCCACACTAGGTTGATGTCTGTTGTTCTTACTATGCCAGTGTCCCTGGTGCCCTCCATGATATCACTGCCAAGGGAATTGTCCAAGGCACTGACCCCAAGGGTACTAAAATACTGCTAGAATAAAACTTCATAGAAACTTTGGAAGATAGATAAGAAATCAAACAGAAAATAGAACAAAGCTAAAAAAAGATGCATAATTTGAGAGACAAAAGGTAAGAGACCTGAAATTCCAGAAAGAAAGAACAAAGAAAATGGAACAAAGAATATTGTCAAATAAAAAACACAAAATGATTTCCCAGTACTAAAATTTGCAATTAAAGATTGCACTGAAAGGCAGGAAGATGGCAACGGAGTAGAAGGACCTTAGGCTTGCCTCATCCCAAGAACACAAGTAGATAACTATTGGATCATCCTAAATACCCCAGAAATCGACCTGAAGACTGACAGAACAAACTCCACAACTAAAGGGACAGAAGGGGCCACATTTAAGAAGGCAGGAAGTGTGGAGATGTGATTTAGGAGAGAAACAGATTGTGGGTGTTGCAAAGAGAAGGGAACCATTGTCACGGAGAAGGATGAGAGAGAGAGGAATACACAGGGGAATACACAAGGAGGTTTCCCCAAAGACCTTGGCTTGGAAAACAAGATAGGGCTGAATTTCATGAGTCCTTGCAACCAGTGGCGCTTAATGCCTGGAGTTTTAAAGGTCAGTGGGCTTGGCTGGGATAGAGCCAGGAGGGTTCTGTGCTGCTGCTGGAGAGAAGGCAAGCAAACAACCCTGGGGGCAGACAGCATGGAAACAGTGATCTGAAAAATGCCTGGGGCACACAGAGGGGAGATTATTTGCTCTTTTTGAAGCGTATCCCTGAGAGACAACCTTCACAGAGATGCCTCTCTGGGAAGAAGGGAGCTGGCCATTGCCATTTCCCTCCCCTACCCCTCAGCATGAACACAGAGCCACCTGAGGGAAACAGTTCAGTGTGAACGCTGGCTACCTAACTTGCTTACACCAAGCCCACCCCCCTGTGCTCTGCTGGAACTGCCTTTCTCAGTTATACTTGCCTCAGTCCCAGTGTAGTGGGCCTTCTCCCAGAAGACCTTCACAAACCCCTGCCTACACCATGTCTCCCAACCAGACAGTTTTGTAGGGCCTCAGTTCTGGTAGAAGTGGTGACAGGTCTCATTTCACAAGCAGACCAAAACACACCTGGTTAAAATTTGCCACATTTGGGCCATGGTTCAAACACTGCCCCCAGCAGGCAAGGAGAGCCTCTGCAGATGACTGGCCTGAAGGATAAGCAGCCACAATGCAACAGCAGAGCACATGTGGCACACACAGGAGACACTCCCTGAAACACCAGGTCCTGGGTACTTCATGACCTCTTCTTCATAAGACCACTACTTTCAGGAGCAAGAGACATAACTAGCTTTTCTAACAAACAGAAGAAAGCACAGACTTAGACAAAAAGCCAGGATGGAGGAATTTATCCCAAATGAAAGAACAATATAAGGCTACAGCCAGAGATCTAAGTGAAACAGATATAAGTAACATGCCTGCTGGAGAATTTAAAGCAATGATCATAAGGATAGTCACTGAGCTTGAGAAAAGAATAGAAGACATCAGTGAGACCCTTACCACAGAGATAAAAGAGCTAAAAAAGAATCAGAGATGAACAGTACAATAAATGAGATTAGAAACACACTTGATACAATGAACAACAGGCTGGAAGAAGCAGAAGAATGAATTAATGACCTAGAAAACAAAGTAATGGCAAGCAATGAAGCTGAACAAGGAGAGAAAAAAGAATTATTATGCAAAGTATGAATAGACTTAGGGAACTCAGTGACTCCATCAAAAGTTAACACATTTTCATTATGGGAGTCCTAAAAGAGGAAGAAAGAGAAAAGGAGACAAAAAATTTATTTGAAGAAATAATAGCTGAACACTTCCCTAATCTGGGGAAGGAAATAGATAACCAGATCTGGGAGGCATGGAGAACTCCCATCAAAATCAACAAAGTAGGCCAACACCATAACATACTGTAATTAAACTTGCAAAATACAGTGAGAAATAAAAAAATTTTGAAGGAAGACAAAAGAAGTCATTAACTTACAAGGAAAGACCCATAAGGCTAGCTGGAGATTTTTTCAACAGAAACTTGACAAGTCAAGAGAGTGGCATGATATTTTCAAAGTGCTGAATGGGAAAAATCTGCAACCAAGAATACTCTATCCAGAAAGGCTACCATTCAGAATAGAAGCAGAGATCATAGAAGCAGAGTTTGTTTCCCAGACAAACAAAAAATAAAGTTCATGACCACTAAGCCAACCCTGCAAGAAATATTAAAGGGGACTCTTTGAGCGGAAAGGAGAGACCAAAAGTGACAGTATAAAGGCAGGAAACACAAAAACAGAGAAAGTCAGCCACCAGAAAAAATCTGGAAAGACCACAAATACATGGAGGTTAACCAATATGCTGCTAAACGATGAATATTCAACAAGGAAATCAAAGAAGAAATGAAAAACACATGGAAACAAATGAAAATGAAAATACAATGGTCCAAAACCTTTGGGTTGCAGCAAAAGCAGTCCTAAGAGGGAAGTCTGTAGCAATACAGGCCTACCTAAAGAAAAATCTCAAATAAAAACCTAACCTTACACCTACAACAGCTAGGAAAAGAACAAACAAAGCCTAAGGCCAGAAGAACAAAGGACATAATAAAGGTTATAGCAGAAATAAATGATATAGAAGCTAAAAAAAAAAAAAAAAAAAAGAATGGATCAATGAAACTAGTAGCTGGTTCTTTGAAAAAATTTAGTAAAATTGATAAACCTCTAGCAAGACTTATCAAAAAGAAAATACCTAGGTGTCCATCAATAGATGAATGGATAAAGAAGATGTGGTGTATATATATACAATGAAATATCATGCAGCCATCAAAAAAATGAAATCTTGCCATTTGCAACAACGTGGATGGAACTAGAGGGTATTATGCTAAGCAAAATAAGTCAATCAGAGAAAGATAAGTATTATAGGATCTCACTGATATGAGGAGTTTGAGAAACAAGACAGAAGATCATAGGGGAATGGAGGGAAAAAGGAAACAAGACGAAACCAGAGAAGGAGACAAACCATAAGACTCTTAATCTCAGGAAACAAACTGAGGGTTGCTGGAGTGGAGCGGGTGGAAGGGAAGGGGTAGCTGGGTGATGGACATTGGGGAGGGTATGTACTATGGTGAGTGCTGTGAATTGTGTAAGACTGATGAATCACAGACCTGTACCCCTGAAACAAATAATACATTATATGTTAATAAAAAAATTTTAAAAAAGGACAAAAAAAAAAAAGAGAAAGGACCCAAATACATAAAATCACAAATAAGAGAGGGAAAGTAACAACCAACACCACAGGAATGCAATTATAATATTATAAAAAATTATATGATAAAAAATTGGACAATCTAGAAGAAATGGATAAATTTCTAGAAACAAAAATTACCAAAACTGAAACAGGAAGAAATAGAAAACTTGAACAGACTGATTACCAGCAAAGAAATTAAATCAATAATCAAAAAACTCCCCAAAACAAAAGTCTAGAACCAAGTGGCTTCACAGGAGAACCCTACCAAACATTTAAAGAAAAGTTAATACCTAGGGCGCCTGGGTGGCTCAGTTGGTTAAGTGACTGCCTTCGGCTCAGGTCATGATCCTGGAGTCCCGGGATCGAGTCCCACATCGGGCTCCCTGCTCAGCAGGAAGTCTGCTTCTCCCTCTGACCCTCTTCCTTCTCGTGCTCTCTATCTCTCATTCTCTCTCTCTCAAATAAATAAATAAAATCTTTAAAAAAAAAAAAAAAAAGAAAAGTTAATACCTATTCTTCTCAAACTATTCCAAAAAATAGAAGAGGAAGGAAAGCTTCCAAATTTATTCTACAAGGCTAACATTACCCTGATACCAAAACCAATTAAAGACACCACAAAAAAAAGAGAACTACAGGCCAGTATCTCTCATGAACATAGATGCAAAAATCCTTGATAAAATAGTAGCAAACTGAATCCAATAATACATTTAAAAAAATCACTCAACACGATCAAGTGGGATTTATTCCTTGGTTGCAAGCGTGGTTCAGTATTCTCAAATCAGTCCCCGTGATACATCACATTAATAAAAGAAAGGATAAGAACCATATGATAATTTCGATAGGTGCAGAAAAAGCATTTGACAAAGTACAACATCCATTCATGATAAAAACCCTCAACAAAGTAGGTTTAGAGGGAACATACCTCAACATAATAAAGGCCGTATATAAAAACCCACAGCTAACATCATACTCAAAGGTAAAAAACTGACAGATTTTCTTCTAAGATCAGGAACAAGACAAGGATGTCCGCTCTCACCGCTTTTACTTTAACATAGTACTGGAAGTCCTAGCCACAGCAATCAGACAACAAAAAGAAATAAAAGGCATCCAAATTGGCAAGGAGGAAGTAAAATATTCTCTACTGGCAGATTATATAATACTCTATATAGAAAGAACTCCCCCCCAAAACTGTTAGAACTGATAGACAAATTCAGTAAAGTTGCATTATACAAAATCAACATACAAAAATCTCTTGCATTTGTATACACCAATAATGAAGTAGCAGAAAAAGAAATCAAGGAGTCAATCCATTTATAATTGCACCCAGAACAGTAAGATACCTAGGAATAAACCTAACCAAAGAGGTGAAAGACCTGTACTCTGAAAACTATAAAATACTAATGAAAGAAATTAAAGATGACACGAAGAAATGGAAAGACATTGATTGGAAAAACAAATATTGTTAAAATGTCTATACTACACATTCTGCATGGAGCACTGGGTGTTATGAACAAACAATGAATCATGGAACAGTACACCAAAACAAATTATGTAATATATGGTGATTAACATAACAATAAAAAATCTAAAAAAAAATGTCTATACTACTCAAAGCAATCTACACATGTAATGCAATCCCTACCAAAATACCAACAGCATTTTTCACGGAGCTAGAACAAATAATCCTAAAATTTGTATGGAACCACAAAAGACCCTGAATAGCCAAAGCAATCTTGAAAAAGAAAAACAAAGCTGGAGGCATCACAATTCTGGACTTCAATTTATATTACAAAGCTGTAGTGATCAAGATGGTATGGTTCTAGCACAAAAACAGACACTTAGATCCATGGAATAGAAAAGAAAACTCAGAAATGAATCCACAACTGTAAGCTCAATTAATCTTCAACAAAGCAGGAAAGAATATGCAATGGGAAAAAGACAATCTCTTCAACAAATGGTGCTGGGAAAACAGGACAGCAACAAGCAGAAGAATGAAACTGGATCACTTATATCATATATGAAAATAAATTCAAAATGGATTAAAGACCTAAATGTGAAACCTGAAACCATAAAAATCCTAGCAAAGAACACAGTAACTTCTTTGACATCAGCCATACCAATTTCTTTCTAGATATGTCTTCTGAGGCAAGGGAAACAAAAGCAAAAATAAACTATTGGGACTGCATCAAAATAAAACACTCTGCACAACAAAGGAAACAATCAACAAAACAAAAAGACAACCTGCAAATGGGAGAAGATATTTGCAAATAACATATCTGATAAAGTATCCAAGATATATAAAGAACTAATAAAACTCAACACCCAAAAAATGAATAATCCAATTAAAAATGGGCAGAAAACACGAGTAGGTGTTTTTCGAAAGAAGACATACAGATGGCCAACAGACACATGAACAACAACATCATTTATCAGGGAAATGCAAATCCAAACTACAATGAGGTATCACCTCACACCTGTCAGAACGGCTAAAATCAACAACACAAAAAACAACAGGTTTTGGCAAGCCCGTGGAGAAAAAGGAATCTTCTTGCACTGTTGGTGGGAATGCAAACTGGTGCAGTCACTGTGGAAAACAGTACGGAGATTCCTCAAAAAGTTAAAAATAGAACTACCCTACAATTCAGCAACTGCAGTACTAGGTATTTACCCAAAGAATACAAAAATACTAATTGAAAGGGTTATATGCATCTCGATGTTTATAGCAGCGTTATCTACAATATCTAGATCATGAAAACAGCCCAAGTGTCCATCGACTGATGAGTGGATAAAGAAGTGGTATATTTATTTTTTATTTTTATTTTTAAAAAATTTTCTTTATTTGACGGAGAGAGACACAGCAAGAGAGGGAACACAAGCAGGGGGAGTGGGAGAGGGAGAAGCAGGCTTCCTGCCGAGCAGAGAGCCTGATGGCAGGGCTCCATCCCAGGACCCTGGGATCACGACCTGAGCTGAAGGCAGACGCTGAACGAATGAGCCACCCAGGCACCCCAAGAAGTGGTATATTTATACAATGGAATATCACTCAATCATAAAGGGAATGAAATCTTGCCATTGCAGTAACATGGATGGAGGTAGAGAGTATTATGCTAAATGAAGTCAGTCAGAGAAAGACAAATATCATATGATTTCATTCATATGTGGAATTTAAGAAACAAAACAAATGAGCGAAGGGGAAAAAAAAGAGAGAGGTAAGCCAAGAAACAGACTCTTATCTATGGAGAACAAACTGATGGTTACCGGAGGGGAGGTGGGTGGCTGTGGGTGGGTGACATGATGATGGGGGTAAAGGAGTGCACTTGTGATGAACACCGGGTGATGTATGGAAATGCTGAATCACTATATTGTACACTTGAAACTAATATTACACTGTATGGTAACTAACTGGAATTTAAATGAAAACTTAAAAAAAAATAAAGATTGCATTGAGTTCTTGGCACATGAATAAGGACACATCCCTAGACACATCACTGTGAAAATTCAAATTACTAAGGATAAAGAGAAGACTCTAAAATTTTTCTTGAGAAAAAAAAATGACCTACAGAAAAATGACAAGTCTGGTATCACACTGACAATGTTGAATGTTACCAGACAGTGAATAGATAGCTTTAAAGTTCAAATGAATAACGTCACAAGATTCATAAAATACTTCCTATACCTGAAAGGAAAGTTGTTTGAGTTTGGATTATATCCAAACAAGGAAGAAAATTAAGACAAAAACTGTCTTGGCATCCTTTGAAATAGTGGAGCCAATTTGTCTCTAGAAGGGCAGGGAAGGGAAACCCCAGCACAGCAGAGGCAGCAGGCCTGGAGTTCAGCCAGTCCAAACCAAGGCAGCGGGAGGGATGGTGATTCAACAGAACATTTATAATTTTATACACATTGGTGCTGAGATAAAGGCAAGAAAAATTCACTACAATTAGAAAATTGAAGACAAAGGCTGTTGAAAACATAACACAATAATCAATCGACACTGCTTGGGTCCGTAGGAAACCGTATTTGTATTCGTAATACTCTTATTGACTTTCATCTTTTATATCCACCTACAGATAAAGCATGGAAGAATTAATCATATATAAATACTATTAATCTTAACATTGCAAAAGTTGTTGTGCAGGTGATAGAAGACACAGGTGAAAAGAACGGAGTAATGCTGAAATGAAAACTATGGTCATCAATATATTTTAAAAACTGGGCAGAAAAATTATGGATGCAGCATGTTTGGGTTTGCCTTGGTATTTGGCCAAAGTATGCATTTGGTTTATTGCTATAAAATATACTGTTCACAGCTGGTGAAATAAGGAATGGAGATATTACTAATTTTACGAAAGATATAGTGTAGCTACATGAGGAACAAAAAATAGAAATATAACAACTGCTTGGAAGGGGGTTGGTGGTAAGCCAGCTCATTCCTCATTTATTATAATAGATTATGTCTAAAATTTATAAATCAGGAAATAGAATGAGAGGTATATTATTAAAAGATATGGGAGGAAAAAGCAAAAATGATATAAGGGTAGAATAATTTTTTCTAGGAAATGGGGCTTATAGATTGGAAAAGATGGAACAGTGTGTGTATTAAATTAATAAAGGGGAAACATCTTTAAAGAGACGATGAAATAGCAAAAATATTTGGTGGAGGGGCGCCTGGGTGGCTCAGTCTTTAAGCGTCTGCCTTCAGCTCAGGTCATGATCCCAGGGTCCTGGGATCGAGCCCCACATTGGGCTCCCTGCTCAGCAGGAAGCCTGCTTCTCCCTCTCCCACTCCCCCTGCTTGTGCTCTCTCTCTCTCTCGCTGTGTCTCTCTCTGTCAAGTAAATAAATAAAATCTTTAAAAAAAAATTTGGTGGAGGTGAAAGAATTATATTAATAGATCTTACTATAATTCATCTGGGAGAGGAAACTATTTAGAAAACTTGATAAATTGCTTACAGCTGAAGTTCCTTTTGGCTTCTAGTAATTGTGCGTACTATTTACATCCATCTAGTATTTCACTTTGTTTATTTTAATTTTAAAAATATTATGCAAGTGAAATGTGCCCCTTGTGATCAGTCTGGGTCGCAATAAGAACAGTACATTCAATAGGAAATTCAAGGAGGGTTTATTTACAAAGGTGCAGGAAGGGAAATCATAAGAAATGGTTCATTGACCTGGAGCTTAGTAGCAACCAACATGTCATCACCCCCCTAGGTCTAAAGCAACAAGGAGAGAGAATGGGTTTTAGAACTTGGAAGGAAAAAGTTGGATGGAGTATCACAACAAATGGGGTATTGACTTTCTGATGGAGGATACGGCCAGCTGAGGGTGGCCTTGCAAGGAGATATTTTGAGGAATAAATATACTAGGTTTTATTCTCTTGCCTCCATAAACTCTCCTATCAAGGTTTTCCATTGGTAGAAGCCAACTAGAAGAGAGAAGGCATGGGAATCTTGATATAGATCAGCTCCCTGGGACAGAGAGAGGAGTGGGGGAATAGATCTACAGGGGAAAATGGAGGATTTTGGTATAGTGCAATCCTTCCCTCCCTCCCTTCCTTCCCTCCCTCCCTCTCTCCTCCCTCCTTCTCCTCCCTCCCTCCTTCTCCTCCCTCCCTCCTTCTCCTTCCTCCCTCCTTCCCTCTCTTTCATCTGAGTGGTAAGCTTGTTTCTAACATAAGGGAACAAATAGACACACATTCGACATTATAAAAATATAGTCATTATTTGAGGTGGTTCAAGATACAGAAAAAAATGCATTTCATCTGTTCATTAATGTTTTCTTTTTTATTTTATTTTATTTTATTTTAAGATTTTATTTATTTGAGAGAGAGAGAGAATGAGAGATAGAAAGCACGAGAGGGAAGAGGGTCGGAGGGAGAAGCAGACTCCCTGCTGAGCAGGGAGCCCGATGTGGGACTCGATCCCGGGACTCCAGGATCATGACCTGAGCTGAAGGCAGTTGCTTAACCAACTGAGCCACCCAGGCGCTCTGTTTTCTTTTTTAGTGTTAAGTTTGTCAGACTAAAAAATTCTAACCAAGATTGTCACTTAGAATTAGAAACCATAGAAACCATAAATAAAGCCTATAAGACTGCTGCAATATAATATTGAATAAGAATTAGACAGTCTTTATTTTCAATAGTCAGAACTAATTATTTTTTCATTTATTGCTTAAATTAAAGCTTGTGTTAGGAACAGAGACGAGAAATTGCTTTTTTTTAAACTTTAAAAGAAGAAATAGTGGGAAAAAAAAAGAAATGGTGTAGTGCAGATTTCCTCAAACTGGCCCCCTTAGAACACTGTATCATTTCCCAAAGAATAAATTCTAGGGTTCACAAGAAATTTGTATAGACACAGGATTTGGCATCAGGTACCTTTGTCATTTTTTGTCTGTTCACTTTTGAGTAAGTTATTTCAGCATCGTTTAATCTCATATTTTATGATTTCTAAAATGACACCAGTTAAAATTTCACATGCCTACAAAATCCAGGCAGCATACTTAGCTGAGTAGAGCATGTGGCGACAGCCAACCCAGCATGGTGAGACCTATGGCAAAGTGGAGGACGCATGTCCTGTCCACAGACGTCAGCGGCATCTGGGCTCCAGCCCATCATGGCTACATGGGAACAGCCAGGCTAGTGTGGCTAGATCTTTAATATGGATGTGCAGTCTCTACCTTTTAAAATGTGGCAAATAATTAGAAAGGTTTAAAAAGATTGCATTGCTAAACAACCCATCTCTGTAAACCAGATTCACCCCAGAGAGGAGCAATTTGTAACCCTTGGATTAGCTGACTTTTGACCAAACCTCAATTACTGATATTTTTTTGATTCTGTAGAAGGGAAGGACTGGGTAAGAATTAAGAATAGCAAGTCAGAGCCACCTACCAATAACTATATATTGTTGCTGCCTGAATAACATGTTGTGGAATTTTAGTGCAGAATGGAAGTTAGTCATTTTCTGTTTTTGCATTATCATTAAGGTATAACAACTATTTTCAGTTACTGAGAAACAGAAAAAGATTTGAAGACTCTAGTCTCTGTATGAGAAAGCTTTTTAGGAGCCCCGTAAGTAGAGCTTTTATGAAATGTTAATGCACATGTGTGGTAGATGGATGAAGATCAACAGGATAAACCCCAGTAGGGTCGTAACTCTGGACTAGATTTATGGGACTCCACTCAATTACCAAGTGTATTACTAAAAGGATGGTAAAAGCCTATGTAAGGATCCAGCTATCAGTCACATGACCTGATCTAGGGACGAGATAAAAGCTTATATGTATCTCATGGAAGCCTGCCAATACTTGTCCCCATAATACATGATAAAACTCTGACAGCAAACTCCTCCCGGGAGTTTGGTATTAAATTAGAGAGACGGCAACTCTCCTTTCTGCTGTTTTCAGATATCCAGGCATTGCTTTCTAATATACTGCTAATTTAGAAGGCGGAGGATTAAGGTTCGATTTTAACATTTCTCCAACACCTCCTCTTTTCTATCTCTGCTGTAACATAGTTCAGAGGTATGGAAATACTAACGGGTGATAGGTCCTATTCATTATTCTACAACTTTCTTAGGATAATATCACACATGCGTAGATTAAAGACTGTCTTCAGAAAGATCATCTCACTCTTTCTGGAAAGTATGTATGTAAGCACTTGTGCTTTAGTCAGAGATAATTTTTTCCCCCCAAAATCAGAGTCCATCAGTCTAACGTATGTTTAATGTGACAATTTTATTTTTCAAATAGCAATCACCAGGATAATTTTTTTTTACTTTATTTAGAAAAGTAATGATCTTTGTGCTAGAGGATCTTTGTGCCCTGGTATGCCCAGGGCAATGGGAGGAGAGGGCGGAGGGGAGAAGACCACTTTTGCATAATGTAAATCCTCCTTCAAACCTCCCCAAATCTTTAATGAAGACCACTAAACTCACAATTTTTAGAACTTTATTTTTAAAAATTGCAGTAAAATATACATAACATAAAATTTACCATTTTAGCGATTTTAAAGCATATAGTTCAATGGCATTAAGTACATTCACATTGTTGAGCAACCGTCACCCTCGTTCATCTCCCCGAATGTTTTCATCATCCCAGACTGAAAGTCTGTCCTCATTAAACACTAAATCCTCATTCCCTTTTCCCCCCAGTCCTTGGCAACCACCATTCTACTTTCTGCCGGTATGAATTTGATTACTCAGGTACCTCAAATAAGTGGAATAATGCAATATTTGTTCTTTTGTGAGTAATTCTTCTTGAGATTGTTTGTGCTGTGAAATCAGTAAAAGGGGCGACTTGCACATGAAGGACAAGATGGTTGGGTCAGAACATTCTGAAGAAAGCACAGGAGACTGGAGGCAGAGGTGTCTTCAGGTTTGTGACAGATGTTGAAACTACAGCCCGAAGGCTGGATCGGCACAAAACTGTGAATAGTCTGCAGAGACTTCAAAATATTTTAATTATATGACATCACTTAAAATTGGGGAGATTTTAATAGAGATCCAGGTATCTTGCCCATCTTGTAAAATTTGGCAATAATGGGCATTCATTTCCTTAGCTAACAATCAGATAGGCAGTGTATGCATACTCTAGTTTTTCCTTATACTCGTAATGCTTTATTTAATTCATCCTTAATGTATTCACAGGATGAATAATATTCATAGTAATCTGAGTATTCACAGCGATTTTGGAATAGGTGTTTGGCTCTCCATATGTATAGAGATGGATCCAAGTTTATCCAGATCTTGTGGCAGGGAAACTTCCTATGACATCTGGGCTATAAACCAAAAAGAGGCATTTATTGGGAGGATATAGAGTTGTCCTGTGGACCCCAAGGGAGGAAGATCAGCAGAACCTTGAAACTGGAGAGAAGTCAGCTGCAAAGCAGGCCGCTTGTCTAGCTCCATTTGTCTGGGGAAGCATGCTCTCTGTTCTTTGCAACTTCTGTATGTCTGCTTTATTCTGCTTTATTCATATTCATGTTACTGTCTGTGTGCTATGTTTCTTCAGGACAAAATCATGTTCCTAATTTGGCTCTTGTAGGTGCCTACAATTCCTGCCTGTTGGTTGGTCACCAACCAACTGATGATAGATCCTGAATCCCAATTCCATGTCATCTCAATTCCATGTCCCCTGGAGGGAGAATCTGGTAGCCTAGTCATGTCCTCTCAGCCATAGCTCTGATTTAACTGTCACTGGAGCAGAGAGTTCCAGGCAGGCTTTCACTCACTTCAGGTTGACAGTTACGGATCTTTGCTTTTTGCCCTGGAACTCCTCTGATGCTAGTAATGCCCCTGAGAGCTCACTTTGTCTATATACATTGGCTTGTTAAGTGTGAGGAAGTCAACATCTCTGGGAGTTAACATCCCCTCAAATTAGGAGGAATCAGAGGTGATGCATAAATGCTCTTGCTTTCCATCCTTCTGGCACATGATTCTGGGAAGCGTTCTGTACCCTTTTCTGGAAGTTCAAGCAGAATCAAGCTGCTTGTGTCTACAGTGGCAACCTCGGTAATGTATACTTAGATTGGCTTTTCCTCCTTCCCTGTCTCACTCTTCTTGTCTCCTTAGTCCTGCTCACTGGGCTCACTTCCTGAAAAAAAGCCATCCCTTCTGATGTACTTAATCCAGCCTGCTCACAAATCTTGTCCCAGGCTCTGCTTTTTGGGGAAGCCATGCCGAAGCAGATTTGTTTTTGTCAGGGGTTCACCCATTTGTCCCCCTAAAAGCTATGTTGAACCTAACCCCCAGTACCTCATACTGTGAGTTTATTTGGAAATAAGGCTGTTGTAGATGTAATTAGTGAAGATGAGGTCATACTGTGGTAGGGTGGGGTCTGCTTCGCTGCCTGACTTCTCTCTTGTTTTAAGGTTCTTACAGAACCCACTGGCCCACCTGTCTTGGAGTCCACAGAACAACTCTATCCTCCCAATAAATGTCTCCTTTGTGTTATAACCCAGATGTCACATGAAGCCTCCCTGCCGCTCAGGATCTGGATAAACTTAGATCCTTCTCTATATATGTGGAGATCTAAACACCTATTCTAAAATTACTATGAATATTACTCATCCTATAAATAAATTAAGGATGAATAAATAAAGCATAATGGGTACAAGGAAAAAATTGGAAAAAAATGCGTATGCTGCCTATCTGATTGTAGCTAGGGAAATACATGCCCACCATTGCCACATTTTACAAGACGGGCAAGATATCTGGGTCTTTATTAAAATCTCCCTGATTTTATTTTATTATTATTATTTTATCTTTATTTTTTTAAATAGGCTCTATGCCCAATGCAGGGCTCAAACTCAGGACCCTGAGAACAAAAGTTGCATGCTCCACCAACTGAGCCAGCCAAGTGCCCCTTATTTCTTTAAGTTTTTAAATTTTCATTCCAGTATAGTCAACATACAGTGTTATATTAGTTTCAGGTGTACAATATAGTGATCCCCAATTTTAAATGAAACAGTTATGTACAGAGGATAGCATAGCTTTGCTCCAAAAATCCTAAGTGTCACTGCGCTATGGTTTACCTATAGGATTTGCCAAAGTCCCCATATAGCAGCCTTATCCACTGCTGACACTTGCAGTACCATCACATGTCCTAGATTTGCCCAAGTGGCACAACAGCTTGCAGACAAGTCTGGACTTGTGATAGGGCTTTCTTTTATTCTTGGCATCTTTCAATACTGGGAGTTTTTCAAGTCACTTGGTAAATGGATAAGAATAACCCACCTGAAAACAGTATATGTCACTTCTGAAGTCCTAAAGAGGCTTATTAGGCTTTGTACCTCTTTCTTCACGGTAGAAGGGGAAAAATGCAGAAACTTGACCTTAGGCAAGAGATGCTATCTGGAGGTACCTCACACACTGGACCTCTAGAAATTTCACTGTTCAACTCACTGAATTTTGTGGGATATTTCTCCCACCCTCCGGCAGGTATGCTAGTAAGGATCATCACCTTATCCAATCAGCATACTATCATGTAATGATTCAGTGTGATTCTCCATGGAATGGAGAGGTGATCAAGTCCCTGCAGACTAGATTATGACATAAGGCTGGAGAGCTGAAATAGACTTCAAAAAAAGACAGTGAAGGTGCATTGCTACTCTGTCAGCCAAAAGCAAACTGGTTCTGATGGTCTTTAATAATAGGTGTAGAGAAATAATCCTTTGCCATTATGGTGTCAGGATATGGGTTGATTTGTTCCAGAAACCATATTTAGAACAGTAGCAGCAACTGAAATCACCACCTCATTAAGTTTGTGATACTCACTGTCAGTGAAGTTGTGTATATTGAGATTAGGCTTAAGCAGGTAGTAAAGACAAAGGTAAACTGCATATGCAAATGGATCAGATGGCCATGGCCCAAATTCCTCCTACATTGCTTCCTTCTTCTCAGTCTGTGTTGATGATCTAATGGGAATTTTCCCATGACCAGTTAACTGATGAAAACAGTTTTTCATGTTATGCTGACACCACCCAAAAGTGGAAGGCTACAGACTATAACCAACTTTGGGGTGGCCTTGAATGTCAGTGGAGTTGGAAAATATTCCCAGTTGGCAGATCTTCAAGCAGTTCTGTGGACCTTGTTCATTGTACCTAGAGAGATTATTGGAGGTACAAGTCCATTTCCTTTCATGGAAAGCTAATAACTTGGCTTGATGGGGTTAGAGGCTTGGAAGGCACATGATTGGAAAATCAGTAACACAAAGATTAGGGGAAAAAAGTATATCAACAGATCTCTTAGAATGGACAAAAATGTTTATATTTATGTCCCATGTGAATGATCACCAAAGAGCAATTTTTGCAGAGAAAAACAATAATAATAGGTGGACAAGATGACCTGCTCTCTGGATATAAGTCAGCCTCTTAAACCAAACACCCTGCTCTTATTCAGTGAGCTCATGGAAAAAGTTACTATGGTGACATGACTAGAGATTATTCATGGGCTCAGCAACACTGATTTCCACTCACGAAGGCGCATCTGGCTTCAGACACCATTGAGTATCCAACTTGCCAATAACAGTTACCTGGCTGCAGGTTGGATTACATAGAACCATTTGTATCATCGAAGAGGTGGGGTTGTTCTCATTGGAATAGACCTTTACGGTGGACATCAATTTAACTTTTTCCTGCAATACTTTTGCCAAAACTACCATCTATGAACTTACTGAATATCTTGTTAATAGTCATGGCATTCCATACAATATTGCTCCTGGACATTACAATTAAGATTGTAATAATTAAGTTATTTTTTTCTTAATTTTTATATGAATATGCTATGTGTATATATTAACCATTTTAAACTTACTTTACAGCAAATGAAATTCAGTGATGGGCTCATGCTCATGTAATTCATTATTCTTACCAAATTCCCCTTATCCTGAAGCAGTTAGCTTGATAGAATAGTGGAATGGCTTTTTCAAGCTCTGTTATGGTACCAGCTAGGTGGCAATACCTTGCAGGTCTATGATAATTTTCTCTAGGATGCAGTATATGTTCTAAATCAGACCAATATAGGGTGTTATTTCTCCCACAGCCAATATTCAGAGTTCTGGGAATCAAAGGGTAGAAATGGGACTAGAACCTCACACTGTTAACTGTAGAGATGGACTAGCAATATTTTTTGTTTCTCTTTCCCACAATTTGAAGCTCTACTGGTCTACAAGTTTTAGTTACCAGGGGAAGAACACCTTCACCAGTGAATACAGGAATGGTTCCACTAAATTGGAAGTTGAGTCTGCCACTTGGCTACTCTTCAGACCAGTAAATCAATAAACAAAGAAAAGCATCACTCTACTGGCTGGGATGATTGATCCTGACTAAAAAGAGGTAATTAGGTTGTTTCTATCTAATGGGGTAAGGATGAGTATCTCTGGAATGCAGGAGATCTCTAGAGGTGCCACTTATCACTCTCTTATCCTCTGATTTAAGTCAGTGGGAAACTACAACCTAAAATGATCCAGATCCCTTAGGATTTGGGTCACCCTTCCAGGCAAAGAACCACTACCAGTTGAGGAGCTTACCGAAGGCAAAGGGGCTATGGAATGGGTAGTAGAAGAAGGCAGTTAGTTATGAATACTAACTTTGACCACATTAACAGTTTCAAAAACAAAGACTGTAATAGTTAATTTTTTCCTTAATTTTGATATAAATATTTTATGTGTATATATTAACCATTTTTTTCTTTCCCTAAATTCAGAGGAAAGCATAGCATGCAAATAGGAAAAGAAAACAGGATTAGCTATTTGAAGTGTCTTTCATTGTATAAAAAGACAGTTTTGGATATCCTCTATTTACAACTTGAAGCTGACTAACTTAATGAGGAAGATGTAAATAGCAACACTCCTGTAGTTATTGTATGAGAACAGAATCTCATGGAGCAGGATAGAATTCTTCTTTCAACAAATTGCAGGTATGGGGGACTTTGCTGCTTTTCGTGTTTCTAGCAGTAAAAACAGTTACTTTTTTCATTGGAGGAAAAAGAACAAGAGGATGAATGTGTCCATCATTCAATAAAAGGAAAGAATAAAATATTATAATGGGATAGATAGATAGCTCTATACTACAAAGAGCTGCTATAACTGATTATAGTAACATAATTTTTAAAAAGAAATAGAAGAATTTTCATTTTCCTCTTTTATAGAACTTCCTGCAAGACATTGTTCTAAACAAGACAATTTTGATCAATGATCCACTTGTTATGTTAATTTGAAGGAACCTATCATACAATAGGCAAACTAGCAGGAATAATTTGGCTATATGGTATCCATCCATAGTAAACAATATAGCCTTTAAAAGAACTTCTAGTATCACAGTCCCAGATTTCAAGATATACTACAAAGCTGTAGTAATCAAAACAGTATGATACTGGCACAAAGATGACACAGAGATCAATGTGAACAGAAAAAAGAGCCTAGAAATAGTCAAAATTATATGGTCAAATAATCTATGGCAAAGGAGGAAGAATATATAATGGTGTAGAGACAGTCTCTTCAACAAATGGTGCTGGGAAAAATGGACAACTACATGTAAAAGAATGAAACTGGACCACTTTCTTACACCATACATGAAAATAAATTTAAAATGGATTAAAGACCTAAATGTGAGACCTAAAACCATAAAACTCCTACAAGAAAACATAGGCAGTAAATTCTTTGATATTGGCCATAGAAACATTTTTCTACATATGTTTCCTCAAGCAAGGGAAACAAAAGCAAAGTTAAACTATTGGGACTATACCAAAATAAAAAGCTTTTGCACAGCAAAGAAAACCATCAACAAAACAAAAAGACAACATAATGAATGGGAGAAGATATTTGCAAATGATATATCTGATAAGAGGTTAATATCTAATATATATATAAAGAACTTGTACAGTTCAGCACCCAAAAGCCAATAATCTGATTGACAAATGGGCAGAGGACCTGAATAGACATTTTTCCAAAGAAGACATTCAGATGGCCAAAAGACACATGAAAAGATGCTCAGCATCACTCATCATCAGGGAAATGCAAATCAAAACCCCAATGAGATATCACCTTACACTTGTCAGAATGGCCAAGATAAAAAACACAAGAAATAACAAGTGTTGGCAAGGATGTGGAGAAAAAGGAACTCTTGTGCACTGCTGGTGGGAATGCAAACTGGTTCAGCCACTGTGGAAAACAATATGGAGGTTCCTCAAAAAATTAAAAATAGAATTACTGTATGATCCAGTAATTCCACTACTGGGTATATATCCAAAGAAAATAGAAAACATCAATTTGAAAAGATATACGCACCCCTATGTTTATTGAAGCATTATTTACAATCGTCAAGGTAAGGAAGCAACTCAAGTGTCTATCAACTGATGAATGGATAAAGAAGAAGTGGTATATATATATATATATATATATATATATATATATATATATAAAATGGAATATTACTCAGCCATAGAAAAGAATGAGATCTTGTCATTTGCAACAACATGGATGGACCTAGAGAGTATAATGCTATGTGAAATAAATCAAAGAAAGACAAATACCATATGATTTCACTCATACATGGAATTTAAGAAACAAAACAAATGAACAAAGGAAAAAAAAGACCAAAACAACAACAAAAAACAGATTCTTAAATATAGAGAACAAGCAGGTAGTTGTCAGAGGGGTGGTGGGTGGGTGGGGAATAAATAAAGTGGATCAAGAGTACATTTATCTTTTTTTTTAAGATTTTATTTATTTATTTGAGAGAGAGTGAGAGCTAGAGAGAGAGAGCACACACAGAGGGAGAGGGAGAGGGATAAGCAGACTCCCCGCTGAGCAGGGAGCCCGACGTGGGGCACGATCTGGATCCCGACCTGAGCCGAAGGCAGACATTTAACCTCTTGAGCCACCCCAGTGCCCCAAGAGTACATTTATCTTAATGAGCACTGAGTAATGTATAGAATTGTGAAGTCATTATATTGTATACCAGGAACTCCTGGATAGGAGAGTAATGGCCTAGAGAGTTTTCACAAGTATGAAGTGCTCTCTGAAGTTTCCATACACTGGAGGCAATGGAAGAATAGATAGGAAAATAAATATATTTAAAACATTTTATAACCTCCAAATGAATCCAAATTAAATTTGAGCTTGCCATAAATTATTCAGATGATAGCACAATAACATCCTTTCATTCACTCAACAAATATATTTTTAGTTTTGACTATGGGATAGATTCTCAATAAGCCCTGGGAATTTAGTGATGAACAGAGTCCCAAATTTCTTTGTTTACATTTTAATGGTAAAGAGAAGTAAATGAGCCCTTACTCGTTTGTGGAGAAGTGCTAGGGGATACGAAAGTACTTTGGTGGATATATGTTTTGGGATGGCAGGATGATTGGGGGAAGCTGGGTGAGAGTGAGTTCAGAGCTGAGACCTTAAGGATGAATAGACATTGGCTAGATGATGAAAGGGAGAAGTATTCAAGTGATAAGAATGCTGCATGCAATAGTCTAGATGCAAGAAAGAATGCGGTGCATTTAGGGAACTGAAGGAATTTCGGCATACCTGGAGCTGAGCATTGCATTTGTATGTGTGTGTGTTTATGAGATCATGGTAGAAGAAATTAGAATGAGCCAGACTATAAAGGGATTTGTAAACCACATGAAGAGATTTTAATATTATCTTAAGGTCAATGAGGAGTTGCTGATGAATTGTGGGCAGAGGACTGGAGAGACCTCCATTTGTGCATGGATTGTTTTGGCTTTATTGGGAAGGATGGATTGGATGGATGATAAAACTCAGCCTGGAAAGAAGGTCAAGGATTCATGCAGGGTAAGAGAATATGAGGTCATAGGTGATGATAAAAAGGATGGGGAATTGATTTTATAGCCAAATGGTGGGCTGTAACCAATGTAATGGCCAAATTGCATGAACCTCAAGGCAGTAGTGTTTTTATTCTGTTAAAAACAAAAGAGATGGAAAAGGAATGGTGTAAAAACAGGAGGGAAAAGTGAGGAACTTGTTGGCTTCACCTCCCAATACTGAATAAGCAACCTTCGTTTAAGAGGCTTATAGAAGTATGGTCTTAAGAAAGTTGGGACTTTCATTCAAATCACAGAAATGAAGAGAACTTTCATCCAGAGGTACAGAATGTTCAAGTAGTTACGTAGGTTTCAGAGAAGATAGAGTTAGAGAGAGATCGAGCCCCGCATGGGGCTCCATGCTAGGCAGGGAGCCTGCTTAAGATTCTCTCTCTCCTTCTCCCTCTGCCCCTCCCCCAGCTTGCATTCTCTCTCTCTCTCTCAAAAAAAAAAAAAAAAAAAAAGACTATGCAAGATAGTGTAGTCCAGTGGTTCTCATCTGGAGGTTATTTTGCCTGACAGGAACATTTGGCAATGTTTGGAGATATTTTTGGTTGTCACAACTGGGGGGTGAGGGTGAGGTGGGATAGAGTGTGAGTGGGTTGCTAATGGCATCTAGTGGGTAGAGGTCCGGGATGCTTCCACACATCTTACAGTGCACAAGCCAGTGCCCCACAACAAAGGTTTTTCTGGACTAGAACTTCCAAGTGCCAAGGTTGAGAAACTGCCATAGATTTAAACAAAAGCTGAGTAGTTACTGGTTTTATAATGTATTACATAGCAGTTCCCCAATACCTTTTTTTTTTGCATCAGTTAAGCATTTTTAAATATGAATTTAATATTTGCCACCATTTAGCAATTTGTCTCTAGAGTAAGAATGGAGAAATATCAATTTGAACTAAATATATATCTAGTAAAATAAAATACCAATCTTTATATCTAGAGTTTTCAAATGCCATAATTTAAACTGAAGTATGCACATTCCTGGAGTCTGTGAAGGTTTTCTAGAGGATCTGTCATCATGGATCATTATAAGGAAATTAATTGTTGTATCTACAACTTCCATAAACACTCTTATGCAATTAATCTGCCCGAGAGCCTCTCTGTGGTCTTCCAGTTGCTTTCTTACTTCCTTCTCACGGTCTTCTTTCTTTTACCTTATAACAGAATGACAGACCTCTCATTCTTTTAAAGTTGTATTAGAGTGAATTACAGTTGCAGAAGCCTCTGGACACCATTTTTAAAAAAAGATTTTATCTATTTATTTGAGAGAGAGAGCAGGAGAGAGAATCTGAAGCAGACTCCACACTGAGCACAGAGCCCGACGTGGGTCTCGAGCCCAAGACTGCTAGATCATCATGACCTGAGCTAAAACCAAGAGTCAGATGCTCAACCCACTGAGCCACCTAGGCGCCCCTACCTCTGAACACCATTAATGGAATTGTTTGAGAAGGTATCCCTCCTGAGGGAGAACAAAGCAAAAAGTTTCCATATGAAATATTGAAGGCAGTGGTGGTGACATACTTAATTTTGGATCCAAACCCAAGACACAGTTCTTTGCCTCTGCTTATCTCTTTTCCTGTCTGTCCACTATTTTTTTTTTAAGATTTTATTTATTTATTTGATAGAGAGAGAGATAGCGAGAGCAGGAACACAAGCAGGGGGAGTGGGAGAGGGAGAAGCAGGCTTCCTGTTGAGCAGGGAGCCCAATGTGGGGCTCAATTCCAGGACCCTGGGATCATGACCTGAGCCAAAGGCAGACGCTTAACGACTGAGCCACCCAGGCGCCCCCTGTCTGCCCACTTTAAAAAGTAATTTAGAAGTGAAAAGGTTGGGGCTTCTCCCTCTCTCCCTCCCGCTTCCCCTACTTGTGCTCTCTTGCTCTCTCTGTCAAATAAATGAATAAAATCTTTAAAAAAGTGAGAAAGTTGTCATATAAATACATATTAATTATTTGAATTTTTAAAATTGTTAGATTTTGGGGGGATTTATGCATTATGAAATCCAATTATTGTACTGTTCTGAAATGCAAGGATACCACCAAGGACAAATAAATTGAAGAAGATAGTATTGTTTATACCTGAACTAAATAACCACAGAGGATCGCACTTTAATTTTTAATTTTTATTTATTTATTTATTTTAAAAAAGATTTTATTAATTTATTTGACACAGAGAGAAAGCATGAGTGGCAGGGAGGGGCAGAGGGAGAGGGAGAAGCAGGCTCCCCATTGAGCAGGGAGCCCTATCCCAGGGCTCGATCCCAGGACCCCAAGATCATGACCTGAGCCGAAGGCAGACACTCAACCGACTGAGCCACCCAGGTGCCCTGGGATCGCACTTTTAAAGATCATGTACAGGCTTCCTTATTTTCTCTTCCATTTATCAATTGTCATTTTTGTTCTCTGGGTTCCCATATACCATAGTAATCATCATTCAGTTTTCTTCTTATTCAAGAAATGGCTAGGAATTAAGATTTGTTAGAATTCTAGAGAAAAAAATGAGTCAATTTTTATATGAGAGTCCATGGAGTCCTTTATTTATTTATTATTTTATTATTTATTTATTATTTTTATTGTTATGTTAGTCACCATACTGTACATCATTAGTTTTTAATGTAGTGTTCCGTGATTCATTGCTTGTGTATAACACCCAGTGCTCCATGCAATACAGGCCTTTAAATAAAATTTATGATAGCATACGGATTTTCCAGTGCTGTATTTTTAACTTTATTGAAGCTTACTCTCTCTAAAGTTCACCAATTATAAATGTAAACTTTAATGATTTTTAGTAAATTTATAGAGATTTCCCACAATATTCACAATCCAGGTTTACACCATTTGCACTACCTCAAAAAAGTCCTTGTGTTCTTTTGGAGCCAAGCTCAACCTTCACTGTCAACCTCAGGAAATCACTGTTCTCCTTCTATTCTATTGATTTGTTTTTTCTGGGCTTTTTTTTTTTTAATTTTATTTTTCTTAGATCGAGAGGACGCATGCACATGCACGAGCGGGAGAGAGGAGTTGCAGAGGGAGAGAGAGAATCTTAGGTAGGTACCGTGCCCAGTGCAGAGCCTGACACAGGCTCCATCTCTCGACCCTGAGATCATGACCTGAGCTGAAATCAAGAGTCCAGCGCTTAACCGACTGAACCACCCGGGTGCCCCTTTTCTGGGCATTTTAAATAAATTGAACCACACAGTATCCTTTATTCTTTTGTCTCTGGCTTCTTTCATTTAGCATAACACTTGTAAGGCTTATTCTTGTTAGAGCATATTTTTTAAAGTTTTTTTTTTTTTAATTTTTATTTATTTGACAGAAAGAGAGAGCATAAGCATAAGCACAAGCAGGAGGAGGGGCAGAGGGAGATGGAGAAGCAGGCTCCCTGCTCAGGGGCTCGATCCCAGGACCTTGGGATCATGACCTGAGCCAAAGGCAGCCGCTTAACTGACTGAGCCACCCAGGCGCCCCTGTTATAGCATTATTTTAATAGTTTATTCTTTTGATTGCTGAATAGTATTCTGTTTTATTTAGTCACCAGTAAATGGTCATTAGACTGTTTCTAGTTTTTGACTACTACAAATAATGCTGCTGTGGACTTTCACATATAAGTCTTTAGACGTTTTTCCTCTTTCTTGAGTAATTTCCTAAAAGAGAATTGCTGGATTGTATAATATGTTTATATTTAAATTTTAAAAAAAATGGCCAAAATCTTTTCAAAGTGGCTGTACCATTTTATATTCCCACCAGCAATAAATAAGGTTTCTGATATCTCTATATTCTTACCAATATTTGTTATTGTCCGTCTTTTTTGTTATAAATCGTCTAGTGGGTGTGAAGTAATATCTTGTTTTGGGTTTAATTTGTACTTTTGTAATGGAGATAATGTTGAGCATCTTTTCATCTGTCTATTTGTCATTCATATATCTTCTTCGGTGTAGTGTTTGTTCAAATCCTTTGCCCATCAAAAAAAATGTTTTTTTGTCTTCTTACTGAGTTATGTTCTTTGTATGTTTTGGATATATTCCTGTATCAGATACGTGTTTGCAAATATTATCTCCCTGTCTGTGATTGTTTTTTCATTGTTTTTAAAAATGGTGACTTTGAAGTACAAATTTTTTAACTTGGATGTAGTCCAATTTATTACTTTTTTCCTCTTATGTAGATTGTGCTTTTGGAATTATATCTAAGAACTTTTGCCTGATCCAAGATCATAAAGATATTCTCATATGCTTTTTTCTAGAAGTTTTATAGGTTGCACTCTTACATTTAAGTGTGTATTCCATTTTTAAAATATTGTGTGAGGTAGGAATCTAAATTAATCTTTTTGCATATGGATATTCAATTTTCCCAGCATCATTTCTTGAAAAGACTTTTTTTAAAAAAGATTATTTATTTATTTATTTATTTATTTATTTATTTGAGAGAGAGAGTGAGAAACAGCATGAGAGGGGAGAGGGTCAGAGGGAGAAGCAGGCTCCTCGCTGAGCTGGGAGCCTGATGTGGGACTTGATCCCGGGACTCCAGGATCATGACCTGAACCTAAGGCAGTCGTTTAACCAGCTGAGCCACCCAGACACCCAGAAAGAATGTCTTTAACCCATGGAATTACCATGGTATCTTCGTAAAAAATCAATTGACCATAAATGTAAAGTTTATTCTGCATTCTAACTTCACCTCTTGGGGTCAGAGAAGATACTTTGTGTGATAACTATCTTTTTAAATCTTTTTTTTTTTTAAAGATTTTATCTAGTTATTTGAGACAGAGAGAGAGAGCATGAGGTAGGGAGGCAAGGGGAGAAGGAGAAGCGAGCTCCCTGCCGAGCAGGGAGCCCAAGGAGGGCAGATCCCAGGACCCTGAGATCATGACCTGAGCTGAAGGCAGATGTTCAACCAACCGAGCCACCCTGGCTCCACTTTTCAAATCTTTTGAGACTTGATTTGTGACCCAACATATGTCTTATCCTGAAGAATGCTCCATGTATACTTGAGAAGAATGTGTATTCTGTTGTTAGGTAGAGTGTTCTGCTCATGTCTTTCAGATCTGGTTGGTTTATTATGTTCTTCAGGTCCTCCATTCCTTACTTACCTTTTGTCTGGTCATTTTAACTCTTATCAAGGAGTGGGGTACTAAAGTCTCCAACTGTCATTATAAAACTGTCAATTTCTTAATTTCGGCCAATGTTTGCTTCATATATTTTGATGGTCTGTTATTATATGTGTAAATATATATAATTGTTGTTTCTTGCTATATTGAATCTTTTATTAATATGTAATGTGCTCCCTTTGCTTTTTTGTAAACTTTTTTAATTTAAAGTCTATTTTGTCTGATATTTGTATGCCACCCCTGCTGTCTTTTGGTTACTATTTGCATGGACTGTCTTTTCCCATCCTTTTGATTTTAGTCTATTTTTATCTTTTAATCTAAAGTGAGTGTCTTCTGGACAGCATGTAGTTGGATCATGTGTTTTTAATTTGCTCTTCCAATTTCTTTCTTTTGATTGGAGAGTTTAATCCATTTATATTTAAAGTAATTATTGAAAAGAGGGACCCACTTCTGCACTCTTAGGATTAGAAGCAGCAATCAGTGATCGAAGCACCAATGCCTGATATTTGCAGGACAAAATCCCATAGTCCATCCTGGTTCTCTCAAGCTGCTTGCAAGCTGCTCCAAACTGCCATGGGGCTGAGGGGTGGAAGATGGGTAGCTGCTATTGTGTTAAGAGCTGAAATCGACTGAAATTAACTATGATTTACCCCGTTCCCTGGAAGTTAGAAGTCTCCAATACTCTCCAGAGCTCCTAAACAGTTACGTGAGAGAGATTCTGCCCAAACACTGCTAGTGTTGTGTAGGTGGCAAGATAGATTCCTGGTGTTTCCTACTCTGCAATCTTCCCAGAATTCTAAGAAAGACAGTTTTATAAAGATTGTTTTATGCAGTCTTACTTTTTTGGATCATTTGAGAGAAGAAATGAAGAAAATATATAGTCTCTTATAATTTCCACACATTTATCTTTTTTGGTACTCTTTAATTTTTTTAATGTGGATTCAGGTGTTACTGAATAATATTGTATTTCAGCTTGAAGGACTTTCTTATTTGTTCTGTGTTAGGTCTGCTAGTAGCACACTGGCTTAATTTTTTTTTTTTTTTTTAAGTCTGGGACTATCTTTATTTCAACTTTATTTTTGAAGGATTATTTTTCTGGTTACAGGCCCATCTTTGCTTGTTTGTTTGTTTGTTTCTCTTTCTTTCAGTAGTTTAAATATAGCATCCCACTCTCTTTTGGCTTTTTCTGTTTCTTATGAGATGTTAGCTGTAAATTTGTACATGAATATTTGAATTTTTCTTGCTGATTTCAAAACTTCATTTTTGTCTTTTGGCATTCAACATTTTGACTATGATGTGCCTAACTATGGATCACTTTTTATTTATTTTACTTGAAGTGCACTGAACTTGTATCTGTATACTAATATTTTTCATTAAAATCATGAATTTTTTGGCTATCATTTCTTCAAATATTTTTCTGAACCTTTCTCTCCTCTCCTTCTGGGACTCTAATCATGCATATGTTTAGAGTCTTGATGATGTCCCACAGGTCTCTGAAGCTCTGTTCATTTTCTTTATCTTTTTTACCCTCAGTTCTTTGGATTAGATCATTTCTATTGATCCATTTTCAAGTTTTCTAATTATTTTTGCTGTCATATCAAATCTACTGTTGAATCACTTTAGTGAATTTCTCACTCTAGTTATTGTACTTTTTAACTCCACAATTTCTATGTGGTTTGTTTTTATAATTGCAGTTTTTTAAATTGAGACTCTACTTTTTTTTTGTTTTTTTGTTTTTGTTTTGTTTTGTTTTTGAGAGAGAGAGAGAGAGAGTGCACAGTCCCATGCACGTGTGGGGGTGGGGAGGGGCAGAGGGAGAGGGGGAGGGAGAGAGAGAGAATCTGAAATACAGTCGGACACTCAACCCACTGAGCCACCCAGGTGCCCGAGACTCTATTTTAGATACTTCATTGTTAGCATGTTTTCCTATAGTTCCTTAAACATGTAAATATCATATCTTGATATTTTTGTTGTTACTGATAACTAGTCATTTTAGATAACATATTGTAGCAACTCTGAATTCTGAGGTTTTCCCCTGTGGACTATTGCTGTTGGTGGTAGTGGTAGTGATGTGAGTATGTGTTGTGTGTGTGTGTCTGTTTAGCAACTTGCCTGGACTAAATATATGGAATCTATTTTCTTTTTCTTTTTTTTATCTTAAAGATTTTATTTATTTATTTGAGAGCGAGAGCAGGGGTAGGGGTGGGGAAGGAGAGGCAGAGGGAGAGGGAGAAGCAGACTCCCCACTGAGCAAGGAGCCCGACATGGGGCTTGATCCCAGGACCCTGAGATCATGACCTGAGCTGAAGGCAGCTGCTTAATGACTGAGCCATCCAGCTATCCTGGAATCTGTTTTCTTCTACAGTATGTACAGTTAAGAAAAATTCTTGTTCATATTCTTAATCCTGGCCTCCTCCCTAGGTGGCCCTGTGATAACATAGCTTAGTGGTCAGCCAGTGATTGCTTAGAAATTGTATTCAAACACCTTGACCCAGTAAGACCCAAACTTGCTTCACATCAATCTGTGTGTTCAGAAACATATCAAAATTCAGGCAGTTTACAAGTCTGTTCCCAGCTTTTGCTTTCTTCCAGGCCCTCTCAGTTCTCTTAGGTGCATACACAAGGCCTCATGTTCAGCCAGGAATGAGTGGATAGCTCGGGTCCTTTCTGGTCTCACCTGTAGAAGCGCAGCCTCTACAGGCTTCCAAATTTCCAGAGACTTGTCAGAATTTATCAATCTCACTTGAATGAGACTGTGGGACTATGGTTGTCTCATCCCTCAATCTTCTTGTTGTTATTATTATTATTTTAGCTAGTTTGCTATTTTGTTGCTTGCTCTGACCAGGACTACAATCTCAGGACAGCTTTGTCATTGGCCTTCCTGTTTGTTTGCTACAGAGATGGCTACTATTTTGGACAATTCCCACAGGCATGGAATTGATCAGTGTTCTACTCCAAACCAAGTGAGCCCCCTCCAACAACAAAGCAGCTGTTTCTCACAGCTTGCATGCCCTTGTATGTCTACCATGACAACTAAGCTGGAGGACATTGAGGAAAGGGGCAGCCCAGACAAAAGTGATATAGACGCCCACTGTTCTTTCTGGAGGTTTTCCCTGAATAAATGCATCTCAATGTGTTGAATGCCTTTGGCTAATTTCCATAGTTCTAAATTAGTTGTTTTGTCTTGGTTGGTTTGTTTGTTTTTACAATTTTCTTTAGTTATATCCCTGTCTTTTTGGGGGGAGAACATTTGCTTATTCTGCCATTTTGGAAGTCACTTGCTCTAAAATATTCAATGATTGTAAAGCATATCTGCTTCCTTTCTAGTTTTCAGTCATGTAGCAGATAGTTGTGATGCCTGGATAATAAGCAAGTGTATTTTACGACTCCATAAATATTATATCCTGATTTTTAGAAATAGATGTGTCAGTGGAGCTATATGTGAATGGGGCTAATTTTCTTCATGTTTTAGAATGAATGTTTTCTATTTATTTTTGAATGCTTTATCTATCTCAACTCTAAGATGGAGGACGAGGGAACAGAAGATAAAATTGAAACTTTTGAAATTGTCTAGGATGGATAGTTATGATGTCTTTTCTTTCTTTCTTTCTTTCTTTCTTTCTTTCTTTCTTTCTTTCTTTCTTTCTTTCTTTCTTTCTTTCTTTCTTTCTTTCTTTCTTTCAGGTTTTATTTACTTATTTAATTGACAGAGAGAGAGAGAGACAGCGAGAGAGGGAACACAAGCAGGGGGAGGGTCAGAGGGAGAAGCAGGCTTCCCGCCGAGCAGGGAGCCCAATGCAGGACTTGATCCCAGGACCCTGGGATCATGACCTGAGCCAAAGGCAGCCGCTTAACCAACTGAGCCACCCAGGTGCCCCTCTACTCTTTTTCTTGGTGGCATATGAGTAGTATGAAGTAAAGGGGAGTCAGCCATTAATTGTAGAACATGTACAACCTATTTGAAACCAAGTCTTTGAAGTATCCGGAGAGCTGACTTGACAAGCTCTTGCAGGTCCAAACCACAGCAATCATTTAACAAGAAGAATCTGACAGTTTACATTAAACCATGATGGCGTTGCCCCTAATTTGATAGCTTTAAGGGGGTTGTACAGATATTCTGAAAAGAAATTATGATTTTTAATTTTAGAAGTTTATTACCAAAATTATTATTATTTTTTTTATCTGTGGTGAGTTTGGGGAAGAAACACATCAATTTAAGAAAAAACGTCTAAACACAGCCCCTCTATTTGGGTAAAATGGAATTTCACTAAAACAATGGAATTTAAAATTTAAATGTCTTCAAAGCAGTTGTAGTTATAATTGTTTCCACTAAGGTGTGCTAGATCTCCAAATATTATTCATACTCTCCTTGTGTTAGCAAATGCACTACACTGAATTCAGCAGTGTTCACTGCCTTTCTCCAGGCTGCCAAGCCCTCTGCCACACAGGAGGTTTTTGAGCTTGGAACAACAATGTGCTGTGCACGAATTCAGCGGAAAACACAAAGAGACCAAGAAACCGTTTTTAAATTGTAAATGAGAAGGACAAATAGTTGCATTTTGAGTTGGTGATTTTTATAAACAGACTTGGATATTGGCTTTGATTTTGTAGAATAATTTGATTTGTCTGAGAAATTCTAGAAGGTTAACTTAAGAGAAGGGAGTTTTTTGGGCAATTTTTCTTCTAATAAAACTCTTTAATATCCTATTATTATTTATAACTAGTGTTATAAATGTAAGTTATTTTTGCTTTAATAGCATATCCATCTGACTCTATTATTATTCATGATGATTTAAATCCCTATTGGTTTCTGAGATCATCTAATGAAATTTGAAAAAAAAAATTAACACAAAAGAGCAGTTCCAAATAAGTATTTTAGGCAGGAAGTGGCACAGAGTCGGAAGCATAGCAAAAACTTTTTTTGGGTAGAAAGAAAAAAATGATTCCTTTTATTTGCAGTACTGAGCTTAATTTTTTCCAAGTCTTAAAATTGCTAATCAGAAATTTAGCTATCTTGTTAAGGCCTTCCATATAGCTGTTAATTTAATGGTAGTCTCTGGAGTTTGGTCAGGAGACTATGCCAGTTTTTCCCATAAACCAATTATGTATGGGTTCTACATGGAAGGTTCTACACTTCAATCTGGAAGCACTTTTATATAGGCAAAGAACTTCTTTTGGTCATATAATTCTGTTTGGAATGTGCTTTGGAGCTGTTTTGTTTTATCTTACAGCGGTTTCATTAAAAAGGCAATTTGTACTTTCTCAACTCCAAACCAGTTGTTATTGTTAGCTTCAGCAGCTTATCGACTTCCATCATTTAGTTTTATAATTTAGATTATATTGACTGATCATTGTGATCAATGGCCATTTTAATAATTTTAGAATGTCAGCTCTAACTTAACCTTAAAGAAAATTTCACATACTATAGCAATTAATCTTAAATATTTGGCATGGTTTATTTGTGTAGGCAAAGAGTACTTTATATTCAGTTAATCAGCTGGGAATCAATTGATAACTAACTGCTTAGTTATAAGTTGTTTTAAAAATAACAACATTTTTTGGACTGAACTGAAAGCTTTGCACCAAAATAATATCTCTTCATAGATAAAAACTATGGTTCTAACTCCATAGTTAATATTATCATAAAATGTTGCCTTCTATACCCAAACCAAATTTCATAGTATTTAAAAAATCTTTTTGATAAAAAAAAAAGTCTTTCTGGCTATGGTAAGTCTCCTTTTGTTTTGATGGATTTTCAAAATAATGGTAAAATGCAGACTCAAGTAAGTAAATTTTTAGGTATATAGAGGACTTCTAAAAAATTTCATGTGAGTATTAAAGAAAATGACATTGGTTTTGTCATTCTGCTTTCTCATCTGGTTATTAAGTTAATGAGTTGGAAAAATGTAAAATGACATCTGTACTTAAGCAGAGATACATTGTTTAAATAATTAATAGTAGAATAATCAGGAAACAATTCAGGACTATAAAGTTTTTACAACGTTAACCCAGAAAACCCTTTCATCTGTGAGATCTTTTGTGTTGATTTATTGAAATAATTGTCTCCATAATTATTAACTGCTAAATCATGGTGATTAATTACTATTTCCTAAAACTTTAAATAAGGGAATAAGATTCATTGAGCCGATTTTGAATATATCTAGAGATAGAGAGGAGTAGTATGTTTCCCAACATAGAAACTTAGAGAAATTATTCTTCAATGTAACAAATATAAAACAAATAGAACTCTTTAGGCTGATGTTAACTTCAAGTTGTTTAAAAATACTTCCTAAAAACAAAGAGGAATGACCTTTGAATACCACAGAGCCAAAAGCTAATGAGAGAAAATTAGGATGGTGCAGAAAAGGTATCTGAACACACTAATTACTTGTTAAAATGATAGAAAGGGCAAAATGAGAATCTTCAGCATGTGGAATAGTGGTAACTGCTGGCTGAATGGAAGGCACGGTGCAGCCTGAGGGTGGATTGACTCAATCCAAAATGTAGGAAGGCATGTTAATGGTGCTTGACTCCTTAAGATACAGCATTTCATCTGCTTTGGTTTAGATTTAGGGCATTAATACCTGTGTTTTCTGAGAAGTGAGGCCTGTTTGGAATTTAATTAGGGGGGCAGAAACTCTGCCAGGAATATTTAGACCAATTAATACCCTACATTTAATATGAAAAAACATTTCCTTAAAACCACTATATTTCCTATTTGACAAGAAATGAGACTAGAATGTTCCCTCAACATGCTTTCCGAGAAATAAGCACAACTGATATGAATTCTATACATAATGCTTTTTGAGAAATATGTGCATGTATTAAAGTAAATTTAATATATATATGCGTACATATATATATATTTGCTTGAATTAATGAAATAAGGGTGCAAATCCCATGTAAATTAGAAAACACTAGCCATCTGCATTCGAAGAGAAATTGGGCTTCGTTCAATGTCAAGGTCATACTGAGAGACCAACACTAACTACATAAAGCCACTTCAGGCTTTGCTACAAAGCTATTGTTGACATGAACAATTCCAAACAAGTTTTGGAGCAGGAATGGAGAAGTTGGGTAAAATGAAGGCAGTGGAGCTGAGGGAGGGCAGAGATTGAGTAGAGGCTCGAGGTCTTTATGGCGGGGGTCCTGGAAGCCCGACACCAGGAAGACTCTAAGGAAGATAGAGGCAAAGACCGATCTTCCTTCACAATTTTATGAGAGTCAAATTAATTCATTAATTCTGAATTAATTTTTCTTTAAGTTGGAGAAGAACAATACTGCATATCTGGAAGCTTAAGTATGGAAAGTGGAGAGCAGAAACGAGGAAGCTTTCACACGGTATGCGAGCTGTGGGCTTGGGTGATGGTGATGGTGGGGACCAATCTTGAAAGACACAAGCGATCCTGCACATAGCTATTCCCTGGAGAGCAAGGCAGTTTATAAAAATGTAGGACCAGAGAAAATAAAAGTTGTAATAGAAGATCAGGAATGGGAAATACATAGGCCTAGAATCTGAAAAAATTAATAAAGGTGGTCTGTAAATTTGGCTCTATATTTCTTGGTAGTCAAAGCAAGTCGTTTTCATTATCCACAGAGAAATTATACCAGTTTCTCAGGAGAAACAAATAATTTTCTCTTATTGTGTTCTAAAAGAATACAGAATAGGATTTTCTTATTAACAGTTTATTACTTTGCATTAACTTTTTTGTCCTTTTAAAATGCAAACGCCCAAGGAGAATATATGCTGTATAAAATCACTAATACCTGCACATTACAAATAATTTTCTTATGTCCTGTGGTAGGAGGATGGGCTTAACTTTGGCAAGGGTGATTCATGGAATCAGTAAAGAATGGCTTATAATTTAATTTCCCTTCCCCAGATTTTTTATTCCAATTCTCTGAGTTCAAGATTACCTACATTAGAAAAGAAATGGAACATTTGATGATCTGTATAGAAAATTATTTAATGAAGCTACTAATTGATAAATAGATGACAATTTTTGGTATTAGGCATCCTGCAGCATCTTTATGGTTGCTGGCTTACCCCATAGGATCCATGTTGTCAGTAAACCCTCACTTTTTTAACAAGCAAATATTGTGGATAATTTTTGAGAACATACTTCCTAACTACTAACTAGATCATGGTAACTATTAGCTGATTCAGGGAAACCATTTTCTAAGAGAAGTATCCTCAAAGCAGTTTCCAATCTGTCCTTAGGCTGACTCAGGGTGAGGGGGTAATTGACATTTATCTGAGGTATGTGCTATACTACACCTGCAGTGAATAATCTTTAGTTTTGGTAATGAGTGCTCACTATTTGACATTGACAGGTCACACCATTCTATATTTTTTACCTTCTTTCCTCATGTTTATTGTCTCATATTCTTGAAAATGTTTCTTGTCCACTTTATTAACATTTTAATCATTGGGGCAGAGAAAGTATTGTATCTCAGAATATTTCTTCATGTCTGTTGGTTTTCTTTTGGTTTTTAATAATTAATGTGCAAATAAAGAAGGAATAAATTGCATCTGAAAAGCCAGATAAACTCTATAACTCAACAGTAAATTAAAGGGTGAGTCTGAGAGACAGTGAGCTCTGAAAACACCAAAATCATGAGTCCAAATATAATCCATATTCATTTTTAGCTGTAAATATTGCTTTCATAATTAATTTTTAACAGTGGGGTCATGTGACATATATCAAGGAAGGGAAATGACAGCTTTAATTGGCTACACATTTTATAGGCTTTTTTTTTTTCTTTCCTGAAGTGGGTTTGAGATAGTTGAATATATAGCTTTTACTGTGACTTCAAAGGGCAAATTGCTAGTTCCTCCCTAAGATGCCCAAATATTCCAAAAGTACCCAAAGCATATCAGTGTGTTTCTTCTGTCTGGTCTTTGGTAGGGGGCCATTTAATGTCCCTGAGAAGCCTTGAAGATGCTCATCAGTGTATCTCTATTTTTTTTTTTCTAAGTAGATTTTACTTTTTTTAATTATTATTATGTTATGTTAATCACCATACATTACATCATTAGTTTTTGATTTAGTGTTCCATGATTCATTATTTGTGTATAACACCCAGTGCTCCATGTAGAACGTGCCCTCTTTAATACCCATCACCTGGGTAACCCATCTTCCCACCCCCCCCAGTGTATCTCTATTTTAACCTCAGCTCAAAAATGCTTTGTTGTGACCATCCTCCAGTTAAAGAAGAGAAGACGGGGTTTTTTATTTTACTTGGTCAACGGGGAACTACCTGATAGGTGACAAATCTTCTCTTTCACTATTGAACACAATATTTTGCTTTCCTGTATTTTCTGTCCTCACAGTCTGGAGTATATGTTTGATCTAGGACACAGCAGTAAGAAGGATCTTCTAATAGTCTACTGGACAGGACATTGATTTAATTTGTATTAATTTTTCCAGCTCTCATCTTTGGAACTTGAAAACCCCAGACTAATCTCTCAAACTTGAATAGGAAATACTGCATGTGCATAAAATATTTCTGCCTCTAAAAATCTTTCTCCAAAATAATTGCAAAAATAAGAAAATGGGAGAGAGAGCACTGAGTACATGGAATGGAAAGGTCTAGAAGCCTCCTACATGAGAAGAAATGATATCATGGGGTGCCAACATGATAATTCACTTTAGTTAATAAAGAAGAAACCAAAATTTCATTTTATATGCAACAGAGAGACTGGTCCCTCTCGGAATGTATTTCAGTATGTAAGTCAGTTAACCTGTATTTACTTAGAATAGACAACACAATATTAGCTATCTATTCCTTGTATTGTTTTCTAGGCAGAAAATTTTCCACTGATATGTTGTCAATTATGTAATATATGACAACAGGATTTTCCTCTTATTAAAAAGTCCCAAGCATGAATATCTGCTGTTTCTAGACTTTAATATGAAATTAAATGTAGGATTTTTATAGCTCATTTAAATAAATTCCTACATCTGGCAACTGCTAATATTAGTAATTGACTGAAAAAAGTTAAACTTATATTCTAACAGAAAAACATATATAAGTCAAGCTTTAACCCGGTAGGTTTAATAAACTCTCATTCATGACTATAACATTCAAAGTCAATTTAAAATAAACTTTTTTTTAGTAGAAGATTAATTGTTTTAGGCTTTAGTATATTTTTGGTAACTACATGTATATTTAAAAAACATTTTGTCATTTGTTTCTTTTCTTCCTCAATGGTAAAATTCTCTTTTAAGTTTTCTGAGTTTTATTTCTGGAGGAAATATACTCCTCAAATTTTCCCTATGCAGATACGAATTATAATGTTTATCCTCAATTCATTCTCAACTGGAAAAGAGAAAGTCACCCAGACAAAAGCACAAGAAACAAAAGGCTGCTCTTTTCCCCCAAGACTGTAAAGGATTTCTGTCAGATAGTAAAAACCTAAAGTTAGAATTTATTGGACAGGGGATGGAGGGCAATCTGTGGTTATGTTTGAATTTTCACAATTTTTCTATTTAAAAATTTACCACAGATTTTATGTGGCATTTATAAAGGAAAATATCATCCTCACTGTATGAAGTCATGAATACTATTTTATAGAGTGTTTTAAGGGGAATCGTGGCTTGAATTTTGAATTAATGCAGAAAAACTAAGGAAACCAACATAAAACAGTCTTATGTTTATACAGACTTATTTAGTCAAAATACGACATTTATCTGAGGTAATATTTACCCAGGACAGGCAGTCAGGAGAAAATTTCTTTTCCGTAGGATCATCATAAAATAGTGTGCTAAGAGACAACTATTAAACCATGTATAAGTGCTGTTTACTTTTAACTTTCTTCCTTCTTAACTCACTCCTTAACGCTGCTTATACTCCAGAGAAGGTCAGAAAATATTTTGCTCTATTTTCATTTAGATTATTATAAACAATATATTTATAGAATTGAGTAATTCATTCTTTAACTCTTTTTAGTGTGTAAGTCTGGTCATAACTTTCAGGAACTTAGAAAGTTGATTTTACATAAGGCCACTAAATAAATGATATTCTATACTCTTTATTAGCTATCTGGCAGATGGAAGAAAATGGCCAGAATGTTTGTTATGAATGACTTTAGGACTCTCTATTTAGTGAAAGTTTAAATACATGAAATAAATATAAAAATTCCAAAGGCTTAAATGCAATAAGAGCGTGTGCTGTATGCTCCACTAAAGTTATGTGTCACACTGTTTGAAAACCTTAAAGTTCAGAGGCAGTATAAAAAGTCAGGTGAAATTATAGCTGCTAGGGTGGTTATAGATTTTTAAAATGATAAAATGACACAGGCCAATAGAAATCGGCAAAATACAGGCTTCACAGTGATCCAACAGTAGTAACGATAAAAATACATGCATTTTGTAAATTAATATCTTTTGGAAAGAAAGATATTGGATACAGATAAATGGAAGTTGTAGGCATGTAACCCAGCACTTTTCTTATGCTCACAAATGATCTGTATCATATTTTAAAAACTAGTGCAGTCATTATTTATTATTATATGAATAATTCTATAAAATTATTTTTATTATTTACTTTATGAGCAACAGTTCTGTTTTATGCAAATTCCTCAAAATATTCACCAAAGCCCATCATTGTAGAGAGCAAACAGCCAATAAAAATGGGGTTATTATTGAAAAACACCTCCAGGGCAACATGTACTTAAAAGTAATAAAATTGTATGTTTAAAACTACGAAGATCTTTGCTTTACAACATAAAACGTTGAAAGTATGGGTTAAGACATTGGTCTTACACGCAGATTAATTTAGTTTTGAAAGAAATATCATATTGTCTTTTAGTTTAGGTATTTAGAAGCTCATAAAATAGAAATGGTAACATTGTCCTTAAGCACTTTCAAAGGATCTTAGGAGAAGAAAAGATTCAGATATTAAGTGAGTAATCCATTAAAATTCAGCAATGCTGCCTAATTTGGATTTGTTTAAACTCATGGATAGTTTACAGGTTTTAAAAGTTTTATTATTTTTATGTGCACAGCCAGGCAAACCAAATAAACCAAATGTCGCCTTTTTAAAGTTACTTTAATTACTAGCTAAGAATCATTTGTAATTAGTCGAGTGTACAAACAATACGTGCCCTTGCTTATATAGCAATTACATACATGAAAATAGAGACTTGTAAATTTGAAAAATAATGTTTTTCTTCAAGAAGAAAATTATTTTTTTTGGAATTAACTTATGAGACTTCTTTGTCTATAGTACAAAAGTAATTTCACCCAACTTCAGACTGAATTACAATAAATTCTATATAAATCAGTTTTGAACTAATGAACCATAGAGCAAGTGCATTTTCAAAGAAGAGCAACTTAGGTATTGCTTATCTAATATTTTCTTTTGAGAACATTTTATTTCTTCATGCTTCTACTTCTATGATTTCTAGATTGACCTTATTTTATATAATCTGAAATCCATGTATGAGAATTCCCCATTGACACCTAAGGTAAATTGGAGATAATTTATTTTAGAAGAGATTCTTCACTTTATGAAAATATTCACAACAGAATTACTTTGAATAATAAGATACTCTTGATGTCATTTAAACACACACATTTTAACTCCTACATTTTTAAGATTAGAAGCTATTTCCAAGATCATCTAAAATAGTCCTTTTCAAACTTTAATGCATATACACATTATCTGGGGATCTTGTTAAAATGCAGAAATGTTTCAGTACTCTGGTATGGGGCCTGAGATCCTGCATTTCTAACAAGCCCCCAGGGCCAATCCAAGGACCACACTTGGAGTTTTAAGGATCTAAAACGTCTTTCTAAATGCAGTGATTCTTGGGGTGATCTGCTTGCTTTATGAGGTTCTTTATTGCATCAAGATACACGCTGCATGACTACTCTAGCAGATTCTTTTCTACATTAATATTTCCTGAAAGGCTCAGCAGAAGGAAACCAACTCTATTAATAACTGGATTTAAACTGAATTAGTGTTCACAGACTCAGCCTACTTCTGTCTTTTAAAACAAATTTGTCCTGATTTGTGAACTTGGTTGAGACATTTTAAATCTGTGGGTTTGAGTTTTCTCCTCTGTGAAAGGAAGGTGTGGGATAAGAGGCTGAGCCTCAAGCAGGTATGCAAAGATATTTACTGTAGGAATAGAAGAATGAGTTGCAGCTTGATGATTTGTGATTTTATAAATCAAGGGTGGGGTCCTTTCCTTGAAAAAAATGAAATTTAGGTCTGGATATTATTAATAAAAAGTAATTAATTGTATTTGGGTTTAAAAACCACTAGGTTGAGCTTGCACACAGCAGATGAAGAGAAACAATTTGGGTGGTAAAGTATTAAAATTATATTTTTAAGTGACAGTGCTGTCTCAGTTACTCAGTCCCCAAAGTTCTGAGGAGTGACCACACATATACTGGCTTTGTCTAAACTGACTTACCTCACAAACAATATATATTCTCTTTGTGTGGCCTACTTAAGGGACAAAGTTGCTAAAAGCTGAAAGATGGTCTCCAAGCCCTTTATTTCAATTAATCTTCCCTGATTAATTTACAAAGCACAAAGGAAGTATCTTAACCCATTAGATACCAGATTTCTCTACTCCGCATGTTTTTATTTCTTATATTTGGGCTTAAACAAGAGCATTAAGTACTTTTATGCTTTATGTAAGGTTTGTCATATGCACTGTAGTGACTAAACAAAAACGTGGTGAACATATAAAAAAATGGCACAAGCTATTTGAAATAATAATATCCAAGATGTATGTTCATGCTTACCATAACTAAAAATAAATTATTCTTCATTTCCATACCAACTCTATACTGTATCTGTGTATCTCTATACCTTCAACTTATGTTTACAAGAAATTTCTGAGTTATTAAACTCGAGAGCTTCTGAGGACAAATTTTCTGGCTTTTTCTGTGTGGATGCATTCACGGGGTGAATAGTGAGGGAGGGAAAAGCATTTGGGAAGGCAAAGTAATCAGCAATGGAAATTAACACCATGCAGCTCACTCCAGTCTCCTGTCTCTAACTGGCCAGAGCTGAACCATGGACTATGGATACTCCATCTTTAGGCTTAGCCTGACAACTAGAGAAGAGCATATGAAGAGCTTTTCTTGTGTTTTAACAGAAAAGAATTGGGATTTAAGAGAAATAATTTTTATTCTTTATTTTATTTATTTATTTTTACTTTTAATTCCAGTATAGTTAGCATACAATGTTGTATTAGTTTCAGGTGTACAATATAGCAGTTCAACAATTCTATGCAAGAGAAATCATTTTTTTAAAGAGTTTATTTATTTATTTGACAGAGAGAGACACAGCGAGAGAGGGACACAAGCAGGGGAGTGGGAGAGGGAGAAGCAGGCTTCCCGCTGAGCAGGGAGCCCGACAGGGGCTTGATCCCAGGACCCTGGGACCATGACCCGAGCCAAAGGCAGAAGCCCAATGACTGAGCCACCCAGGTGCCTCCAAGAGAAATAATTTTTAAAGGAAAAGTTTGCTCAGGGTGGAAATTCAGGTAGTAGGAACCCATTTGACCACACTAGTTGTTAAAAAAAAAAAAAGTACTGAAATACGTGCCTTCTCTCCATTATTGAATGTCCATCTTTTGAGTCCTGCTTTCCTATGTCCGTGACTGCCTTGGCTTCTTTCCCAGGTCCTCGTTATTTAACTATTATTTTTAAATATACCTTTGAATTTTCTCAATTTAAATAACATCTGTCTTTATATTTTAGAAAAAAAAAAAAAAAAACCCAGCATCTGAGAACAGAAATGATGGTTGAGCACTTTCAAAGAAGAAAATATAATGCATATATAAAAGCAAATGTAAGTTAGCTGGCTATGTCCATGATGGTAATTTTTTTTTTTTTTTTTTTAGGTTTTATTTATTGGAGAGAGAGGGAGAGAGAAAGCATGAGCCAGGGCGAGGGGCAGAGGGAGAGGGAGAAGCAAATTCCCTGCTGAGCAGGGGGCTTGATCCCAGGACCCTGGGATCATGACCTGAGCCAAAGGCAAACACTTAACTGACTGAGGCACCCAGGTGCCCCAATGGCAAGGTTTCTTTTTGACTGCCACCATCAATGAAAGTAGACCAGTAGAAAACAGTGGCCACAGAAATTTCCTTGTGTGTCTCAAATGAAAAGCTCTTTGAAATGCAAAGGAAAAAGACTTGGAGAAACTACTCCCCCACCTTCCAGATCTTTGATGCCCTCTTGAGAGAGGTGATTCGGGCACGGAAGTAATAGTAGCCTTGTATGGCTTTAAAAAATTCGCAGAGTAATCTCAGTCAAACCTGTCCGCTTATAATGTCAGTTTCAGGGTAAGTTAAATTAGAGGTTGCCTACGTGATGTCATTGAAGGGGTGCTTCTCCCTATATCTCCTCAAATGTCATGATTTTTCGAAACTTATATTCCCTTTGATTCTTATTTTCTTTTCTGGTTTGTTGGAATGTTCAGTGAAAATGCTCCTCAGAACATTAGCAGCTATGACCCACAACTCTGGCTCTCACCCATCTCTCCAACTGTTCCGGGGCATTAAGTGGCTAAAGCTGAAGAACAGGGCAGAGAAGGAGCCTTCCTGCTCTGAGACCAGTGACATCTGTTTGGAAATGATGGCTAGGAGAGGGTGTATAATTCTGATAGCAAAAGGAGGCATCACCTCTGGAAATACCTGCAAATCCTTGCTTAGTACAAGGAGAAACTCAACTCAGACAAGTTCAGAGACGTCATTCTTAGGGGTATGTTCCTTCTCAAATTTGAAGAGAGAATTAAAATATAATTGTTAGTTTGAAAATTAATTAATGTTGGTAGTTCTTATTAGGAGTAACATGCTCTGTATTCCCAAGATTAACAATACTGAGTGATTTTGGAAATGATTTATTTCCAAAATCTCTGTGGCATTTGACAGAGTTGATCACACTCTTCATAATGAGAACTTTTTCTCTTCTGATTTTTTTGATATTATCTTGGCTCTCTGGCTATCTCTGAATACTAATGTTGTGTTTACCGTTTTGCTGTCTGCCCTTGCTGGGTCTTTTTCTTCTTCTTACAGTACCAAATTTCTTTCCTCACACCATCCCCCATACATAATTTGTTTTTATCCAATTCTCACCATTCAAGATCATAGCAGCTTTTTATTGCTTCATGTAAATCACTCCCAGTCCTACCACCCTGCTCCCTGACTTTGCTACAAAACTCTAGCTACACATTTCCAGCTGCCTGCTAGACATCATTATTTGCATGTTCTACAGTTTCTGTAAACTAAAAATTTCTCAGGCCAGCTTTATCACCTTTCTCCACAAAACAACTCATTGTTACTAAATTTCCAATTTCTGCCAATTATACTACTTTTCTCCCATTGACTCAGCCAGAAAAATATGAAGTTTCATTGGAGTCCTTCATCTCTGTCTAGTCAGACATCTCCTTCTTCCTTCCCATTTTTTAATTCGGCTGAATTGTAGCAGAATGTGCCACTCCGAAATATGGCTCTTTGATGTAAGAATTATTTTGAATTGATTATTTTTGAGAAGAAGCAGACACAGGAAGAAGTTCTACAGATTAGAATTTAGCTGTTTGTAAGGGAAATTAACATTTTTAAGAGAAATCTCCATTTGTAAGGGTAGCTCCCTCTCAGTACGAGGAAGAGAAGGATGACTAAATCACAAGAAACTCTTCATCAATGGAGAAGGCACTGGCTTAAATCTGCAGCACAACCTAACCCTTGTTACCTTTGTTACTGTGCTTCTCCTGGTAACTTCACATTGAGGGGGCTTCTATCCCCTCAATCCCCAACATCCTTTTTGTCTTTAGCTGAAAATGGTATTTAAGGTGGTGGCTTGGGCCATTTTGAGGTTGGTTTTTGTTTTTTGAGAGAGAGAGGGTACATATGCTAGTGGAGTGGAGGGAGGGGCAGAGGGAGAGGGAGAGTGAGAATCTTAAGCTCAGCATGGAGCCCGACATGGGGCTTGATCTCACAACCCTGAGATCATGACTTGAGCTAAAATCAAGAGTCTGAAGCAACCGAATGAGTCCCCCAGGCACCCTAGAACATTTTGATGCTATCTCCCTTGTATACAGGAGGCATCCATATGTTATTAAACTTCCGTTTGTTTTTTTCCCTTGTTAATCTTTATTACAAAAAGTCTCAGCCAAGAACAATGATGAGTAGAATGAAATATATTTTTTCTCCTCTACACTGCCTATCATTGCTTTAGTTTACAGCTTCATATTCCTTCCCCACTTGAGTTAAGGTCTACTTGTACACTTAATTTACCCACATCAGGAGATTTAGAACCTATTGTTAAAAAGTAAAACTGATGGTGATTTTACTAGCAAGAGGTGGGTTTATTCAGGAATAAGAAAATTGCAATCTGAGACAAATAAACTAGAGCAAAACTGTAGGCAGGTCCGGGAACAAAGGAGAGGTACACTTTTTTTAAAGAGAAAAGGGGTAAGTTGGGAAGGCTGTTATGATCTAAAAGTGCTTTGGAGTAAACTGGGAGTCCAAAGTATGGTGGCTTTTCATTGGCTGAGCTGTTTGGGGGTGGAGGGAAGAGGAAGAAGGTGTCTCTTCCCTTGCCCAGAGTAGAAGAGTAGTATCCATGCAAGGTCAAGTCTGCGTAAGGTCCAGTCTCTTCCTGTTGGGTCTGCGAATGACTACAAGTGGTAAGTTGCAAGAGCTCCTCCTCCTGAAACGTCCTGACTCCATTTTAGGGGGGGTTTCCCAATTAAGAATTTTGGCACTACACAGTAAGAATTTTGACTTCTTGTTTTTTAAGCTTGGGGCACAATAGGATAGAGTCTTAAGCCTAGTAGATACTCACTAAGATATTTATCTTATTAATTATTTTATTATTATGAACTCTGTATTATAGAATTAATAAAAAATAATAAAACATGAAAATAACACCCAAACTTGGTCCTGAAAACAAAGCATCAAAGAACAAATATTAGTTTATGGATTTGATATGGGAATGAGCCTTGGCTGGTCAATGTAAGTTCAAATTTACATTGGAATTTCTTTAAATTACTTGCCTACAGTGTGACAAATCCTGTCTCACAAGATTGACTTTAATAATTTAAATGTTTCTTTGGATTTTAGACTTGAAAGCTAAGTGTATGTGGGTGGAAAAGGATGATTCTGACTTGAATTGATAGGATTAAGAAACAACCCAGCTGAGTAAGCTTTTGTGGCTCCAATCCACTTAAAATGCAAAGGGTAGATAGTTGTATAACTAAAGCTAGAGACAGAGAATAATTTTAAATATAGGAGAGGGATTTAGCCTACTAAATAGCACCTTGCTTTTATGCAGTCAGAAATAATTTCACTTTTCTTCTAAACAATAATTGGAAATGGCATCAGCTTTAAAGCAGCCAATAAAACTAGTACAGCGATCAAGTATCTTTACTCTCCATCTAAATAAAAATCATATGACAAAACTGGGATGGAAAAAAAAATGGATGGAAAGGCTGTGGGTATTCAAACTGCCAAGACATGGGCTTCTTAATATTCTGGTCAGCTTTTGCATCTGGCAGCCCTTCCCCAGGATTGATCATCTAAAGTCAGAGTGGGTTCCAACACCTTCAGGTCCAGCGTTATCCAGTTTTGGAGCCAATTCTAGACTAGGTTGGGTGAACATCTATGGCTCATAATCATCCATAGGTGGGAATTACTTAAGCCCAGCTGTCTTGTGTCACTTTCCTAATCATTATCTGTCTCCAGTCTTCACTTTTCTTCCTCTCCAGCTTAGATTCAATGTATTAATAATTGTTTAAAATATTTTTTCTGCCTCTGGGCTAAATGAAGATGGAGAATAGAATCAAGTTTGGTTAGAGAAGAATAGAATGTTATATCACTTTTCACAAATAACCTACTTATACCAATTTTAATACTTCTCTAAAGAGAGCAGAATTACCTTGTTCTTCCTTTTGTCATTCCATCTTTCTGACAATGCACCAACTCTGCATCAGCCCAAATATCGGTTTTCTCTAAGCATGTGAGTGCACAAATGAACGCTACTAAAGAGTATCATGGATTCAGCAGATTGCTTCCCACATAAAGTCATCAGTTCCTTACTTGGACTCTAAGACTGCCCAGCAAGCCTGCTATATTTTACTGGCCAACTCTCTTTCACTCAGGACAGAAATGATTTCAAAACTTTTCTACTCTCCTTAAACTTCTGGATGCAACTTTGTTACATTTTTTCATAGAATATATAGAAACCAGTAGATGAATTTCCTCACCTTTCATCATTGAATCTATGTACTTATCCATACACTGACACATCTGTATTCATTCTCTCTTCATGGTCTCCTATAAGAGGATGAATTGTCCCTTCCTAGCTGAGGTTCAGACCTCCACCTCTTGGTTTCTAATCATATTCCTTCTAGCCTTTTGTATTAGTCAGAGTTCTTCAGAGAAACAGAATATATACATAAAAGGGGATTTATTATAAAGAATTGGCTTACCCTGCCATCTCTACTTAACCCTTCACATCTACATTTAAATGGGCTTAAGTGTCACTCATCTTAAAATAGCAATGACAAAAACTATATAATATTTAAATTTTTTCTTTTTTTTAAGATTTTATTTATTTATTTGACAGAGAGAGAGAGAATGCTCAGGGAAAGGAACAGGGCGGGGAAGGGACTCTTCCCACCGAGCAAGGAGCCCGATATGGGGCTCTATCCCAGCACCGTGGTATCAGGACCTGAGCTGAAGACAGATGCTTGACCCACTGAGCCACCCAGGTGTCCCTCTTTTTTTTTTTTTTTAATGTGGGGTTTGAACTCATGACTCCAAGATCAAATGTCACGTGCTCTACCAACTGAGCCGGCTAGGCACCCCTACATTTTTTTCTTATTAAATGTCCTTTTCTTATCTATTTTTTTAAAGATTTTATTTATTTATTCGAGAGAGAGAGAATGAGAGATAGAGAGCACGAGAGGGAAGAGTGTCAGAGGGAGAAGCAGACTCCCCGCCGAGCAGGGAGCCTGATGTGGGACTCAATCCCCGGACTCCAGGATCATGACCTGAGCCGGAGGCAGTTGCTTAACCAACTGAGCCACCCAGGCGCCCTCTATTTTTTTTTTTTTACCTTTTGTGTTCTTGAACGTGAACTCAAATTTTCTTTTAGATCATCTGATATTCATCCCATCCCCATTTTATTCCTAGTACCTCAAACAGCAGAACTAGTAGAAACTTAATGAATGAGTTAATTAAACTGGAAACTTACTCTATGTCCATATTTGGAAACATAGTGCATGGAAAAATGCTCATAGGTTGTATTACTAGAATTAAATATTCATTGACTAAGTGCGTATTACATGCCAGGCATTGTTATTGGAGCTGGAGATACACTGGTGAATAGAATAGGCAAGCTCTCTTTTCTTATAAACTTAAATTCTCTGGAGTAAGTAGAGGGAGGGGAAAATAAATAAATACTAAATATGTACCAACATGCATGCATATATTGAAAAATAGATGTATGAAAAAATAATTGAATAAGTAAATAAGAAAGCATCGTGCTGTGCAGAGAATTAAAATAACAGTGATGTGCTAGAGATTGGTTAGGCAGACACTTTAGCCTGGGTTGTTAGGTATGTCAATTTGAAGGTGACATTTAAGTTGAAATTTATTTTTATTTTTTTTAAAGATTTTATTTATTTATTTGAGAGAGAGAGAGAGAACGAGAGAGAGAAAGCACATGAGAGGGGGGAGGGTCGGAGGGAGAAGCAGACTCCCCGCGGAGCAGGGAGCCTGATGCGGGACTCGATCCTGGGACTCCAGGATCATGACCTGAGCTGAAGGCAGTCGCTTAACCAACTGAGCCACCCAGGTGCCCCTTAAGTTGAAATTTAAATGGATAAGCAGAGAAAGAGTATTTGAGGCATATGTAACAACTTTGGCAAACAACTTGCGTCTTTGGAACAGAAAGAAGACCAGAGTGGTCGAACTGTGGTATGCAAGAAAGTGGTATGATTGAGATCAGAAATACAGGCAAATGCCTAGCATTTTGTAAGCTGTGGAAGGAATTTAGCTTTTTTCCCAAGTAGGATGAAAAGCCACTGGGGGATTTTAAGGAGGGTAGTGGGGCAATCTGATGTATGTTTTAGGATGATTGCTCTGGTTGCTTCACGAAGAATGGGTTGTAGCAGTGCCAGAGTGGAAGTAGGGGGCTCAGTAAGAAGGTTACTGGAATAGTTGGGGCAAGACATGATGGCAGCTTTGATCAGTGCTAATAGGAGCAAGACTGCTGGGTCAATGTGTATGTGGTTTTTTCCATTTTGCAAGTTCCCCAAAAAGATTTTTACTAATTTACACTCCTCACATGGTGTGTGAGAGTGTATTATAATAATGTAAAGCTCGACATTGTTTAGAGATCCACAATTCAGTTTCACATAAGATGAAAACAAGACCCACTCATCTGACATGCATTTGTTCAAAATGACATATTTCTTTCCTAGGAAGGAACCCTAGGCATCTGCCAGGTTATGGTAAACTATTAGAGACCACAGTGTTTCTCAGCATTTCTCTTCTCTGCTCTGTATGTTCTTCTGTCTGACACTTCTCTGCAGCACCTCTCCATGTATGTATGCGTGTTATGTATTCTATTTCTTCTTTTAGATGATGGACTCTGAGGGAAGGTAGAACCTGTCAACCTGTATTACAGTGCTCAGCAAGACTGGTGCTTATGACTTACCCACAATCGCATGATCAAATCACTGAAAAAAAAGAAATCAATCATTCATTATGTTTATTTTTATACTACAATTTGTGGTCACTGAGAGTACTGAATGCCAACAGTTTTACTGTGATTATTCACAGATAATATTAGGGAGAGAATCCAAAGAATACCTTCCATCTATATATATAGTGGAAAAGATTTGGAATTCAGATTCAGAGACCTTGGATTCAAGTTTTGGCTTTTTCCTTTCTCGTAGTGTGACCCTGGGCCTTTGTTGCTTCGACTGTAAACCAGACTAATAATAGGTACTTGTCTTACCTACGTCACAAGACTTCGTGAGATTCTGTATGTTATATGTGAAAAGAACTTGTGAACTCTAAAGTACATGTAAGCGCTACTATTTAATAAAAGCTATAGTTGATTGAGCTCTTAACTCTGCTTCAGATAACTGTTAAAGTTGCACATGGATCGACTTATTCCTCATGACACTCTTGTGAGGCAAGGACTATTACTTCAGATGAAAAAATGGAGGAGAGATTAAATAACTTGAAGGTCACACACCCACTAAATGACAGAGCCAGGATAATTTGACTATATAGTCCCTGCTTTTAACCACTATGCTCTGTGAGTACTCTGTAAAGTTGACATTATTAAAATATTCAAAGTACATGTATTGATACAAAATGTATGCCAGGCATTGTGCTAAACACAGAGGGTACAGTAAGGAAAAGGCAGGGTCAGTCATAGCTTTTTAAATATCTGTCCAAGTGAAGAATTGTTTTTCTTTAAAATAAAAAACACCCCTCCTCTTGGAACAATAATAATGGTCCTTTACTTAGTTAGTATGTGTAAATTAATAGATAATGAGTCAACATAGACTAGCACACACTTTTTAACATAATCCTCCCACTAGTAAATATTCTTTATTAACTAGACCATATTGTTTTTTTCAGAAAATATCTTTGTCTTAACATTCCAGAGAGGCTAATTTTATTTCAAATAGATAAACAATTGTTTTAGTTTTCTTTCTTAGTATTTGTGGATTTTCAAATACATTCAAGACTTCAGTCATATTTCAAGACCTCAGCTAATGCAATATCACTTTCATTTTTAATTTAGCGGCCAGAATGACTTTTATTAAAGAATGCTAAAATAAACAGGTGCAGGTGGGTTTACTAAACATGTATTTTTATAACTATAGTGCTATGGAAACTGGATTTTTACAGCTTGATAGAAGATCTCATTTTAACTGCTTAATGGAGGTACAGTTTTTTAGAATATTTAAAAGAGTTTTCTTCAGTTTATGTCATACAAATTCAATCTTTTCTTGCACAGATTTTTCTGTGCCACAACAGATGATTATGCAAGGCCATTTATGTAAGTGAATTGCTCAGTGATATTATCAGCCAAAATTGTAGGTTGAGGTCAAGTGATGTCAAGTCATTATTTAAAGAAACAAAGGCAAAGGGAAAAAGACAGATTGTAGAGGAGAAATTTAATACATTTTGGCAACATAAGTAGGAAGGTCAGTAAAGGATACAAAGCTAGAGTGATGTCATTATAATTGGCTATAGTTCAGAAGTGGCAGGGTGGCAGTTAGCCAAAAAGGCACTTTGATGTTGTTTGTTTATATATTGCTATTTAGCTATCCATATCCGGAAGTGGAGATTACAGTATATAATTTTATGGTGGATGATGAATATCGTGGTTACTGCCTTATTTTAAACTTTGTTTCTAAAATGCAATGACTATATCTTATTTAGAGTTTTCATTTCTAAGATGCATTTCCTCCCTACATGCAGATCTGTAGGATCCTCTATAATCTAGACAGGTCAAACTGCTGCGGAGATATTTGTTGAAGTGATATGGATATAGATTTTGAGTTCAGACAAAGCATTTTGGGAAGATTTCCATGATGTTTTAAAATTATGAAATAATCAGATCTCTACAGTATTCTATCCTAGTTTCATGGGTGGTATTTATGCCATGCCTATAAAGAGGGAGGAAGGAGTCAGCTGGAAGGATATTTTCCTTTTTCAGTTTTGCATTAGATTATGCTTTTCCCCCTGAACACCATGGCTACCTAACTAACTCTTACTCTATTGGCTAAATTACATGTATTTAGCAACTGATGGCTTCCCATTGGTAAGATATTTTAGATGCAATTTTTGTTGCCTAAGCAAACCTGTCAAACAGAAATGTAATGCAAGCCACAAATATGAGTCACATGTTATCTTAAATTTTCAAGTAGCTACCTTAAAAAAGTTTAAAATTAATGAAATATATCCAAAGTATTGTCATTTTTTTTCAACATGGGGCTCAAACTCACAATCCTGAGATCATGCTCTACCGACTGAGCCAGATAGGTACCCCAAAGTATTATTATTTAAATATGTAATCAAAAACAGCCTCAATGCTGCAGCTGGTCTTGAGACTACAACTGGTACTTATTGTTCTACTCTTCTTCTACCCATTATAGATTCTCTTCACCCTTGGTGAAACACTTTTTGCTAGTCTAGATTGTTTACCTAATGGGTGATCCTGACCACATCCTTCTTAGGACATGCAGCAAGCAACCTAAATCCCTACTGTGAAATCTGGACAGAGGCATCCACTTGGTCTTTCCCACTGACTCTTACCTCCAAAGTCCAAGCCACCAACCTGGGGTAGGGGTAGAGGTGTTTGCTAAATACCAAGTATGTCTATTCCAATATAAAATGAGGGATAGAGGAAATGGTTATTGGGTTGCTTGAGGGTTCGGTTGTACCCATTGTAAACTGCACCTAGGGAATTTATTTATTACCATGTGCACTCACTCTAACATGGAGTCTTGGATGAATTTGCATTCCTGAATAATAAATATTACCTTGACATTTCCAGGAATTCTCTTTCTCCAATGTATAATTACCTGAGAAAATGGGCATCGGTTTCTGTGAAGAACTGGTTGAATTATTACCATATACTCTTGCCGTTCTATTGCATGGTGATTTCTCATAGATTCTTGACCTCCTCTTCAGTTACTGGAGGCCCAAAGGGCGTTTGGGGTAGATCTTGAGAGGGATATGTATGGTCTTGAAAGGGAGAATTCTCTGCATTGTCTTTAAGTAAGGGGGTGGGAGGAATGCTTCTTTTTAGCAAGGAGGAATGGATCACTTCTGATGGGCTCCAAAGTGTCAAGAGAATCTGAGTATTCAGGATTTTTGGGTGCAAAGACCTAGATATTCCCATTCCAGGTTTTCTAATCCAGGTCCTGATCTTGGCATTGTTGAATTGCCTATTTTAGAATTTAACCTTCTCCGGAGTTCTGCTAACTTTATAATTCAGTTCTGGGAAAAAAACCCTCAGCTTTCTTTCCCTTTGAGCTACAGTAGAGTGGAGATTCTTTATGTGCTGCCAAGGAATCCCTCTGGCATTCACACTTTACCTTAAATTGGTGATTAATTATCCCTAGTTTTTCATTGTTTTTCTCAGGTGAATTGATAGCCCTCAGCAACAGCCACTCCTTCCACAGTCCCTATAATTACTAGTTCCCCCAAATCTCTCAAATGCTTGAGATGTTGCCTGCAGCCAGTTCTTTCTCTTCCATTCGGTTCACCCCAGGTGAAAAGTCTTAACAATTGCATTGCTACAGTATGCCTGGAGCTGTTAGTACACCACCTACCACCAGTGATGGAGTCTTCACTGCTAGCCATCTGCAGGTGATACAGCATCAAAGTCCCGTTTTCTCTCTCTCTTTTCTTTTTCTTCCTTCCTTCCTTCCTTCCTTTCTTTCTTTCTTTCTTTCTTTCTTTCTTTCTTTCTTTCTTTCTTTCTTTCTTTCTTTCTTTCTTTCTTTCTTTCTTTTTTTCTCTTTCTTTCTTTCTTTCTTTCTTTCTTTCTTTCTTTCTTTTTCTTTCTTCCTTCCTTCCTTCCTTCCTTCTTTCTTTCTTTCTTTCTTTCTTTCTTTCTTTCTTTCTTTCTTTCTTTCTTTCTTTCTTTCTTTCTTTTTTCTTTCAGAGAGAGAGAGAGACAGGGAGAGTGGGATGACAAGCAGGAGGACTGGGAGAGGGAGAAACAGGCTTCCCGCTGAGCAGGGAGCCCAACACAGGGCTCGATCCCAGGACCCCGGGATCATGACCTGAGCCAAAGGCAGATGCTTAACGACTGAGCCACCCAGGCACCCCAAAGTCCCATTTTAGAATATCCTTCTAGGACCCCTCCTGACTTCTGCTTCAGGTCAATATTCCCGGAAACAGACTTTGAGATGTAGATTTGCATGTGAGAATTTCACTGGTGAATGCTCTCAAGTCCAATACTGCTGAAGTGGATTTGAAGGCCTTGAAAGAGGTAGGATTAAGCAGGAGAGATTGACACTGTCTTATAGTTGCAATACAGCAACTGTGGAGTTTATATGGCTCTTAGGATTGTCCCTAATTAAGGCATGAGGGACTGGCCCTTTTACTCCCTCCTCCCCGCCCCCATCCCAGTTAACTAGTCATTGGGTGTCCACTGCACTGCTCCTGGGGAGAGGCACAATCTTGGGGTATGTGGCTCTGATTCCAGGAGAGGATCTCAGCTATGGGCTGTTAGTAGTCTATCTCCTGGAAGCTGGGGTGTGGGTGCCTTCGTCCAGAAGGCTGCTTGTGGGTGGCACACCCCACATCTACTCCATTAGATCCTAGGCATAGGGTGATCAGCTTCTATGTAAAACACCAATACATAAAACATTAGAGTGCCCAGAACAATACTCAGCCCTTGTTCTCAAGGTAGGGGGCAGGAACTCCTATTGGAGGCAACATCTGTAAAGTTAAGATCCAGACTTTGCATCTTGTACCCCTTTCCTCAACCTGGATGTTAAGAGTGAAATTCCCTAATAATTACTAAAATTCTCTTCTAATCACAGGGGAAGTTATGTTTCTGCAAATTTGCACTTTCATGACCTGAAGGCCCTTTCTTCCCATTACCATACTTGAAGGCTGGCATAGTTCATGCTGAGCATGTGGGCAGTCACTGACATATTTCTGTAAATAAATGGTGAAAATATCTCAGTGGAGACTAAGTATTCAAACATATGTGCAAAATTTACAGTGGGGTCATCACCCTGAAAATAGAAATCTTAGACAAGGCATCCTATTCATTAACAGTTGTACATAAAGGACTTAATCAAACACATAGTGAATTTACAGAAATAGATAACCTTGCATGCCCATTAGACTATCCCTGCAAACACACTATCTCTCTATACAAATGATTAATTCCTTAGGTTCAAAGAAAAATTAGATGATGGGCTAGGTCATATATGAGACCAAATGATTCCATTTATTGTATGATTAATATTGCTCTCTCATTTTGTGATATACTTAGCTGTAATTGTCTGTCATAGATTTTAGTCATTTATATAACTTAAGCACAATTTCTTTTAGGCATGAGGCCATATTAACCATAAAGTTTTGAAATTTCTGATGAAGTTTTGCTGACAGTAAGAAATTTCAATATTACAAACAAGTAATTATTTGATATAAAATCTCAGTACCACAGTGTTTCATTTTTTTTTTCCACATCAGTTACTTCTCTCCTTTCTTGCTGTCTCATTTATTGAGAGCAAATAGATATTGGAGAGCATGGACTTGTGCACAATCAACTGTGACACAAACAGGCACTGTCCTATTTGTAACTTTTTCATAAAAGTGAAGAAATAAACAATGAAGAGCCATCCATTTAAACCCAGATAGAGGGATGCCTGGGTGGGTCAGTTGGTTAAGTGTCTGACTCTGATTTCCACTTAGGTCATGATTTCAGGGTCATGATCTCAGGGTCGTGGGATTGAGCCCTGCATCGGGCTCTGCACTGAATGTGGAGCCTGCTTGGGATTCTCTCTCTCTCCCTCTGCCCCTCCCCTGCTCGCATGCTCTTTCTCTCTCTCTCTCTCTCAAAAAACAAAACAAAACAAAAAACTCAGAGATAGTTCTGTTCATAAAATGCTAATGTTAACATACTATATAGCTGTCCCATATTTTTAAACAGCTGAATAAATACATTTGATGTTTTTCAAAATATGCATAACATAGAATAAGCTCTATATTAAGTTCCTAGGATGTTAGACACAATTATCTCCTTAGCCAGTATTAAGCAAGGTCCCAGTCATTCACAGCACAACAGACTTGTTGATTTAGGACTTTTCCCCTCCCTCCCTCCCTTCCTTCCCTCCTTCCCCTTTAGGGAAAATACTCTAATGGCCTCTTTTCTGTCTTTATCCTGTTTTCCTCTGAAGAATTTGGGAGTGTTGATTGTTCTCTCTTTAGAATGAGTTCCTCTTCTCTTAATTTTCCTGGTCTCAGGATTACTTTCCAATCTGCTTGTTCCTTCTTTGTTTCTTCTAGTAATTTCTCCCCCTGTATTCTTTAAATATGGATGTTACCCATGGTTCTGCCTTTTCCTTCTAGGTTATTCTCCACTTTCTGTCTTTTCTGCTTCATCTGTGTCCATTACTCCAGCATGACCTACATGCCAATGACTTCCAAATCTCTCTTCAGACATAGAGGGCCAACTTCACAAAGATGTCCTACAGGCTTCTCATATTCTACCCCAAATTGAATCACTGCACACATGGTGAAGTTCAATTTGAACAGTCACAAACTGGGAAGCAGAAATGTAACTTTATGTTCTACAATATTTCATGTCCCCCCCAAGTTATAGCATATTTATTTGGAAGACAGTAGTTTCAAAATTATCTCCCAAACTCAGAATCTATGGGCCATGGTACACACCCTAAGTAAATGAGTGAGATCTTCATTAATTGTTCACTTATTAAATAAATTTTAAGTTAACTGATTATGTAATGTTTTCCCACATTTTTGTGATAAGAATCATTTAGAGAACTGGAGATTAATTCCACTAATTAAAACAGGGCCTGGTATGTGCCAGTAACTTGGAAATTTTTATATTTACAAATATCCCCAGATGATTATTATGATCCAAGAAAATTTGGGAAATGCTGACTTGAAACATGCTTTTCAGCTTCCTTTAGATTTTAAGTCTTGAACTACAAATCCCTGAATGACCCGTGGAAAAGTCTTATCCAGTCCACTTTAGGAAAGGAAAGCAAGTTTTCCGAACATTTGGTTTGATAAATTCTCTTTGGAAGCATCACAAATACTTTATTCTGGTTGTTTCCTAGAAGATACTGTTTCTCATTTCCATTTCTAGCCCAGTGTCTTCTAGATCACATTTTCCTTGGAGATCCATCTTCCTTGAGTTGAGACATAGCAATCCAATTAAATCGCTGTTAAAAATTGGTTTCTTATTAAAGGACTGTCACCTCAAGTAACCTTTGCCTCCTTCTGTCTTCTCCCTTCGCTCCTAAAACTTGGGAAGTTAGGGTGCTTTGTATGGACTCAATATTTTGGCCTTTCCACCTTAAATCTCATATTACCAACCCTGTTTATGTTGGCCTGAATTTCAATTTTTTTTTCTTTTTAAACAGGTCCCATTCCTTGGGCGTCCTGGTCCAGATAATGCCTCCTTCTTGGATGTAGAGGATTGGAAAAATCATGGAGGATTTCATAACCTCCTGCCTGAGTTTGCCATTGACCTTCGGCCAGAGCTTCAGGTTGTGAGGGCCAGGGATCTTCTCTTTGGGCACAAACGTGCTGATGGGGCTGAAAACCGTGAAGCTCGTGGCCAGAGCCAGGTCAGCCCCTTCTTGCACTCGTCCTGCACTTTGCTGGTGGTCACATCCAGGCAAAGCTGGCCACATGGTCTGTGGCTGTGGCCTCTGGGAAGATGCAGCCACTCTTGCCCACCACCACACCAGCTCGAGCTCCAGGGGCATGCAGAGGCTACAGGCAGGCTGGAGGATGGCCAAGCCCTCGCAGGGCCGTAGGTGGTGCGCAGCTTCAGGAAGAGCACCCGCCTGAAAACCAAAAGACAACCGACAGAATGGGAGAAAATATTTGCAAATGACATATCAGATAAAGGGCTAGTATCCAAAATCTATAAAGAACTTATCAAACTCAACACCCAAAGAACAAATAATCCAATCAAGAAATGGGCAGAAGACATAAACAGACATTTTTCCAAAGAAGACATCCAAATGGCCAACAGACACATGAAAAAGTGCTCAACATTGCTCGGCATCAGGGAAATCCAAATCAAAACCTCAATGAGATCACCTCACACCAGTCAGAATGGTTAAAATTAACAAGTCAGGAAATGACAGATGTTGGCGGGGATGTGGAGAAAGGGGAACCCTCCTACACTGTTGGTGGGAATGCAAGCTGGTGCAGCCACTCTGGAAAACAGTATGGAGGTTCCTCAAACAGTTGAAAATAGAGCTACCATACGATCCAGCAATTGCACTACTGGCTATTTACCACAAAGATACAAATGTAGGGATCCGAAGGGGTACGTGCACCCCAATGTTTATAGCAGCAATGTCCACAATAGCTAAACTGTGGAAAGAGCCAAGATGTCCATCAACAGATGAATGGATAAAGAAGAGGTGGTATATATACACAATGGAATATTATGCAGCCATCAAAAGGAATGAGATCTTGCCATTTGCAACGACGTGGATGGAACTGGAGGGTATTATGCTGAGTGAAATAAGTCAATCAGAGAAAGACATGTATCATATGACCTCACTGATATGAGGAATTCTTAATCTCAGGAAACAAACTGGGTTGCTGGAGTGGTGGGGGGTGGGAGGGATGGGGTGGCTGGGTGATAGACATTGGGGAGGGTATGTGCTATGGTGAGCACTGTGAATTGTGCAAGACTGTTGAATCACAGATCTGTAAATAATGCAAGATATGTTAAGAAAAAAAAAAGAAAAAGAAGATAGCAGGAGGGTAAGAATGAAGGGGAGTAAGTCGGAGGGGGAGACGAACCATGAGAGACGATGGACTCTAAAAAACAAACTGAGGGTTCTAGAGGGGGAGGGGGTGGTGGGATGGGTTAGTCTGGTGATGGGTATTAAAGAGGGCACATTCTGCGTGGAGCACTGGGTGTTATGCACAAACAATGAATCATGGAACACTACATCAAGAACTAATGATGTAATATATGGTGATTAACATAACAATAAAAAAAAAAAAAGAGCACCCGCCCGGCTCTGAACTGCTCCCTGCAGCTCCAAGGTCTGGTTCACGTAGTTCCTGCCCACAGATGCTGTATTCTTCCCCAACTCCTGGAAGCCGGACTGCGGCCCATAGGCTGCCAGTGCTCTGGCCGTTGCCCCTGAAGTCAGCGGATTTTGCCAGGCCGGGTCACGTGACACGAACGCCTACGGCTACCAGGAGAGGAGGAACTACCTTAGGACTCTCACGTGGCGTTTCGCGGGCGAGTAGCGTCGTGGTGCTCGGCCTTCTGGGAGCCACGCTGCAGCGGCCTCAGCACTCCGGCCTGGTCCCTGGAGAGAGGGAGGGGTGCAGTTCTATAATATCTCCGTTTGTTCTCAGGTTGGAGGATGGGTGTTATGTTCTCATGCTTTTTAAATGTAAGTATCAGTCTCATTTTTTTTTTTTCCTGGTAATTTCTCAATCTCTCAAATTTTCCTCCTACTCTTAAGGATTCTCTTTTCCCTCTACTCCTTCCCAAGAGTGCACTTGGGTGCAGAAGGAAGCCTTTACATCCTGGGAGTAGTGGGGAAGGGGCATCCGGACTATAGCTCTTCTCCACTCACTCTCACTGATGTCTCACTTGCTACCACATCTGTGGTGCCAGTCTCTGTCCTTTTCTTTTTTCTTTTTTTTTTTTTTTATGATTTTGTTTATTCATTTGAGAGAGAGAGAGACAGAGCACAAGCAGGGGGAGAGGGAGAAGCAGACTCCCCCCTGAGCGGGGAGCCTGATGTGGGGCTCGAACCCAGGACCTTGGAGATCATGACCTGAGCGGAAGGCAGAAGCTTAACCATCTGGGCCACCCAGGCGCCCTGCCAGTCTCTGTCTTTGCAGGTAGACTGGCTCACCTGGTTTATCAACTGTCCTGAGCCGGTCTCCACTGAGGTGTGAATTGAATTGTCCCACTGTTTTTTTTTTTTTTTTTAAAGATTTTATTTATTTATTTGATAGAGAGAGACAGCAAAAGAGGGAACACAAGCAGGGGGAGAGGGAGAGGGAGAAGCAGGCTTCCCACAGAGCAGGGAGCCTGATGTGGGGCTCGATCCCAGGACCCTGGGATCATGACCTGAGCCGAAGGCAGACGCTTAATGACTGAGCCACCCAGGCGCCCCCCACTGTGGTTTTGAGGTGTGTTCTCTTGATGATTTCTTTCCTCACCACTGCCTCTAACGTGGGGTTGCTCGTGGCAAAATTCCTGGCCTCTTCTGTAGCCCACCCTTTCTGTACCTGTCATACAGAGGCATAGTCGCCTTGTATGGTTGCCTTCAGAGGCTTTTCTGCTTAGGCATCTCCCTCACTAATTGCTGCTTTGCAATACTCAGGCCATGCTGGATAGTGTACTACTCTCTCTATTGAGTTTCTTTAACTGACTGATGATTCCCCAGACTAGGCCCAGGGAAGAATCAGCTTCAAGAATTTTAGATCTATGGGCACCTGGGTGGCTCAGTTGGTTAAGCGACTGCCTTCAGCTCAGGTCATGATCCTGGAGTCCCAGGATCGAGTCCCACATTGGGCTCCCTGCTCCGCAGGGAGTCTGCTTCTCCCTCTGACCCTCTTCCCTCTTGTGCTCTCTATCTCTCATTCTCTCTCTCTCAAATAAATAAATAAAATCGTTAAAAAATTTTTAGATCTATCCTTTCCCTCCCTCCAATGTACCCAAGTGTGTTTCTATCAGGTCTGTTCCCCCTGGAGGTCTTAATTCCAGGACACTTCAGTCTCCGTGTGTCAATCAGGGTATTGGAAGATCTAGAGATGGCATACTGAAGTTGGGCAATTTCAGAAGAGTTTAATAGAGGGACTATTTACTAGGGTGTGAGGAAACCACAGACAGTACAGGACTCAGGCTAGAAATAGAAGGATGGCCCGGCAGAAGTTGGGGATCCTTGGTGGATGCAGACTGCCTGTGTCAATCCCACATGGAAGGAATAGTAAGTATCCTAACTCCCTTTTCTCCTTCTCATCTTTTCTAGATGCTCCTCATTGGCTGAATTCAGTAAGAAGCCAGAGGGAGGGGAGCCTGTTAATGCAGCCCATCCCTTGATAGAATTCAGCCAGTCTCCTGGGCCATGGAGCAGGTGGAGAATGGATCTGAAAGGGCAAGTGGAATATACCCAGCTGACTCAGCTTCCTGGAGGTACAGAGAAAATTCTGTGTGTGTGTGTGTGTGTGTGTGTGTGTGTGTGAGAGAGAGAGAGAGAGAGAGAGAGAGAGAGGAGTAGAGGAATGCTCACAGAAATTATTGACTGTAAAGAAATGTTACTGATGGAGCAGTTGTTTTACATGTAAGTTATACGTTGTCAGAAAGAAAAGTCTGAGGCCATTACACAGGATCATATAGCAGTGTGGGACTATAGCTTGTCCTTTGTAGTTCTTTTTCTCACCACCAGTTCTGGTAGCTAGCACAGAGGAAATATTCAGTAAGTATTTATTAATGTCTTTTTGTAGTAGGGAAACAAATCCGAAGTCAGGATGTGTTTACACAGTGTGATCGTTAATTTTATGTGTCATCCTGATTGGCTAAAGGATGTCCAAATACCTGGCAAAACATTTCTAGCTGTGTCTGTGTTTTTGGAAGAGATTAGCATTTGAATCAGTAGATTGAGTAAAGATTTGCCCTCACGCACTAATGGTCAGGACCCATTCTGTTGAGGGCAGAGAGAGGCAGAAGGGTGAAATCTCTCTCTTCTTGAGCTGAGACTTCCATCTTCTCCTGCCCACTGTCATGGGAGCTCCTGGTTCTTAGGCCTTCTGACAATGGGACTTACACCAGCATCTCTTCTCCTGCCCCTCAGGCCTTTGTCCTTGGACTGCATTATATTGACTTTCTTGCTTCTCCAGCTTAAGGATGGCAGATCATGGGACTTCTAGACTTTCATAATTGTCCCTGTTAATTGCTGTAATAAATCTTCTCCTGTGTCTATCTCTTTGTATCCTATTGGTACTATTTCTGTGGAGAAGTCCAATGCACAGTTTAGTTAGTTGAGTGTTCTCTAAATTGGACTGATGGCTATTGGAATTCCTCTTTTGGCAGTGATTATTCTTGCTCAAATAACCTGATTGCTTATTTAGTCAAAGAAGAGTGTCTTCAGATTGTTGCCTAAAATGTGCCTTTTCTTTGTTCTTTCTTTAGCAGAATTTATTTACAACTTTTTTTTTACAAACAAAAAAATTGTTTTAAAATTTTTCTTCCCCTCCTGTTTCCAGAGCTCTGCCCAGCTAACTTAAATGAACAGTGACACTGCTTCTGCTCATCCTTTTCTGTCTTTAGAAACAGCCACATGATGTGATTCTCTAGTCATCCTTGGAGATAATCTCCATGATCAGGCTTTGTCTTCTAACCTCTGCTGATCTTGGCGGCCATCCTGGGAACCCTCTTCACATTTTCCATGTCAGCCTGTTTCTGGTCTAGATGGGTATTAAGGATGAGGGATGATTATACGCTCTACTGCCTATTACATAGCTATCGTATTATAGAGCTTGCTTTTAAAATCTATCATGGGATATTCTTTCTAACATATTTTTCTCATTTCTTTCCTTACCTAAGTGTAGAAATCTTTAAAAAATTTCTATTAAAATAGATTTTATTTCAATCTGTGTGTACCACTTATTTTAGACCTGTAAACATAATATTATTTCTCATATAAAATGTAGTCCAGGAACAGCAAACTCAGTTACTGTGAGGGTCAGTCAGGTAACAGTAGTGTGCGAAGTTGCCAGATTGGAGAAAATAGAGTGATATTGGGATTCTGGAAAGAGGAGTGCATGCTTTACCTAAAGGTATTAAAATTTAACTTAAAGACAAAAATGCTTTTCTGGCAAAAATCAATTTAAAAGTTGTCTGCAGGCCTGACTCAGTCCCTGATTTAAATCACTAACAAAAACATTAATAACATGGAGGCTTTATTGACATTCTTGCTCATTTATTCATTTAACAAACATTTATTGAATGCTGCAGAGTTCCAGGCATCCATTTAGGTGTTGCACCTCTAAATAGAAATACTAATACTAACATTAATACTGATACTAAGAATGTGTCTTTGATTCTCAGGTTCTCTGGCTCTAGTAAAATAGGTGGAAAAATGAAGGTCTAATTATAGAACTATGTGGTGGGTTTCCAGGGAGCTTGGGAACCTAAAAGGCGGGGTGGGTGGTACTTGAGGACTTAATGCTTAACAGAAGAGCTAATCTCTTAAATCTCAAAAAATACATTTATGGACTTGGGAATGTGGGAAAGAGAAGTTTGAGAAAGGTAGAGAGGAAACAGATTTCAAAAATCAGCAAGTCAAGCAGTAATATTTTTCAAGAGATTTACATGTTTAGAAATGTTTGTTACATCTGTTAAGGTTGGTAAAATTTTAAAAAGTATTTCTTATAATGCCGGGGATAGTTCATTCTATGTTACATTATTCTAAGGTTTTTTTTCTTTAATTCCTCATTTAAAAAAAAGATTTATTTATTTGAGAGGGAGAGAGAGAGAGAATGAGCAGTGGGGTGGGGCAGAGGGAGAGAGAAGCAGACTCCCTGCTGATCAGGAAGCCCACCAGGAGGCTTGATCCCAGGACACAGAGGGAGATCATGACCTGAACCGAATGCAGACGCTTAACTGACTGAGCCACCCAGGTGCCCCTCTAAGTTTTTTTTTTTTTTTTTTTAAGAATTTTTGTTCTATAACTATTCATAATTAAGGTTAAATACTGGTCTTTCTGGAATATCAGGAAATGCTGACTAGTGGGCTAAGGGAAAAAAAGTGAAGTGGTGCATCCTGTGTACTATTACCTTTTTGGAGTTTTGTAATGTACACACTAAATGCCCTTTTGCCCCCTTTTTTGTTCTAGAACTATTAACATTTTGTGAACAGTGTTCTGTGGAACAGCAATTTATAAGGTGCTGATCTACCCTATAACAATATAATTATTGAAAAATGAAAAGTTATTGTCACCCAGGGATATTTGGGCTACCCTGCTCCCAACAATAGTCAACTTTTAATTCTTCTGCTAGTAGCAAAAACTTACTGAGCACTTTACCAGTTCATTCTTCCACTGAATTAACTTTTTATGAAAGAAGTTTGAGTAGTTGTTTTCAAAATGATATAGCACCATCTGTTAAATAAAGCCAGATGAAAGGTATTTGCAATGATTATATAATAGTTTTGTAATAATGATTAATTGTGCCCCAGTGTTACCAGAGGCAGGTTTAGGTCATATCTTATTAGATGACTGCTGTTGCAAAAAAGTATAAATAAAGAAGAGAGATATTGTTGAGTATTGCAGAGTATCCACTTAATAAAATGAAAATCGGGTCTCTGCTTCCCAAGTGAAAATGTGCATAGAGGCTATGGAATCACTAAGAAGATAATGTGTGGATCTTCAGGCTAGTAGGGGTTTTGAAACAGAGCTAAATGACATTTTAAGAAGTATAATGAAAAGTGACTACTTCCTTTTAACTTTGGTAAGCACTGTTCAGTTTCTTTGCCTTTTTATTTGTTACAACATCGTATAGATAATTGGGGCTGGAAGTTAACCTGTAAAGAGTCTGTTTTCAGTAAGAGCAGTATCTAAGCCATGGGACACTTGCTTACTCATATTGTTCTTAAAGCTCTGCAGAAAAAAACAAGGGGATTCTCCCTAGAGATTTTTTTTCTTTTGCAAATGACCTGCTGATCTGTGCAGGAGTAGGAGACAGCAAACACCAAGGTCTTTGTAACACTCAGGTATGAGCAGCCAGGATGGACAAGAATCAGAGCAAAAGAAACCAAAACTCACTTGAAAAAGTTGCATTCAGCTTTGTTTGAATATCAAAAAGTGAAAAACACCTGAAAGCCCATTGATAGAGCACTGGTTAAATGTATTAATGCATAGACAAGAAATAACTGAGCATTAAAATGAATGGGGTAGATCTTCACATACTGAAGAAAAATATTGGATTTATTAGGGAAAAAAGAAAAAGAAAACAGGTACAGAACAGAGTGTCAAATATATTCTTCATTTTGTCTTTATTTTTTTTTTTTTCATTTTGTCTTTAAAAAGCTGTAGAAGAATACATGGGCCTGGGATATTTCTGAAAATATGCATTGAAATGTTGATGATAGTTGTCCATGAGGAATGAGACGTGTCTGAGTTGAGAATAAAACTCGCTTTTAAATGTATAAACCTTTCTTGTGTGTGTGTGTGTGTGTGCACATTCTATGGAGTTACTATTTTGTAAAAAAATAAAAGCCAGGTAGACCATGAATAAGTGAATTTGGTGGTGGTGTTGAGCTAGGCAGCAGGAAGAGGTTTTCAGCTGTGTACACTGGATGTCCATTCCCATAAACTTGGTGAGCATTCCTAGGAGAGGCCATTGAGAGCAATAGAGAGTGAATGAATGGATTGTGGAATCAGGCAGATTCCAAGTAGAATAGGTTTGAATCTTGACTTTTATAAGCAGTAGTAAACAACATGGCTGAACCTTGACTTCCTCATCTGTAAAATGGAAATAATTCGTGCCTTGTGTGGTATTATGAAGAAAGTGTCTAGTACAACGCCTGCTGTTATGGTTTCTATGTAATGGATTACCATCTTGCTTCTAACTATTTTAAATTTTATTATATTGCTCTCATGCAATATGCCATTTTTTTTCTTGATATCTGGAACAGGGTAGTATATAGTATCTGGTAAACATTTTTTTTAAAGATTTTATTTATTTATTTGAGAGAGAAAGAGAGCACGAGCAGTGGGGAGGGGCAGAGGGAAAGGGAGAAGCAGGCTTCCCGCTGAGCAGGGAGCCTGATGTGCGGCTTGATCCCAGGACCCTGAGATCACGACCTGAACCGAAGGCAGATGCTCAACCACCTGAGCTCCAGGTGCCCCTATCTGGTAAACTCTTAACATGTAATATTTTCTCTAGATTTTTTTCTTCAAGTGGAGAATAAGTCTGTTATCTTTGTTATACTTTGTCCCTGGATTATGCATCTTTGCCCAAGAATATCTTTTGATAGCTAGCCATCCAAAATTATGAGTCCTAGGACAAATCTTTCCTTCTTTACTTCTTTTCTCTCTTCCTTCCTTGTTTTATATCTTTCTAACCTCTGCTTTGGCAGAAATGCTACCTGGAAATCCATTTTTATTTGAGATTTCTGCCCTGAGAAACTATGTGAAAATGATCTATTCCTGAGATACATTTTTATTAATTTTTACATTATAGAAAAACCATCCCCAATACCTTGGGAAATCACATTTTCCAAGAATACACCCATAGGTTTCTCTCTCTCTCTTTTTTTTTCCTGTATGTGCCTCTATCTTACATCCTGAAAAATGGATTCATCACATTAAGCATTTTACTAAGATCTTATAATATAGGATGCATCTGATGGTTTGTTTTATGTGTCAACTTGGCTAGGCTATGGTACCCAGTTATTCAATCAAACATTAATCTAGATGTTGCTGTGAAGATATTTTGTAGATGTAGTTAATATCTACAATCAGTTGACTTTAAGTAAAGGAGATTATCCTGTATAATATGGGTGGGTCTCATCCAATCAGTTGAAAGACCTTAAGAGCAAAACTAGAGTTTCTCTGAGGAAAAAGAAATTCTGTCTGTGGATGCAGCCTCAGCTCCTGCCTTAGAGTTTCCAGCCGCTGTCATGCCCCATGTCTGTAGACTCCAGATCCCAACAAGACTTGTTCAGCCAGATCCCACAATTGCAGAAGCTAATTCCTTGAAATAAATCTCTTAATAAGAGGTGTGTGTGTGTGTGTGTGTGTGTGTGTGTGTGTGTGTGTGTGTATGTATTTATTGGTTCTGTTTTTCTGGTGCAAACTTGACTCATATAGATGATTTTGGTACTGAGAGTAGAGTCTTCTGTAACAAATACCTAAAAATATGGAAGTGGCTTTGGCATTGGATAATAGGTAGAGGTTGAAAGCATTTTGAGGTGCATAATAGAAAAAGTCCAGGTTTCTTTGAAGAGACTGTTGATGGAAATGTGTCAGCTTATTTGGAAATAGGGTCTTTGCAGATATAATTAAGTTAAGGATTTTAGGATGAGATTACTCTGGATTTAGAGTAGACCCTAAATCCAATGACTAGTGCCCTCATAACAGAAAGGAGAAGAAGATTTGAGACACACAGACACAGAGGAGAACACACAAAGAGCAAGGCCATGTGAAGCTGGAGGCAAAACTTGGAGTAATGTTTGCACCAGCCAAGGAATGTCAAGGACTCTGACAGCCACCAGAAGCTATAAGAAGCTATAAACTGAAATAGATTCTCTCTCTAAGCCTCTAGAAGGAACCAACCAGCTGATACCTTGATTTCTGACTTCTGGCCTCCAAAATTGTGTGAGAATAAATTTCTGTTCTTTTAAGTCAGTTTGTGGTATTTGTTATGCAACCCTGGAAAACTAATATAGTGTATATTCCAAAAAGCTAGAATACTCGTATTTTGCTCCCAAGGTGTATATTGTTATTTTAAAAAAGTTTTTAATTCCAGTGTAGTTAATATACAGTGTTATATTAGTTTCAGGTGTCCAATATAGTGAGTCAGCAATTCTGTACAATACTCAGGGCTCATCATGATAAGTGTATTGATCCCCATCACCTATTCCACCCATCCCCCACCCACCTCCCTTCTAGTAACCATCAGTTTGTTCTCTATAGTTAAGAGTCTGTCTTTAGGTCTTTTTCTCTTTTTTCCCCCTTGTTCATTTGTTTGGTTTCCTAAATTACACATATGAGTGAAATCATATGGTATTTGCCTCTTTCTAACGGACTTATTTTACTTAGCATAATCCTCTCTAGCTCCATCCATGTCATTGCAAATGGCAAGATTTCATTCCTTTTGATGACTGAATAATACTCCACCTGTGTGTGGTGTGTTTATACACTACATTTTCTTTAGTCATCTATTGATGGACATTTGGGCTGCTTTCATAATTTGGCTATTGTAAATAATGCTACAATAAACAGAGGGGTGCATGTGTCCCTTGAAATTAGTGGTTTTGTATTCTTTGGGTAAATGCCCAGTAGAGCAGTTACTGGATCATAGAGTAGTTCTATTTTTAATTTTTTGAGGAACCTCTGTATTGTACTGGCTGTACCAGTTTGCATTCCTACCAACCGTGCATGAGGGTTCCTTTTTCTCCACATCCTCACAAACACTTGTTTCTTGTGTTGTTGATTTTAGCCATTCTGGCAGTTGTGAGGTGCTATCTCACTGTAGTTTTTTTTTTCCTTTTTTTTTGATTTATTCATTTTAGAGAGAAAGCAGGAAGAGGGGCAGAGAGAGAGGGAGAAAAATCTCAAGCAGACTCCCTGCCGAGCATAGAGTCTGACACAGGGCTTGATCCCATGACCCCAAGACCATGGCCTGAGCCAAACCAAGAGTCAGATGCTTAACTGACTGTGCCACACAAGCACCCCTCATTGTAGTTTTGATTTGCATTTCCCTGATGGCGAGTGATACTGAGTGTCTTTTCATGTGTCTGTTGGCCATCTGTATGTTTTCTATACTGTTATATTTTTGAGTTGACATGACAAGTAGGTTAGGAATGGAATTAAAATAGTGCTTTATTTGACCAAGAGTGAGATACTTTCCATATTAGGAGAAATATAAGATATTAAGGAGTTGTGAATGGGGACAGAGATGATGTAATCCAGTGATCCCCAACATTTTCTCCACTGGAACAGACATCAAGGATGATTATGTTTGTACTCAGAACATGGTCGTCAATATACTCTGATTTGAGAAATGCCAGAGAATTTTGTAGGAAAGTAAAGCATATAGAGCTACAGACTTTTTTTCCAACCTCAACTAGCTTCATCTTTTTCCTTTTAAAAACATGTACATAGATAAAGTCACTAAGAAATTTTCAGTTAGTAAAATATAATTTATGAGAATTACAGTAATTCATAATCACCCAACTCTTAAGGGTAAATATATATAAAGGCTATTATATAAAGTAGACTGCAAGTTATGAGCAATTTCATCTTTGTTGTTTGAAACTATTTCATTTACTCCACCTTAAAAGTGCCAGTGACTGGAGTACCTAGGTGGCTCAGTTGATTAAGCGTCTGTCTTCGGCTCAGGTCATGATCCCATGGTCCTGGAATCAAGCCCCATGTCAGACTCCCTGCTCAGTGGGGAGTCTGCTTCTTCCTCTCACTCTCCCTCTGTGCTCTCCCTCTCTCAAATAAATAGATTAAAAAAATCTTAAAATTTGCCATTAAAAAAAAGTGCCAGTAACTGATTTTGGTGTTATAATGGGGACAACCTTGAAACAGCGATACAGTTTTAAAACAAAATTATCTGTCAATCTTGGTAATTTAATTATTATTAGGTTGAACTACTTGTGACACATAGCCCAAGTTGCTCATGATATAACAGTGTCATGACATTGGGGTTGTGAATTGTTGCACTAGTTCAGCTCTGTCTTTTTTCAGAGATTAAAACTGAGACCTAAAGAGTAACTTACTTAAGACCTCATGGTGCACTAATAATAGAACTGGGGCTGGGGACGGGCAGGGGGGAAGTAAGTCAATTTAGAGTGCGTACTATGCACTTGGTGTTATCCTAGGTATTTTCTACACATTCTCCTCACTTTTCACAACTCTTCAAGGTAGATGTTAATTTTTTCACTGTACAGAGGAGATGATAGATTCTCAGACAGTTTAACAGCTTGTTTAACAAAATACAGCAGGATAAGTCTCCCAGCAGGGATTTAACACAGGTCTAAATCTCCTGTTACTCTGCTGTGCTTAAAAATAGAACCCATGCCTCTTAACTTCAGTTCTATGCTATAAACTACATTAAATTTTCTAATAAAAAAAAGTTATAAAAAGGCAAATCTGTGCACTATTCTGGTATTATCAGGTTGTATTTCTACTCACATAGCTTATATTTGTCTCCATAATTTGTTACATATTTTGCTGATTATTTTCAGATCAAAGTAGCACTCCCCCTATATGTTTGAGTCAACTATTGGCAGCTATTGACAAAAAATTCTTGGACTGATCAAAAAGGATCAGGAATGTTAGCAAAATTACTGAATATGATTGATGATTTCTCCAAACACACCTAGTTGACAATTTTTTTTCTTTAATACTAGTTGAACTTAAGTGTTATTTTGGCACTTTGTTGTATTGACCTTAATTTAATCATTAAAAAACTGATTTTTGAGATAATTTAGGTAAAATTGCCTTTAGTGAATGGCATGAGGTTTAAGTGAAGTCTTAAAAAAAATAATACTTTACCTACATTGGTATAGTCAATTACTCAATTATACACATTATTTTGTCTATATAGCCTTAAATGTGAATTATAACTGCAGTGATAATAGATTTCTTTTTTTTCCTGTCATATCTCCGTGTAAATGGCCATTAAATAATTTATTTTGGAAGATGAATGGCAAGCTATGACATTTCTAGTTCAAAAGTTGTGTTCAATTACATTGTTTTTACAATAACACGAGTTATGGTCAGAGGTGTTAGAATAACTTTAATTGTGCTTATTTCACTTATGAACTTTCTTTTGTGCTATTAGCATCCAATTTTTTTAAACCATAAATAGGTATATTATTTTATAAAGGATTCACCTTTCATCTAGGAGTCTGAATTTATTTAGTTGTTTTTATCATCTGAATCAACCATTTATTTTTCATGAATGTGTTACATCTATCATTTATTTACCCATCCATCCATCTTTTCTATAAACATATCTGTAAATAGTAGTTGATTTGTTGAAACAATCAAGTTTTACTCTTTAAAATTAACTTCAGACAGTTTAGTGAATTTGAAATCATAAGAGACTTCAGTGTATCTCCATATAAAATAGAGAAGTTACATTCTAATAGAAAGTTCAGATTTTCCTTAAGGACTAGGTTGATACTATTGAATTAACAGAAACTTTTAAAGCAAAATTATGAGTCCAGCTGTGATAGGCCATGTCAATTATAGATTAAAATGTTTCAAATGATCCAAACTAAATACAATTTATATTTTTTCTTCCAAATAAAATTATAAGTAATTAAAGTGAACATTGTTGTAAGGAAGGAAAAACGTATGGCTGACAGTTACTGAGTTTTCCTATATGGCATACTGCAGCTGCCTTGAATCCTTTGTGGATTTGTCTAATTAGAAGGAATAAGAGAACATAGGAAGGAATGGAAAAATTCATGAATATGCTATAGTAAACCTCCTCACAGAGGGCCTTGATAGTCCATAGGAGTGCTTTCAAAAACTCAGTGTGTGGAGGAAGCAGGATCAGGAGAGGGAGAAGTTGAATTGGGAGGCACTTGCAAGAGAGATCTCAGCTCTCCTAGGGGGAGATCCGGAAATGTAGAGATTTCTAATTGAGTCAAAGGGCTGTGTCTTTCTACGACTACATCATTCATTGATTGTAGGCTGCCCCTGAGGAAGGGGCCTGACATAGGGCCTTTGGCTAAGGACAGTTTCTGGAGAGGGACTCATGGGCAAGCTGTCTACAGTCCACATTCCCAGGAGCTAAGGGAGTGAGTGGGCGCTTAGAGTCAGATTTGGGCGGCACACAATATTATCTACTAGAATGGAAGACTCTGGTGACATAAGTGAGCCTTGGCTTTTTAAGATACTCTTTTTTTTTTTTATAAAGATTTTATTTATTTATTTGACAGAGAGAGACACAGCTAGAGAGGGAGCTCAAGTATGGGGAGTGGGAGAGGGAGAAGCAGGCTTCCCGCGGAGCAGGGAGCCCGATGTGGGGCTCGATCCCAGGACCCTGGGACCATGACCTGAGCCAAAGGCAGATGCTTAACGACTGAGCCACCCAGGCGCCCCTAAGATACTCTTTAATGTAAACATCCTATTAGAGATAACTCAGTAATTCCCATGGCCTTCTCTACAGTGAGAGCCCTATCTAAATTGCTGTTGGATGTATTGGCTACGAACCGGTTTAGATCTTTGGGGTCTCTGCCCCAGGCCAGTTGTTTCCACCTCTCCTTATAGGATGCTGGCGGGTCCTGCTTAACATGGAACAGTATCTGGCAATGATTGCTCACCTGACTTCCAGTGGTTGTCAGTGTCTGTCTCTGTGTACTCCTGGATACCCTGCTACTGGGTCCCCCTCACCCTGTGAATGGGTACATCAGTTGAGTATGAAAGGGACAGGAGATGAGATACGCTTATGCTTTCAGTACCGTGCCAGGCCTCTGACTGCCTGGTCGTTCACCAGCCCTGGTCCTGCTACAGTGAGCTTTTTCTTTGGGGTCTTAGTTTACTCCCCAGTCTAAAGCAGTATTCAGACTAATTCTGACTTAGCCCTAGACTTTCTCCACAACATTAAAACAATAGGAATATCCCGTGTCCTGATCTTAACTATTCATCTCTAAGGTCAAGTTGCAAGAATTTGGCAAGACAAATTTTGAGCAGTGGAAAATTGATGTGTCATATATAAAATTGAGTGAAATTTTCTAAGTTTTTTTTTTTAAAGATTTTTTTATTTATTTGACAGAGAGAGAGAGACAGCGAGAGAGGAAACACAAGCAGGCTTCCCGCTGAGCAGGGAGCCCGACGTGGGGCTCGATCCCAGGACCCTGGGATCATGACCTGAGCCGAAGGCAGACGCTTAACGACTGAGCCACCCAGGGGCCCCGAAATTTTCTAAGTTTTTTAACAGTTAAAATCTAGTGCAGCTTTAGCCAAGCTGAACTTAGTAGAGGTTGGAACTTTTATTTCTAAATCCCATACTGTATGCAATTAATTTTGTATACATTGAGAGTTTATAGCTATATGGAAAACAAATGGTTTGTTAAATTTAACACACTATGATTCTAGGTCAAAACAAAAGAACTATTTTGATTCATTAAATAACTCTGCTTATTAGTGTCTTGATTTCTGTCTTGATTCAGCCACATCGTTCACAGAAAAGGAGGAAGGAGATGTGTTAGTTTGTTGATTCTCTTATCTATTTTATTCCCAGATCAGTTGTTTATACCTCTCTCTCTCTTTTTAAATTCTAGGTTTAGACTCAGTCTACCACTTGAAGGGCAATAAGTTCAAGACAAAAGACAATGCCCATATTTCCCATTCAGATGACCAATAATGGGAAAAAATAATCTCCATAATAAAGGTATACTTTGGAGGAACAAAACCATATTCTATGTGTAAAATAATAATTACTTGGTTGAATTTACATAACAAAGCTGGGATTCCACCCAAAAGCATTTCCTTTTAGTGATAGATGGTGAGACTTTAAGTACTTGAAGTATATAAAAATTTTGATCAAACTAGCTTAAGTACAAAAACAACGTCAAATTATCAAAGTCTTGAAATCTGAAGTCTCAAATACATGAGTATACTTTGACAGAATTATACCCTGAATTTATTCACGCAACATGTGTTTAACACACATCCAGTATCGATATACCATCAACTTAGAAGTGGTGTATTTCTGAGAGGGACACCAGCAACATGGCTGAATAAGATGTTTATAATCATGTTCTCCCCTCAACAAAAAGAATTTGGTATCCATCCATGGACAAAAGCGCCTTTGTGGGAGCTGTGGCATCCAGTATCATGTGCCAAGGGACCTGGGAGGAGTCTTGCCCACCTACGCATTTGGTATTAGGCACACAGACGCCCGTCCCAGCAGTGGACTGTGCAGTAGCCTGTGACCTGCCTTCAGCACCTCTTGGCAGTGGTCCTGTAGCCCTTGGAAAACACTTCTAGGACAATCACTCACAGATGAGAAAAATGAGAGAAAGGGACTTTTGCCCTTTATGTGATTTGCTTCTCTTTATTATTTTTTTAAACACAACTTCTGTAATCTCTGTACCTTCTGCCAAAACTTTACTAAGCCTTGAAAATTCCTTGCCATGTTACTGTTGTGTGATACAAAACGAATTCTTTTATTTTGTCTCTTTTATTCTCCTTCCTGACTTTCCCCTTCTCCTTCAGTTTTCTTCTTTTTTTAATCTCCTTATTCTTCTTCATAAGCTTACCTTTATTTTATGTTCCATTTTCATAATCTCTTCTTCATTTTTTCATATTTTCTTTTCTTCCATCCTTTTTTCTTTCTTGAGCATGTATCATATGTAAGACACCATTGTGTAAAGATAAAAAAAGGTTATTTAAAGATGATAAAGATGATAAAAAAGGGTTATTTGTTGCCCTCAACCAACTCATATTCTTGAATGGTAACATTTCTTATCAATAGCTTTCCTTGGAATTAAAAAAAATAGAATTAAGTCAAGAGAAAATTCCAGACAACAAATACAAGATATTATTTTGAATAATACTACTTTTTAGAAAAGCAAAAACATTTGTGTTCATTTTTAATATCATATCTACACATGAAAATGGTTTAAATTCATTTAAAAAACTCTGAATTATGGAACTACTTGACATTCTGTGGACTGCTTAAAATCAAATATCCAATTCCACTGAAAGTTAAGTTTAATGGATTTTTGTCAATTCCATTTTCTATTTTCTTCTTTCATATAAAAGAACCACCTCAGAGTATTATTCACACATTGTTATCTAGAAATCCTTTATTTCTACTCTCTAATATAATAGGTTGTCAAGAACTCTGACAATTCTAAGATTTTACCCTGTTTGTAAGATAAGAAGTTAGCCTACCACAGTTTTGTGGACGCTGTCAGAAGATGCAAGACTCCCGGGTCAAAGTTTATTATTCACAGAGATAGCAGAAATAGCAGTACCAGAGGATCATCAACATCCCATACCAGAATCATTTCTGTGAAACTAGGTTAAACTGGTGGGAAGGGCTACCCTTATCTGAATCTTACAGAAGGAAAAGTTTCAGTGGCCATTACTGATGGCCAGCTTCCTGAAAAGACCACTGAAATAATAAGCAAAGTTAAGCTAAGCAAAATGAAATTTATTATTCTCCAGTAAGGGAGGGCACCTTCTTGACAGAATCTTAGAGTATCTTAGAGGAGAGATTAAGGGCAGATATTTGTAAGAATTTGGAGGGCGCCTGAGTGGCTCAGTCCTTAAGCGTCTGCCTTCAGCTCAGGGTCCCGGGATTGAGCCCCGCACCGGGCTCCCTGCTGAGCACAGAGACTGCTTCTCCCTCTGCCTGCCATTCCCCTTGCTTGTGCGCTCTCTCTGTCAAATGAATAAATAAAAAAAATCTTTAAAAAAATACTAAAAAAAAAGAATTTGGGGTTTGGTTTTAGGAGGTCTTTCAATGATGGGGCTAGTTGGGATTGAACAGTCCTCATGACATAATAATTTAAGATTAGTGAGCACAGCAAGGTGAGGGTTTTGAAGTAAATTTTGATTGATAAAGAGTCATTTAATAACCTTTGAGTTATGTGTTGTTTGTAGGAGGAGCTATTTATTCTGATGAGCAATCTATTCTTTTGAGAGGGGGCTAGTTGAGTAGTTGGCTATTTGGATAAATGGATTTTCAGGAATTCTACAAGAAATTTACTGTACAAGAATTTCCTGCTATAGTAAAGTCATGTTCATATGCACAATCTTAGTTCTTGATCCTATTAAGAAATTAGTTGTAGGCAGTTTGTCCTGTCAAGGCATTAATTCATTAGTCTAAGGAGATTGTTTAATTGATTAACTGAAAGAAAATTCATGGGCAGGAGAGTTGAAGATGTAATCTGGAAAAAGAGGAGCTACAGGCCAAGCTGAGAGCTGGAGGCAAGGGTGTGATGGTGGAATGACTGGTCTTTTTGGTGAATCATAAGGTGTCAAGCAAATAGAATGAGCCTTAAAATCAAAACAGGTAGTTCAGGGCATTGAACCCTAGACAATAGGAAATGTGAGAGTAGCTCATGTGGCTACTCAAAGGCACCAGAACCAGCTAGGCATGTGTGGTATAATAAAAAAATAGTCTGATTGTTGTCCTGTGTTCCTGGCATGGAACTCCTAAAACCCCTTGGAATCTCCCGAGTGATAGGACTATCTTTATTATGCTAAGATGTGACTCACGCTGGGCCCCTAAATAGCTTCAGGATGCAGGCTGGTCACCAGAAAAACCAACCATGTGATAAGAAGGTTATAACTTTGGGTCAGCCCGATCTCAGGGGAGGAGGGAATAGCTGGAGATTGGGTTCAGTCATGTCAGCAATATTTAATCAGTCATGCCTGTGTGAAGAAACCCCAATAAAAGCTCTGGATATTGAAGCCCAGTGGAGTTTCTTGGTTGGTGAACATGTAGATGTGCCAGGAGGGTGATATGCCCAGACTCCATGAGAGATAGACCTTACTCCATGAATCTCATTTGTCTGGTCCTCGAATGTGTAATCGTAAGTATAGCACTTTCCTAAGTTCTGTGAGCTGTTCTAGTGAATTATTAAAGAGGAAGGGGATAATGGCGACCTCCTGAATTGGTAGCCAGTTGATCAAAAGTGCAGGGGCCTGGGGGACCCTCTGAGACTTGCAGCTGACCTCTGAAGTGAGAGCAGACTTGTGGAAAACTGAGCCCTTAAACTGTGAGGTCTGATGCTAACGTGGTGTCATAAATCCATACATCCATTGCCATACATCCAGTTGGTGTTAGACCATTTGAGGTGGAAACAGAATAGACTACTACTGAATAATTTCTTTAGATTAAAGTGGGAGGAAATTTTCAGCTGTCTTGGGTATAGGAAGCAGAAACTGAGGAACATCTTCTTAATAAAAGTAGGAAAAATAGGGGCGCCTGGGTGACTCAGTCATTAAGCGTCTGCCTTCGGCTCAGGTCATGATCCCAGGGTCCTGGGATCCAGCCCCGCATCGCTTCTCCCTCTCCCACTCCCCCTGCTTGTGTTCCCTCTCTCGCTCTCGCTCTCTGTCAAATAAATAAATAATCTTAAAAAAAAGTAGGAAAAATAAAGAGAAGTATAAATCTTTGTTTTCTTTTTTTATAGTTTCTTTTAAAAAATCATTAAGGTCTACTTCATTTCCTTAAGAGTTATCACATTACTTTCAAATCAGAAATATGTAATATGACCTTTTTTTTGTGGTTTTGCTTCTCTGATTGTTTCAACCTTTTAATAATGACTAATACAACTTTCTAGTTTATTATTTTTTTTAAACTAAGGATGTATTCTAAGTATAACAGAACAGTTCATGATTAACTTGATTTCCCCAGGTATTTTGATGCTTAAAAGGAAGGAGGGAAAGGAGAGATGGAGAAGATGTATATTCAAAATTCCTATCAGGATACTGGCAGCAGCCTCAATCACTGGAGGCATTTCACTCCTTTTTTACACCTGCAGCTATGTAAAGCAGTGGTTCCCTAGCTAATTGAAATAAAGTAATACTGAAATTGCTAGAGGTGAAACATTCAAATTGCATGCTTTGCTGCTAAAAACATATCAGTAGCATTTGAGATTTCTATTTTATTTTTATTTCTATAGTAAAGAGAATCTTAGCTATCACAGATAGCAAGAAGAATGGAAGATAAACATATAACCCTGTCTCTGCTTCAGTCTCACCTCATAAAATGTGTGGAAATTGAAGAACATTTTACATGCAGTCTTGTCATCATCACAAAAATCTTAAAAAACATTGTAAAAAAGCATCCTTCTTTATTGATTCTTGGGAATATGCATCTCTATTGTTTGTGAAACAACAATAGATCAGGACTTGTAAATAACCTCTATTCTATTGCCAGAATTTTTCATTTGTATCAAGGTCTTCCCTAGAGAATGCTACCATGACTTTGTAGTTCACCATGCCTTTATCAAAACTGCTGCCCATTACAAGAGAAGTTCACCAGGTTGAGTTTTGCAAAGAAACTGGGTGAGAAATATCAGCAAACTTAAAATTGTTAGACTAAGAATGCTAGTAGATTTAATAAAATGTGAAATATAAAAAATGTATAAAAGAGTATAAACCATGTTTTAGAATCAGTTGCTGATTTACATCTGATTAAGTTGTAATATTGGTTTGCAAATGATTGTTTTTCTGATTATCAAATTTATTTTATATTTTTTATCTGGCATTCTTTAAATTTTCTTTTTCCTTTTTAGATGAATTCACATATTTAAAAAATTCAATGTATTGAAATATATTACTCCCATTATTGTGGTGCTCACATTTTCACTAGTTTGTGTCTAAGTCCTGCTAATAGCATTATTGAGATATGATTGACATATAGTACACTGCACTTTTTTTATTGGAGTATTACTGACATACAGTATCCTATTAGTTTCAGGTGTACATTGTAGTGATTCAGTATTGTTATACATTATGAGAGGATCTTATGAGAAATCTGGTTACCATCTGTCACCTACAAAGTTATTGCAGTATTATTGACTATATTCCCTATGCTATACATTACATTCCCATAACTTACTTATTTTATAACTGGAAGTTTGTACCTCTTAATCCCCTTCACCTATTTCTCCCATTTCCCCAACCCCTTCCACCTCTGGTAACCAATAGTTTCTTATACCTATTAGTCTGTTTTTGTCTTGTTTGTTCATTTGTTTTGTTTTTTAGATTCCACATATAAGTGAAATCATGTGGTAGTTGTCTTTCTCTGACTTATTTCAGTTACCATAATATCCTCTAGGTCTAGCCATGTTGTCGCAAATGGCAGGATTTCATTCTTTTTATGGCTGAGTAATATGCCTTAGGTTGCTTCTACATCTTGGCTACTGCAAATAATGCTGCAGTGATCATAAGGGTGCATATATGTCTTCAAATTAGTGTTTTAATTTTCTTCAGATATTTACCCAGAAGTGGAATTGCTGTATTGTACACTAGTTCTATTTTCAATTTTTTTGAGGAATCCCTATACTATTTTCCATAGTGGCTGTACCGATTTACATTCCCACCAACAGTGTAGGAAGGTTCCCTTTATTCCACATCCTCACCAACACTTATTTATTTATTTTTTATCTTTTTGTAATAGCCAGTCTGACAGGTATGAAGTGATGCCTGCTTGTGGTTTTGATTTGCATTTCCCTGATGATTAGTGACCTTGAGCATTCTTTCATGTGCCTGTTTGCCACTTCTCTGTCTTCTTTGGAAAAATGTCTATTCAAGTCCTGTGGCCATTCTTTTTAAATTCTACTTTGAACTCTTAACAAAAAATTTTTTTTTCTTAAGTTCCATTATGGTTAACATGCAGTGTTTAATATTAGTTTCAGGTGTACAACATAGTGATTCTGGAATTTTACACATTACTCCGTGCTCATCATGGTAAGTGTATTCTTAATACCCTTCACCTAGTTCACCCACCTTGCCTCTGGTAACCACCAGTTTGTTCTCTATATTTAAGACTCTTTTTTTTGTTTGTCTCTTTTCCCTCTGTTTTGTTTCTTAAATTCCACATATGAATGAAATCATATGGTATTTGTCTTTCTCTGACTGACTTATTTCCCTTAGCATTATAATTTCTAGCTCTGTATTGTTGCAAATGGCAAGATTTCATTCTTTTTTATGGTTAAATTATATATATTAATATATATTTATATTATACATTAATATCATATATTTATTTGTATATATCCCACATCTTCCTTATCCATTCATCTATTGATGGACACTTGGACTGCTTCCATAATCTGGCTGCTATAAACATAGGGATGCACATATCTTTTTGAATAAATGTTTTCATTTTCTTTTCTTTCTTTTTTTTTTAGTGTTTTCATTTTCTTTGGGTAAATATGCAGTAGTGGAATTACTGGATCATATGGTAATTCTATTTTTAATTTTTTGAGGAACCTCCATATTGCCTTCCATATTGTTTTCTATAGTGGCTGAACCAGTTTGCATTCCCACCAAAAGGGCACAAGGGTTCCTTTTTCTCCCTATTCAAGTCCTGCCCATTATTAATCAGGTTATTTGCTTTTTGGTGTTTAGTTGTGTAAGTTCCTTATATATTTTGGATATTAACCCCTTATTGGATATATTATTTGCAAATATCGCCCATTCCATATGTTCTCTGTTGTTGTTGGTTTCCTTTATTGTGCAAAAGCTTTTTATTTTGGTGTAGTCCCAATAGTTTAATTTTACTTTTGTTTCCCTTGTCTTCAGAGACACATCTAGAAAACTGTTACTATGTATGGCTGATGTCAGAGAAATTACTGCCTATGTTCTCCTCTAGGATTTTTATGGTTTCATGTCTCATGTTTAAGTCTTTAACACATTTTGAATTTATTCTTGTGTATGGTGTTATAAAGTAGTCTGGTTCTATTCTTTTTTGTGTCCAATTTTCCCAGCACCATTTATTGAAAAGACAGTCATTTCTCCTTTGTATATTCTGCCTCCTTTGTCATAAATTAATTGACCATATAATTGTGGGTTTATTTTTGGGGTGTCTATTCTGTTACATTGATCATTGATTTATGTGTCTATTTTTGTGCCAGTACCATGGTGTTTTGATTACTACAGCTTTGTAGTATATCTTGAAATCCAGAATTGTGATACCTCCAGTTTTGTTTATATTTTTCAAGATTGCTTTGGCTATTCAAGATCTTCTGTGGTTCCATATACATTTTAGTATCATATGTTCTAGTTCTGTGAAAAATGCTGTTGGGATTTTGATAGGATTGGATTGAATCCATGGATTGCTTTGGGTAATGTGGACATTTTGACAGTATTAATTTTTCAATTTGTGTCATCTTCAGTTTCTTTAATCAGTGTTTTATAGTTTTCACAGTACAGGTCTTTTACCTCTTGGTTAAGTTTATTCCTTGGCATTTTGTTTTTTCGGTGCAATTATAAACTGTATTGTTTTCTAAATTTATCTTTCTGTGACTTTGTTGTTAGTGTATACAAATGCTACTGATTTCTGGGTATTAATTTTGTATACTGACTTCGTTTATTACTTCTAGTAGTTTTTTGGTGGAGTCTTTAGGATTTTCTATGTATAATATCATGTTGTTTACAATTAGGGACAGTTTAACTTCTTCTTTACCAATATGGATGCCTCTTTTTTTCTTTTTCTTCTCTGGTTGCTGTGGCTAGGATTTCCAGTATTATGTTGAATAAAAATGGCAAAAGTGGATGTCCTTGTCTTGTTCCCTAGAGGGAAAGCTCTTAGTTTTTCACTAAGAAAAAGTGTAGGTTTGTTAGCTGTGGGTTTTTCATGTAAGGCCTTTATTAGATTGAGGTGTTTCTTCTAACCCCACACTGTTGAGAGTTTCTACAATGAATGGATGTTAAATCTTGCAGAATGCTTTTTCTGTATCTATTGAAATGATCAAATGATTTTTATGCTTTGTTTTTTTGAAGTGGTGTATGATATTGATTGATTTGTGAATATTGAACCATCCTTGTATCCCAGGAATAAATCCCACCTGATCATGGTGAATGATCTTTTTAATTCTTTGAATCCATGAGTATGGAATATCTTCCCATTTATTTGTGCTTTTTCCACAATTTCGTTCATTAGTATCTTATACTTTTCAGTGTGTGTGTCTTTTACCTCCTTGATTAAATTTATTGCTAGGTATTTTATTCTTTTACATGTAATTGTAAATGGGATTGTTTTCTTTCTTTTTTTGATAGTTTCTTTTTCCTGTATAGAAATGCAACATAGTTTGTAAATTGGTTTTATATCCTGCAACTTTATTGCATTTATTTATTCTAACTGTTTCTTGGTGTGGAATCTTTAGAAATTTCTATATATAAAATCATGTCATCTACAAATAGTGACAACTTTACTTCTTCCTTTCCAATTTGGATGCCTTGTATTTCTTTTTCTTGACTAATTGTTGTGCTTAGGAGTTCCAGTCCTGTGTTGAATAAAAGTGGCAAGAGTGGTCATTTCTCTCTTGTTTATGATTTTAGAGGGAAAGCTTACAGCTTTTCACCATTGAGTATGATGTTAGTTGTCATATTTGGTCTTTATTATGTTGAGAGTTGTCATATTTGGTCTTTATTATTTTGAGAATTTTTATCATAAGTGGATGTTGAGTTTTGCCAAATGCTTTTCTGCATCTGTTAAGATGATCATATGGCTTTTACCTTTATTTTGTTAATCTGATGTATCATGTTTTTTGATATGTATATGTTGAACCAAACTTGCATCCCTGGAATAAATCCCACTTGATTGTGGTGTATGATCCTTTTAATATATTTTTGCATTCAGTTTGCTAGTTTTTTGTTGAACATTTTTGTATTTGTGTTCATCAGAGATATTGGCCTGTAATTTTTTTTTCTTGTGGTGTCCTTGATTGTGGTATCAGGATAATTAATGCTAGCCTTGTAAAATAAATTTGGGAACTTTTCCTTGTCTTTAGGTTTTTAGAAAGATTTTAAGAGGGATTTATATTAATTCTTTTTGAGTGATTGGGAGAATTCAGTAGTGAAGCTGTCTGGTTGTAGACTTGTTTTTTGGGAAGTTTTTGATTACCAATTCAGTCTCCTTACTAGTAATTGGTTTATTCAGATTTTCTATTTTTTTATGGCTCAATCTTGGAAGGTTGTATGTTTCTAGGAATTTGTTTCTTCTAGGTTGTCCAAATATGTTTGTGTAAAATTGTTCATAGTGGTCTCTTATGATCCTTTATATTTCTGTTGTATCAGTTGTAACATTTTTTTTTTCATTTCTGATTTTATGTATTTGAGCCCTCTTTTTTTTTAAGATTTTATTTAAGAGAGAGAAAGAGAGAGAGAGAATGCGTGTGGGGAAGAGCAGAGGGAGAGGAATAAGCAGACTCTTTGCTGAGCATGGAGCCCAAGGCAGGGCTCAGTCTCAGGACCCTAAGATTATGACCTGAACTGTAAACCAAGAGTTGGATGCTCAACCAACTGAGGCACCCAGGCACCCCCTTTTTTTTTCTTCGTGGGTCTATCTAAAGTTCTGCCAATTTTGTTTATCTTTCAGGGAACCAGCTGTTGGTTTCATTAATCCTTTCTCTTGTCTTTTTGTCTATATTTATTTCTCCTTTGATCTTTGTTATTTCCTTCCTTCTAATAACTTTGGGTGTTGTTCTTTTTCTAGTTCCTTGGGGTGTACAATTAGAGTATTTGAGATTTTTTCTTCTTTATTGAGGTAGACCTGTATTGCTCTGAACTTCTCTCTTGGAACTGCTTTTGCTATATCCCATAAATTTTGGTATGTTGTGTTTATTTCCATTTTTGCTTTTCTCAGGATATTTTTTGATTTCTCCTTTCATTTCTTCACTCTTCAGTAGCATGTTAGTCAAATCTCCACATATTTGTGATATTTCCAGTGTTTTTCTTAAAATTGATTTACTGTATATTTACTTTTTACCAGTGTGATTTATATTTTCACAGATTTTCTTGTTACTAATTAAAACCTGTTTTCATTTTAAAGAAGTTCCTTTAGCATTTCTTGTAAGACTGGTTTAGTGGTGATGAACTTGTTCAATGCTTGCTTGTTGAGAAAACTTTATCTCCCCTCAATTCTAAATGATAATTTTGCTGAGCAAGTATTCTTGGTTGGAACTTTTACATTTCAGTGCTTTGAATATATCATGCCACTTTCTTCTGGTGTGCATAATTTCTGCTGAAAAATCTGATGGTCTTTTGAGAGTTACCTTGTAACTAACACATTGTTTTTCTCTTACTGCTTTTAAGATTCTCTCTTTATCTTTAACTTAGACATTTTAATTATAATGTGTCATGGTGTAGATTTCTTTGGGTTCATCTTATTTGGAATTTTCTGGACTTCCTGGAGTGTTTGATTCCTCCCCCAGGTTGGAGAAGTTTTCAGCCATTATTTCTTCAAATAAATTTTCTGTCTCTTTCTCTTTTCCTTCTGGGACCCTAATAATGTGAAAGTTATTTTGCTTGATGTTGATCCCCTTAGTCCCTTAAGCTGTCATCACTTTTTATTTTTTTAAGATTTTATTCATTTATTCGAGAGAGAGAGAGAGAGAGCGAGCACAAGTGGGGTACGGGGCAGAGGGAGAAGCCAACTCCCCACTGAGCAGGGTGCCCAACGCAGGGCCCAATCCCAAGACCTGAGGATCACGACTCAAGCCGAAGGCAGATGCTCAACTGACTGAGCCACCCAGGCGTCCCTATCATTACTTTTTTTTTTAAATTATGTTCTATTAGTCACCATACAGTACATCATTAGTTTTTGATGTAGCGTTCCATGATTCATTGTTTGCGTATAACACCTGGTGCTCCATTCAGTACATGCCCTCTTTAATACCCATCACCAGGCTAACTCATCCCCTAACCCCCCTCCCCTCTCGAACCCTCAGTTTGTTTCTCAGAGTCCATAGTCTCTCATGGTTCGTCTCCCCCTCCGATTTCCTGCCCTTCATTTTTCCCTTCCTGCTATCTTGTTCTTTTTTTTTTTTTTAAACATAGAATGATTATTTGTTTCAGAAGTACAGGTCTGTGATTCAACAGTCTTACACAATTCACAGTGCTCACCATAGCACATACCCTCCCCAATGTCTATCACCCAGCCACCCCAACCCTCCCACCCCTCCCCATTCCAGTAACTCTGTTTGTGTCCTGAGTTTAAGAATTCCTCATATCAGTGAGATCATATGATACATGTCTTTCTCTGATTGACTTATTTTGCTCAGCATAATACCCTCCAGTTCCATCCATGTCGTTGCACATGGCAAGATTTCATTCCTTTGGATGGCTGTGTAATATTCCATTGTAAATATGTACCACATCTTCTTTATCCATTCGTCTGTTGATGGACATCTTGGCTCTTTCCAGAGTTTGGCTATTGTGGACATTGGTGCTATAAACATTGGGGTGCATGTACCCCTTCGGATCCCTACATTTATATCTTTGGGGTAAATACCCAGTTGTGCAGTTGCTGGGTTGTAGGGTAGCTCTATTTTCAACTTTTTGAGGAACGTCCATACTGTTTTCCAGAGTGGCTGCACCAGCTTTCATTCCCACCAACAGTGCAAGAGGGTTCTTATAGATTCTTAGCCTTTCTGGTTAGATTCATTCCTAGGTATCTTATGGTTTTGGGTGCAATTGTAAATGGGATCGTATCCTTAATTTCTCTTTCTTCTGTCTTGTTGTTGGTGTATAGGAATGCCACTGATTTCTGTGCATTGATTTTACATCCTGCCACTTTACTGAATTCCGGTATGAATTCTAGCAGTTTTGGGTTGGAGTCTTTTGGGTTTTCCACATAAAGTATCCTATCATCTGCAAAGAGTGAGAATTTGACTTCTTCTTTGCCAATTTGGATGCCTTTTATTTCTTTTTGTTGTCTGATTGCTGTGGCTAGGATTTCTAATACACTGTTGAATAGCAGTGGTGATAGTGGGCATCCCTGTCATGTTCCTGATCTTAGGGGGAAAGCTCTCAGTTTTTCCCCATTGAGAATGATATTTGCTGTGGGTTTTTCATAGATGGCTTTTATGATATTGAGGTATGTGCCCTCTTTCCCTATACTCTGAAGAGTTTTGATCAAGAAAGGATGCTGTACTTTGTCAAATGCTTTTTCTGCATCTATTGAGAGGATCATATGGTTCTTGTTCTTTCTTTTATTAATGTATTGTATCACACTGATTGATTTGCAGATGTTGTACCAACCTTGCAGCCCAGAGATAAATCCCACTTCGTCGTGGTGAATAATCCTTTGATTGTACTGTTGGATCCTATTGGCTAGTATTTTGGTGAGAATTTTTGCATCCATGTTCATCAAGGATATTGGTATATAATTGTCCATTTTGATGGGATCTTTGGTTTTGGGATCAAGGTAATGGTGCCCTCATAAAACGAGTTTGGAAGTTTTCCTTCCATTTCTATTTTTTGGAAAGTTTCAGAAGAATAGGTATTAATTCTTCTTTAAATGTTTGGTAAAATTCCCCTGGGAAGCCATCTGGCCCTGGGCTCTTGTTGGGAGATTTTTGGTTACTGCTTCAATTTCCTTAGTGTTTATAGGACTGTTCAGGTTTTCTATTTCTTCCTGGTTCAGTTTTGGTAGTTGATACATCGCTAGGAATGCAGCCATTTCTTGCAGATTATCTAATTTGCTGGCATATAGTTGCTTATAATATGTTCTTATAATTGTTTGTATTTCTTTGGTGTTGGTTGTGATCTCTCCTCTTTCATTCATGATTTTATTTATTTGGGTCATTTCTCATTTCTTTTTGATCAGTCTGGCCAGGGTTTTATCAATCTTATTAATTCTTTCAAAGAACCACCTCCTAGTCTCATTGATCTATTCTATTGTTCTTTTCGATTCTAGTTCATTGATTTCTGCTCTGATCTTTATTATATCTCTTCTCCTTCTGAGTTTAGGCTTTATTTGCTGTTCTTTCTCCAGCTCCTTTAGGTGTAGGGTTAGGTTGTGTATTTGAGACCTTTCTTGTTTCTTGAGAAAGGCTTGTATTGCTATATACTTTCCTCTTAGGACCGCCTTTGCTGTATCCCAAAGATTTTAAACAGTTGTGTTTTCATTTTCATTTGTTTCCATGAATTTTTTTAATTCTTCCTTAATTTCCAGGTTGACCCATTCATTCTTTAGTAGGATGCTCTTTAGCCTCCATGTATTTGAGTTCTTTCCGACTTTCCTCTTGTGATTGGATTCTAGTTTCAAAGCATTGTGGTCTGAAAATATGCAGGGAATGATCCCAATCGTTTGGTACCAGTTGAGACCTGATTTGTTACCTAGGATATGATCTATTCTGGAGAATGTTCCATGGGCACTAGAGAAGAAAGTGTATTCTGTTGCTTTGGGATGGAATGTTCTGAATATATCTGTGAAGTCCATTTGGTCCAGTGTGTCATTTAAAGCCTTTATTTCCTTGTTGATCTTTTGCTTAGATGATCTGTCCATTTCAGTCAGTGTTAAAGTCCCCCACTATTATTGTATTGTTGTCAATGTGTTTCTTTGCTTTTGTTATTAATTGGCTTATATAATTGGCTGCTCCCATGTTAGGGGCATAGATATTTACAATTGTTAGATCTTCTTGTTCGATAGACCCTTTAAGTAGGATATAGTGTCCTTCCTCATCTCTTATTGTAGTCTTTGGTTTAAAATCTAATTTGTCTGATATAGGGATTGCCACCCCAGCTTTCTTTTGGTGTCCATTAGCATGGTAAATGGTTTTCCACCCCCTCACTTAAAATCTGGGTTTGTCTTTGGGTCTAAAAGGAGTCACTTTTAGACAGCATATTGATGGGTCTTGTTTTTTTATCCAATCTGATAGCCTCTTTTGATTGGGGCATTTAGCCAAATTACATTCAGGTAACTATTGAAAGATACGAATTTAGTGCCATTGTATTGCCTGTAAGGTGACTGTTACTGTATGTCATCTCTGTTCCTTTCTGGTCTATGTTACTTTTAGGCTCTCTCTTTGCTTAGAGGACCCCTTTCAATATTTCTCATAGGCCTGGTTTCGTGTTTGCAAATTCCTTTAGTTTTTGTTTGTCCTGGAAGCTTTTTATCTCTCCTTCTATTTTCAATGACAGCCTACCTGGATATAATATTCTTGGCTGCCTATTTTTCTCGTTTAGTGCTCTGAATATATCATGCCAGTCCTTTCTGGCCTGCCAGGTCTCTGTGGATAGGTCTGTTGCCAATCTAATGTTTCTACCAGTGTAGGTTACAGATCTCTTATCCCGGCTGCTTTCAGGATTTTCTCTTTGTCTCTGAGACTCGTAAGTTTTATTATTAGATGTCGGGGTCTTGACCTATTTCTATTGATTTTGAGGGGGATTCTCTGTGCCTCCTGGATTTTGATGCCTGTTTCCTTCCCCAAATTAGGGAAGTTCTCTGCTATAATTTGCACCAATATAGCTTCTGCCCCTCTCTCTCTTTCTTCTTCTCAGATACCAATTATTCTAATTGTTTTGTCTTATGGTATCACTTGTCTCTCCAATTCTGCCCTCATATCCAGTAGTTGTTTATCTCTTTCTCAGCTTCTTTATTTTCCATCATTTGGTCTTCTATATCACTAATTCTCTCTTCTGCCTCATTTATCCTAGCAGTTAGAGCCTCCATTTCTGATTGAACCTCATTAATAGCCTTTTTGATTTTGGTTTGTTTAGATTTTAGTTCTTTTATTTCTCCAGAAACAGTTTCTCTCATATCTTCCATGCTTTTTTCAAGCCCAGCTAGTATCTTTAAAATCGTCATTCTGAATTCTAGTTCTGACATCTTACTAATGTCTGTATTGGTTAGGTCCCTGGCAGTCGGTACTGCCTCTTGTTCTTTTTGTTGAGGTGATTTTTTCTGTCTTGTCATTTTGTCCAGAGGAGAATAGATGAATGAGAGAACAAAATGCTAACAGGGTAACAACGTCCCCAGAAAAATATACACTAAACAAATCAGGAGAGCCCTGAAACCGGTGGAAAAGAAAGGGAAAGAAAGAAAAAAAAAATAAAAAGATAAAAAGAAACAAACAAACACAATATGATCCAATACGATCAGGCTGGTGCATAGATTAGTGCCACACACTAGATTTTGGGTGTATTTTGATCTGTTAGAGAAAGTGCCTCCCAAAATTTTAAAGAGAGAAAAACTTATATATGTATAAAAATAAGGGTAAATATGATGAAGGGATAGAATATGACTGTAAAGATGAAAATTATAAAAGGTTTTATAAAAGGGATTGATAAGAAGTTGTTTGAAAAAAAAAAGAAGAGGATTTAAAAAAAAAGGGGAGAGAATGTGATCAGGCAGGAGACTAGAACAAATCCATATGCTAGAGATTTAGGGTATATTTTGGTCTGTTAGAAGAATCTGTATCCCAAAATTTTAAAGAGAGTACAACTTATATATATATATATACCGAAAATAAGGTTAACTACAATGGAGGTATAGAATATGACCCTAAAAATGAAAAACAAAAAAGATTTTTTAAAAAAGGGATTGATAAGACGTTGGTTGAAAAAGGGAAAAAGAGAAATTCAAAAAATAAAAAAAAAAAGAAAAAGAAAAAAAAGAAAATTAAAAAAATTAACCTTGAAAGACTAAAGAATCGGGGGGGGGGGGGAAGCCATTAATTCTATGTGCACTATTACCCTAGTGCTGGTGTTCTGCCCTTCTTATTGATTGGTAAGCTTGGTCTTGGCTGGCTGTTCTTGCTAATCTTCTGGGGGCCGGGGCCTGTCGCAGTGGTTCTGAAATGTCTTTGCCGGAGGCGGAATTGCCCCGCCCTTACCGGGCCGGGTAAGTATTCTGCTCCAGTTTGCTCTTGGGAGCTTTTGTTCCCTGCAAGCTTTCTGTAGGGCTTTGGAGGATGAGAGTGAAAATGGCAGCCTCCCAATCTCTGACCCGGAGGAGCTGAGAACTGGGGGCCCCACTCCTCAGCCCCCAGAGAAAGGCAGTCAATCACTGCCATCTCCCCGGTCTCCAGCCACACTCCGTGCTCACCTGGCCTGTGACTGAGCATTTCTATCTCTGGCACATGACCCTGTGTGGAGTCTCCAAACCCAGATGATTGATGTGGTGTGCTCCCGCGTTGCTCCTCACAGGGGAGGAAGGGGAATCTCCCTGGATCTGCTGCTTGTTGGGTCCCTGCTGGAAGAGCAGTGGCCTGACTGTGCTGTGGATCACAGTTTATGGTAACTCCGAGCTGAGAGCCCACTCCTCGGCTCCGTGTTTGCAGCCGGCTTCCCTGCTCTGATAACTGGGAGCTCTGTCGCACTCAGGCACCCCGGTCTTTCTGTGACCCTGAGGGTCATGAGACCACACTGTCCGAGTCAGAGTTCCACCCCCCACCCCCCCACCCCCGCTTAGCCACTGGAACGACGTCTATCAGCAGAGCAGACTTCTAAAAGTTCCGATTTTGTGCTCTGCTGATGTATCACTTGCCCTAAGTGGCCCACGGAGGTCCCCTCCCCCGCCGTCTATCTTCCTGAATATCGCCTCAGATTCACTTCTCCACATGTCCTACCTTCCAGAAAGTGGTCGCTTTTCTGTTCAGAGAGTTGCTGCTATTCTTTTCTTCGATCTCCTGTTGAGTTCATAGGTGTTCAGAATGGTTGATCCCTATCTAGCTGAATTCTTGGGACCAGACAAAATTTAGGTCTCCTACTCCTCTACCATCTTGCTCCTCCCTATCATTACTTTTTAAAATTATTTTTTTTTTCTGCTTGGATGAGTTCCACTGTCCTGTTTTTGAGATTACTGATCCTTTCTTCTGCTTCCTCTAATATCTTGTTGAATCTCTCTTGCGTATTTTTCAATTCATTTATTATATTCTTCAGTTCTATGAGTTCTTTTTGCTATATTCTTATATTTTCTTTTTGTTGAAGTTTTCACTGTTTTTATCCATTCTTCTTCCAAGTTTGGTGAGCATCTTTATGACTGTTACTTTGAACTCTTTTTTAGGTGAATTACTTATTGCATATTTCATTAAGGTTTTTTCCTGAGGTTTTATCTTATTCTTTTGTTTAGAACATATGTTCTAAACAGTTGTTCTCTGTTTCTTCATTTTACTTGACTTTTTTATTTTATTTTTTTCTATGTATTAGGTGAAACAGCTATTTTTCCTAGTCCTTCGGGAGTGCACTCCTATAGAATATGAAGCTTATTATTTAACCTTGCCCTAACTTTTGGTTGTTTCTTGAACCTTTGTCATTGTCTAAGCAGCCTGATTTATTTTTAATAGCTTCAGTTGTTGAAGATGTACCAGCATCTAGTTTCAGGTCAATTGGAAGCCAGACCCTTACTTAGGCAGCAGCTTTTAAAATATGTAATATATACAGTCCTGCGGGACTGTCATTGTAGATCCTGCTGGCTTCGAGATTAGGAGATCAGGTGCTGTCCCCTTTGCAACCCTTGCAAAAACTGGGCTCCAGAGAAGTGTATAGGCCCCTTTCTGGGAGGTACAGGTGAGCTATAGTAAGGCAGAGAGAGAGTATAAAGATGATGTCTCCTGGTCTACATTTTCTGAGAGTACCTCTCTAGCCTCAAGGCAAACTTGAAGCCTTGCTCTCAGACTAGGCTCCAGGACTAGATAAACAGACCTCTTTCAGAGAAAGTCTGGGAGTGTGATTTAGTCTGCTGGCTGTGTAGCACTCTGGGGGTGGTGGCGTGCCAAGAACGTCTCTCTGATTGTTATAGTCCCGTGGGACCTAGGACTTCAAGCTCTCTTGGCCATCAGAATCAGGTGATCAAGGAGCATCTCCTGTATGGCAGACTCAAATACTAGGGTACCAGATGTAAAAGCTGGGACACCAGACACAAGAGCTCCCTTCCAAGAGATATTGGTGCTCTGAAATGTGGTAGAGGGAGAACATAAAGATAGTGCCTGCCTCTCTGGGTCTCTTGAAAGGTTTATAGTCAACTCTTAGATATGTATTTAATTTGAAGCCTACTTTTTAGGCTGCAGTTACGATGATAAGCTTATATGTATTTTTTCACAGAGAGACTCAGCTCCTAGTCTGTTGCTTCTTGCTGTGCCCTAAGGGCAGTAGCTCTTTGCAAACTCTTACTCAGTTGGTTATAATCTTGTGGGATGCACAAACGTAAGGCCTGCTCGCCTTCAGAGCCAGATGATAAGTGGTGTTCTCTGGCAGCAAAACCAAGGTGCCAGACAGGAGTATAAGCTCCTTCCTGGGATACTGGCAAGCTGGAGTGAGGCAGAGAAAGAGTACAAAGGCTGCATCCATTGGCCTCCTTTCCCTGAGAGTACCTATGTAGGCCTTTAGGAGTATGCTAGACCAGGAGCCTGCTCATCAGAGCATTTCTATCTCTGGCACATGACCCTGTGTGGAGTCTCCAAACCCAGATGATTGATGTGGTGTGCTCCCGCGTTGCTCCTCACAGGGGAGGAAGGGGAATCTCCCTGGATCTGCTGCTTGTTGGGTCCCTGCTGGAAGAGCAGTGGCCTGACTGTGCTGTGGATCACAGTTTATGGTAACTCCGAGCTGAGAGCCCACTCCTCGGCTCCGTGTTTGCAGCCGGCTTCCCTGCTCTGATAACTGGGAGCTCTGTCGCACTCAGGCACCCCGGTCTTTCTGTGACCCTGAGGGTCATGAGACCACACTGTCCGAGTCAGAGTTCCACCCCCCACCCCCCCACCCCCGCTTAGCCACTGGAACGACGTCTATCAGCAGAGCAGACTTCTAAAAGTTCCGATTTTGTGCTCTGCTGATGTATCACTTGCCCTAAGTGGCCCACGGAGGTCCCCTCCCCCGCCGTCTATCTTCCTGAATATCGCCTCAGATTCACTTCTCCTGGGGAGACCAATAGGTCTCCTTCTCAGAAAGATGGGGTGTTTCAGTTATTGATCTGTACAGTGCCCCGGGAGTGTTAGTCTGCCAAGAACTGTCTCTGATTGATACAGTCCCTTGGGACTCAAGAATGCAAGCCCCTGTAGCCTCTAGAGCCAAGTGCTCAGGAGGCATCTCCTGGAATCCACTCTAAAAACTGGGTTATAAGACACTGGCACTGTGCCACTCTTCTTTAAAGATTTTATTTATTTATTTGACAGAGAGAGAGACAGTGAGAGAGGGAACACAAGCAGGGCGAGTGGGAGAGGGAGAAGCAGGCTTCCTGCTGAGCAGGGAGCACGGCACAGGGCTTGATCCCAGGACCCTGGGATCATGACCCAAGCCGAAAGCAGATGCTTAATGACTGAATCACCCAGGTGCCCCTCACTGTGCCACTTTTAGTGAGTCAGGGGAGAGCACAGGGATGGCATATGCCTACTGGCTATGGCAAGGTAGAGGGAGAATGCAAAAATGGTGCACACCAGTGTCTCCATCCTTGGAGAGAATCCCAACAGGTCTCTGCCCTTCCAGTTGAAGCTTTAAGATTAGCAAATGAATCTCCTTTATGTATATTCTAGGTACTTTCCAAACTGCTGCCTTTGCAATGGGCCCTGGGTCAAGTGAGTCTCTAGATGAGTCCTTAAAGAGCAGTCTCTCAGTTTGCTACAGATCCCCAGGTCTGAGAATTATCTCTCAGATACAGGTCTCAAGAGTTGGAGTGCTTGATGTAGATTACAAATCTTCATTCCTCTGGGAGAAGCTCGGTTTGTGAGATCCCTCCCGATTATGGGTTCATATGCCGGGGCAGTACATTTTTGGCAAGACAGTGTCTTAGCCTCCCCTATCCACCTTGATATGACCCTTTTCTCCTTTGATGTGAAGCAACTGTTCAGCTAGTTCTCAGGTCTTTTTCAGAGACAATTGTTCTACATGTAGTTGTAGATTCAGTGTGTTCATGGGAAGGAATGAGTTCAGGGTCTTTCTACATCACCATCTTCTATTTCAAAGGATTTTCTAAACAGTTACATGTAATGTCTGTGAATAAAGACAGTTTTCTTTCCTCCTTTCTAATCTGATGGCTTTTATTTCTCTTTCTTCCCTTACTGCCATGACTAGAAACTTAATACAATATTGAATAGAAGAGCTGGGAGTGGACAACCTTGTCTTCTCCCTAATTTGGGGGTATAGCATTCAGTTTGCCATAATTAAGTATGATGTTAGCTTGGATTTTTCATAGATTCTCTTTATCAGGTTGAGGAAGTTTCCTTCTATTGTTTTCTGCAGTTTTTATTAGCAGTAGAAAGTGATCTATTCAAATGATTTTTCTGCATGTATTGAATTGATCATGTACTTTTTCTTTTGTAGTTTGTTAATATGATCATTACATTGACTGGTTTTCAGATGTTAAGCTAATCCTTTCTGGGATGAATCCTTCTTAATCATAGTGTATTATCCTTTTTGTATAGTGACAGATACTTTTTCTTAAAACTTAATTAGAATTTAAAAAAACATTAATGGGGAATATTGGGTAGTTTTATTTTCTTGCAATGTCTTTGTGTGTTTTTTTTTAAAGAAAGAAGTAGCATGGTTTTATTGAAATGTTTTAGTACAGTGTTGGATGATCTTAAAACCTTATATTCTAAACCAATACAAGCACTGCAAATAATATATTCCTAATCTAGTTGACATCTAAAAAAGAAAGCTGTAATATGAATATCTCTAAGTTGATTAATATTATTTAAGTTGGAGAATGAGCAGCTTTGGTATATCTGTATGTCTCTGGCTCCCCTTTTTGGTGGGTATGTGAGTCCATCTCCATTCAGCAGAGTTAGATGGGACCAATATATTTGGTGTTTCATTTAATTATTCCCACACAATCAGCAAGGGATATGCAAGTTCTAGAATTGGGCTGTTCCCGAGGCTGCCTTCTTCATATTTTTTAAAACTGAAACCATCACAGGGTGATGGGTGTTGAGGAGGGCACGTGCCGTGATGAGCACTGGGTGTTGTGCTTGGCTGATGAATCATTGAACTTGCATCAGGAGCTGATTATGTACTATACAGTGGCTAACTGAACATAATAAAAAAACCTTTGAAATTAAAAAAAAATAAAACTGAAACCATCAAATAGTTAAGGTCTACACTGCCTCTGTATATGGCCAAGTGTAGTCTAATTAGTTAATATATCAGAAATACTTGAAAATAAAAAGTGAGGTTAAATGATAGAAACAGTCAATTCTTAATTCAGACAATGATAATGTAGATTTTTCTATTTTTTTAATCTGAAGATTATCTTACAACTAGCTCTATATCTTAGGTTTAATCTTAACATGAAATGTTTACCTCTAAATAAACTTTTTTCAGTCATGCGAACATGTATGCCAAGGCTGTCTACCTCTGCATGTTTATTACTACATTTTCATTTGTCTGTGCATAGAAATCCCAAGAAATAGATATCACTCATTTATCAAAACTAAAAATTATGTAATCTAACTAAATAGGCTCTTTACATACTCATGTCAACTCTTTCTAGATATAGTCAATTTGTATGCTGACTCTACCAGGCTACAATACCATTTTTTTTTTTTTTTCAAAAGCAATTTTAAGGTATAGCAGAGTGCTCATTTTTACAAAGATGAAAGTGATACTTTTTAACTTAAATCTCTGCTGTAGTGAAGTTTGAAACCTTAAAGATTGCTGTTCAAGTTTGTTAGTGACTTAAAGATTTGATTTTTCTGCCTACAGAATTTAGATCAGAGAATTTCCTCTATTCAAGTTCTAAGATTCAGCAGAAACTAGAGATTGTTAATATTCCAAGGCTTTGTGCAGGCAAATTCTCTTCTTTGGGGGCTGAAGAATTCAGAGCCAATGTGGATATGATAAAACTCACAGGGAGTCAGTGCTTGCCTTCGGCCACAGGCACGTAGGCACCTCAATGAGGAGGATGTTGTCAAGGGCCATCTTGTTAATAAAGCAATCTTCGCCTCTATGGTTACTCTTGGCCATCATTTGAACATTATCTTGATGGAGGAAAAACTAGTGCTTACTAATTTGTACTTTTTTTGGGAGGCCTTTCTTACCCACATTTTTCATGTAACAGTTTTAAAACGTTAAAATAATCAGTTGCCTAGGAGACTTGCTACTTCTGATTACAAAAGGGAAAAGAATATTAAATCAAAACTAAGGAAGTAATGTTTAAAAAAGAATTTGGGGGCACTCACAAAAATTCACTTTTTGTTATGTCAGAAACAAAATAATGATCAGACTAGTAAATTGAGGGGATTTAGGGGAGTCTTTCTTTTTGTGGAAATCCACAACATGAAATTATTGGAAAAAAGGCAAAGTAAAAGCTAGAGCTAAAAATAGGTGGTAAAGCAAGATGGCAGGACAGGAGTTGCTGCTCAAAGAACTGTCTGCTTGGGACGGTGGAGTGAGTGCCACCAGTGGGCCTGCAGAGTCTGCCTCCAGATACTTTCTCAGTCAGATATATTGCTGAACATAATTTTGGAATTTTAGAACATGATATTTCAGGTAAGTGTGATAGTTATAACATATTTTTTAGAAGTGACAATAAAAAATAGTGAACTGCATTGTCTCTGATGTGTCTAATTTTTATCAGAAAGTAAACGTGTCAGTGACCATCTTAAGCTACATAAAATTTGGCCAAATTAAGCACAACAACAATGGTTTATTTGAAACGTGCTTCCTAAAAAAATAAAAATAAAAATTCAGGGTATTATTGATTTTCTAAGGTTCACTCAGAAGTAAAGGCTAATTCTGTATACAGGGTTTTACCCAAATGTCCTTTGGCATTATCATTATTTACACAGAAGGCTTTAATCTGAAGTCACCTTTGGCACCCTCAAAATATATAAACTATGAACTTCTGCAACGGAATTATATACTTGAAAGTTGTGGCCTCAAAGTACTGACAGACCAAAGAAAAAGGTCACCTATCAGAACAAGTCAGGATGATGAATTATTCTCACTAATGAAAGATCAAATAACCACTACCCTCTCCACAAACTGGAAATAAATGGTCTTGAGCTTGAGAAGGGGGAGATAGTGGATCCTGGAGTATACAAAGATCAGATGCTTTTGCCTTATCCTATAGTTGCTGAGTCCTAAAACTAAAAAGTCAGATAAACACATGCAATTCAGAAGCCAGCGAAAGCTTGCTCCACACTTCACATCTGGGATCTATAGCAGGATGTAACTGAACAGGTAAAATAGATTTATCGTTGTGTGTCCTTGGGATTGCCTCTGCCAAGATCATAGAGATATCAGTAACCTGAATCTTGGAACAGAGTCTCATTTTGTCCCCTTGTGGAATGGTGTTTGTGACAACAGCCTCAAAGGCAGCATTATTTATGCTGGAAATAGCTGTCCCAGAGAAGATCCCATGAGTTAGAATAGCATAAACTTTGGTGGCTCCGGAGAGGAGCTTGTCAGCAGCATGGCAGCTACATGTGTCAGCCATGTCCTCTGTGAGGACAGCCATGCGGTCCTTCACATGGCCCACCAGAACCATCTGGTCCACTTCATTTGCTTTCTGACTCTCTTTGTGAATCAAGGGAAATTCCACATTCACCCACATTCACTGCAATTGATATGTCCATTTTAGCTCCCCTGGCATCAGGTAAATGATAATACCGTTCCTCCACTTGGCAATGTTCTCCCGAATCCACTGCAGGACTGCAGGCTCCGTGGACAGATTATCTACTGGTATCTCAAAGAATCCCTGGATCTGAGAGGCATGCAGGTCCACGGTGATGATGTGATCTGCCCCAGCAAGAGCATAGGGGCCACAAGTTTCGCAGAAATCAGAGCACAACTTTTGTCCTTTTTATCTTGTAAGGAGTATGGAAAATGGGATCACAGCAGTCACCCTGGATGATGACAAGATTTTGTAGGCATTGATCATGACAAGGAGTTCCATCTGGTTGTTGTCGATTTCTCCACAGCTACTCTGGATGTTCTAGACATCTTCGCCCTTCCCGCTTTCACTGATCTCATCATTGGTCTCCTGGTTGCTGAACTTCTTAGTGACCACATTGCCCAGCTCCAGGCCCAGCCAGTCGGCCATGCGCTGGGACAGGTCCTGGTGCAAGCTGCTGCTGAAGAGCACGATGTTGGGCATGGCAGAGGTGGTGGGGGCACCAGAGGCTGCCATGCGAGCGGGCTGTCCCTGTCTGGTTATGATGTCATGGTGATTCTGGCATTATAGAATTATTTGTGAATTATTTATTTCTTTTTAATTTTTTTGGAAGCATATGTGTAGAATTGGTATTATTTTTTCCCTGAATTTTGGGAGAAATGGTCTGTCAAACTATTTGTACCTGGATTTTTTCTGTGTGTGGGAAAGTTAACTACAATTAAATATTTTTCATAGATAGTATTTTATTTCTTATGTAGGCATTAGTAGTTGTATCTTTCAAGGAATTTATCCATTTCATCTAAGTTGCTGAATTTATTGCCATAAATATGTTTATAGTGTTCCCTTACTGTCTTTTAAATATTCATAGAATCTATAGTTCTGTTACTTCCCTTATTCCTGAGTTTGGTAACTAGTGTCACCTCTCTTTTATTTATTTTTTCTAGTAGTCTAGCTAGAATGTATGTCAATTTTATTGATGTTATTAAAGAACCATTTTTTGGTTTCATTGTTTTTTTTTAATTTTCTGAATTCTAGATAATTTATGCTCTGATATTTATTTTATTTCCTCTTTCTACTTTGGAAACTGATGTCATTGACTTGAGTTGATTCCTATTTTCCAGTGTAAGTATTAAGTAAGCGCTTTATATTTTTCCCTAGGTACTGTTTTTTAGTGGCATCCCACATGTTTTGATATATTAGTTTTATAGGGCTGTCGTACCAAAATGTCATAAACTGCGTGGCTTTATACAATAGAAATTTTATTCTCTCACAGTTCTAGAGGCCAGAAGTCCGGAATCAAGGTGTCAGCAAGGCCATGCTCCCTCTGGGACTCTCGGTACAATCTTCCTTGACCCTTCCCAGCTTTTCATGGCAGCAGTAATTCTTGGTGTACCTTGGCTTGAAGGTGCATTGTACTCATCTCTGTGTCTGTCATCATGTGATGTTCTTTCTTTGTGTGTCTCTTCTTGTAAGGGCACCAGTCATTTTAGATTACGGTTCACCTTTTCCAGTATTAACCTCATCTTCTTGAGTTAACTAATTATATCTATAATGACTCCATTTTCAAATAAGGTCACATACATTCTGAGATCCTGGGGGTTTAGAACTTGAACATAATTTTTTGGGGTGGTACAGTCTAACCCATAATAATTGTATTTTCATTCTGTTCAAAATACATTCTAATTTCTCTTTCTACTTTTTTCTTTTTTAGAGCCATGGATTATTTAAAAGTATTTCTTAGCTTTTAAATATTAGAGTTTTTCAATGTAATTTTTTGTGAGTATGTTGATGATAAATTTTGCTATTATATGTCTGAAAAAATATTTTGACTTCATTTTTCAAAGATGTTTTCTCTAGGTATAAAGTTCTACAGTTTTAAAAAAATATTTAATTATTTGAAAGAGAGAGAGCACAAACAGGGGTGGGTAGAGGCAGAGGGAGAAGCAGACTCCCTTCTGAGCAGGGTGCTCAGTCCCAGGACCCTGGGATCATGACCTGAGCTGATGCAGATGCTTAACCAACCGAGCCACCCAGGTGCCCCTACTTTTGTGTGTGTGTGTGTGTGTGTGTGTGTGTGTGTGTGTGTGTGTTTGGCATTTTTTTCCTCTTAGTACTCTCGACATATTGCTCCATTGTGTTCCTTCTTGCATTGCATCCAACTAGAAATCTGTTGTCATTTTCACATCTTTATGTCTGTATATTACATGTTTATTTTTAGGGGGCTGCTTTTAAGACTTTGTTTTTATCACTGATTTTAAGCAATTTTATTATTATATACCCTGGCGTGTTTTTTTCTTTCTTTCTTTCTTTCTTTTTTCCTTTCTTCCTTTCTTCCTTTCTTCCTTCCTTCCTTCCTTCCTTACTTCCTTCCTTCCTTCCTTCAAGATTTCATTTATTTATCTGAGAGAAGAGAGAAAGCATACAAGCGTGGGGAGTGAGTAGGGGCAGAGGGAGAGGGAGAAACAGATTCCCTGCTCCCCGGAGAGCCTGACATGGGCTTGATCCCAGGACCCTGAGATCATGACCTGAGCTGAAGGCAGACACATAACCTACTGAGCCACCTGGGTGCCCCTCTTTGTTTCTTGTGCTTACAGTTCACTGAGTTCTTTGGACTGGAAGTTTATAGTTCTCATCACATTTGGAAAGTTTTGGAGGATATTTCTTCAAATATTTTTTGCTTTCCCTTCTTGTTCTTTTCTCCATGGAAGACTCTAAGTGCACATATCTTGGGTTGCTTGAAGTTGTCTCACAGTTCACAATGATGCTATGTATTCATTTTTTTTGGGGGGGAGTTATTTCATTTTTCTATCCATGTTTCATTTTGGATAGTTTCTGTTATTTTCTCTTTAAGTTCACTACTCTTTTTCTCCTGCGGTGCCTAATTACCACTAATCTTATTCAGAGATTTTTTTCACCTTGAACAATGTAGTTTTTATCTTTAAAGTTTGATTTGGGTTTAAAAAAAAATCTTCCATGTCTTAACTTTTGGACATGTGGAATATATTTATTTATTTATTTGAGAGAGAGAATGAGAGAGAGAGAGCATGAGGGGGGAGGGTCAGAGGGAGAAGCAGACTCCCTGCCGAGCAGGGAGCCCAACGTGGGACTCGATCCCGGGACTCCAGGATCATGACCTAAGCCGAAGGCAGTCACTTAACCAACTGAGCCATCCAGGCACCCCTGGAATATATTTATAGTAACATTTCTAATGTACTTATCTGCTAATTCTAACACTTGTAGCAGCTTTGGTTCAGTTTATATTGATTGATTGATTTTCTCATTCTGAGTCATATTTTCCTGGTTTTTGAATGTGTGATATATATTTTCTCAGTTTTATAGAGGTATTATTAACTTATACTAGACATATTAAGATATCCAGTGTGATTTGATATATGTATATACTGTGAAATGATTACTATAATCAAACTAACTAACATATCCAACACTTCGTACAGTTACTCCCCCCTTTTTGGATAAGAAATCTTAGCAAATTTCAAATATACATTATCACTAACTGTAGTAGATTTCCAGAACTTATTCATCTTATAGCTGAGAGTTTGTACCCTTTGACCAACATCTCCCCGTTTCCCCCACATCCTCAACCCCTAATAACTACCATTTTACTCTCTGCTTCTATGAGTTTGACTATTTTTGATTCCACATATAAGTGAGATCATACAGTATTTGTCTTTCTCTCTCTGGCTTATTTCACTTAGCCTGATGTCCTTAAGGTTCATCCATGTTGTCACAAATGGCAGGATTTCCTTCTGTTTTAAGGCAGAATAATATCACACTGTGCAAACATATCACATTTTCTTTATCCATTCATCAGTTGATGGCTACATAGTTTGCTTCCATAGGTCTACTGTGAATAATGCTGCAAAAAACATGGGAGTGTAGATATCTTGAGATAGTGATTTTATTTCATTTGATTATACACACAGAAATAGGATTGATGGGTCATATGGTAGTTCATTTTTTCATTTTTCTGAGGAAACTTTCATACTGTTTTCCATAAAGGCTATACCAATTTATATAACCATCAGCAGTGTACAAGAGTTCTCTTTCACCACATCGTTACCAACACTTGTTATCTTTTGTGATTTTGGTAATAACCATACATCTGGGTATGAGATGATATCTCATTAAGTCTTCTTATCACACACATACACACACAAATAAGTAGGGTGGGAGGAAACTTTTGGAGGTGATGATATGTTTATGAGATTGATTATGGTGATGAGTTCATAGTTATATATGCTTGTCTTCAAACTCATAAGGTAGTATACATTAAATATGTGCAGTTTTTTGTATATCAATTATAACTCAATAAAGTATTTTTTTAAAAAAATGCTTTACTAAATACTTTACTATAGTTTTAGTGGGGCTTCAGAAAATATTGTAATTAGATACATGTGCTCAATCTACCATATTGAAACAGAGTCAATGTTAGTCACTATTAACTATTAGCATTCTTCTAAATATTCTCAGGATAAAAAGATATCTTCAAAATCCACACTTGTCAAACTTCAAATTCAAAGTTAGCTCTTTGTCCCTTTCTCAATTAAAAATAAGGAATGTGCCTGGGTGGCTGGGTGGCTCAGTCTGTTAAGCATATGCCTTTGGCGCAGGTTATTATCCTGAGGTCCCAGGATCGAGTCCCACAACAGGCTCCCTGCTCAGTAGGGAGCCTGCTTCTCCCACTGCCCTTGTTCCTCCCCTCTGCTCATGCTCTCTCTGTCAAATAAATAAAATATTAAAAAAAAAGAAAATAAAAGTCATCATCATTGAAAATAGGTTTCTCACTTTCTGGAGAAATCTAATTCTCACATTCTTATGGAACAGAGGCACATTCAAAGAGGATTGATTATTTGGGGGGTTTCTTATACATTATCATTTTGAAGGTGGTCTGGGTTATGGAGTTCTTTAAGTTATTCAAGAACTCAAAAAATATAAGGAGAATGTTGAAAATAAGGAATGTAGTTCTTTAAACATTAATCTGTAATACCTGGACTTACTCCTTTGTAGGCTCAAATCCCTGCTCAATCAGCTTAGCCTTATTTTGTTCCAGGATAGATACACTAAATACTACGAAGTTGATCTCTGCCAGTGACCTTTCTAGTGTGAACTTGAGATGCTCCCTTCTTTTTACATCAGTTTCCATGGAATTTTTCACTTAAAAGCAAGGCTTATCTGTTTGAGCTAACCTGGATAAAATGTTATCATTATTTGATAGTGTTGTTTACTTTTTCCAGTACCAGTCCGATCAAGTTTACAAAGTTTTGATATTCTTTTTAGAGAAAAGTGCTTAATAAACAAAACCAGTGTTGTATTACAAACTCTACATTCTAAATATCCCCTTTCCTTCTTCTGACTCAACTGCAATCAAGCAAAATAAGATTGCTCTTAGGAGTTAGATTAGAATGGTGGAAATTTGTAACAAAAGTTGTATCAATTTTAGTTTAGTTTTGATTGATCTTATAGGAAGGTGCTCAAACTTTTCCTTTGATGCAAGGTTTCATTTGGAAAGTCAAGACATGCACCAATGAGCCTAGATGAATTTGCTACTTTGTTGTCTGGCAACAATTTGGCTATTTTTATTGAAATAATGTTGCCTTTTTTTAATCCTTGTGGATAGTTTTACTATGTGTTGCCAAGTACCAAAAAGATAGGCACTTTCAAAGTCCGTGATAATAAATGCTCACTGTATGGATGGTTTTTTCCTCCTAATCTTTACCCTAATTCAGGGGACTAAAACCTCATTTGTTGAGTCATTATTGGGAGAAATAACTTCTCCATTCTTTGTAAGCCTGCTTTAGGGAAAAAGACTTTTTATTTCTCCCTTTAATTAAAATATACAACTGACTTTTCAAATATGAATCTAATATAGTTTTCTAATCAAAAGGAGGAGTTGCAAGGGAGATTTTACATATGGTTTCTAAAACTGTACTTAAAAATAAAAAAACAAATACTATCTTCTTTGGGCACTTATTCCATGAAACTTTGTGAGTTTAAAAGAGTAAAGAATCAGAACAAATTAAAAAATAAATGTGGGGTGGAGTTATTTTTTGAAGCACTGCCATGCGTTTCCTGGCTTAACTGGTGGGAGATGTCAAACAAGAAACTGAAATAAATGAACACAAAAAACAAATAAGAACCATAACTTACACAAGGATGTGTTTTAAGTTTGGGAGAAATAGTTGTTGCTTTGGCTGACAAGGCCCGGTTGTTCAGTTTTGTTGCTTAAATCAGAGCAAACATATTGACATGCACTTCAACATACATACAGAGTTTTTCAAAGTGACTCTTCCTTAGTATTGGAAACTCTTGGCCACTTTCCAGTCTAAGGAGAGGTTAGCCAAAGACTAAGGCTTTATTAAGACCACCCGAAATATCAGACGCCACCCCTCCTCTGAATCTGTGCCTCTATAATACAAATGGAGAAATCTTAAAGGAATGGAGGGTAAAGTGGAGGGCAGATGGAGAGAGGAAGGGAAAAGGGAAGCAAAGAAAATGCAATTTTTCATCAGATGAAACTAAATTCCCCTTTGTTTCTCCTTTCTGAATAGATGAAGACACAAAACCATTACATCAATTCCTTATTAGCATAGATATTTTGTGTTTGTTGTGTGTAGCCAGAAGAACACGTTGTGATTTTCTATAATGCTCATATGTTGCCAACTGCAATGAGTATTTTGGGTATTGCTCAGATTTTGTTTTAAAGCATATACAATATTTTTAGAATGTCTGTCCTAGAAGATTAGTTCTATTAGCTCTAAATTTGTACTACGATATTTTGCATGGCAGGCAACTATAGAAATTCATTGCATGGCATTTTGAAATCTGGCTGAACAAAATTGCTTTAAAAGATTCTCACAGAGGCACCTGGGTGACTCAGTTATTAAGCGTCTGCCTTCGGCTCCGGTCATGATCCCAGGGTCCTGGGATCGAGTCCCACATTGGGCTCCCTGCTCAGCGGGAAGCCTGCTTCTCCCTCTCCCACTTCCCCTGCTTGTGTTCCCTCTCTCGCTGTCTCTCTCTCTCTCTCTCTCTGTCAAATAAATAAAATCTTAAAAAAATAAAATATTCCCACAAATGTTTGTTAGAATCAGTCAAGTGGTTATATACTTATCAGCAAAACATTCTTAACTGTACTTCCCCAAAGTTGTATCAGTTCCTTTCCCGAGTGTCTCCTCAATTTTTTTTTTTTAAAGTTAAATGTGAGCAGCACACTGAACAGAAAATGGTAATTAGTTTCAAGTGCTATGCAGGAACTCAGTTATATTTTTAACGAGCTATGAAATGGACTTGAAATGGAGAAATGCATCAGAAAATATTCCAGGAGATCAAGGCAGATCAAATGTAAGAGAAAGAGATTAAAGGAAGCAGTTAACGGTGCCTGGGTGGCTCAGTCTTTTAAGTGGCTGCCTTTGGCTCAGGTCATGATCCCAGGGTCCTGGGATCTAGTCCTACATCAGGCTCACTGCTCAGCGGGAGTCTGCTTCTCCCTCTGCCTTTCCCCCTGGCTTGTGCTCTCTCTCTCACTCACTCTCTTTCTCAAATAAATAAAATCTTAAAAAAAAAAAAGGAAGCAGTTAAGTAAGAGACAATGTGAAGAAAGTTTGATGGGGCATCAAAAAGAAAAGAACAGTGAAGGGTGGACAGGTGTGAAGTGTGAAGATTTGGACAAGAGAACTGGATAACTGTGTGCTCTGGAAGATGTGTGAGATCCACTGTTAGTTGAAGAGGGATGGGTAGAAGTTGCAAGACTAATGACAAGAAGAAAGAGATGGAACAAAATGATTGTGTCTTGCACATGGTTCTCTTATAACTCTCCATGTGTGCTCCTAGGTCTTTACACTGCAACATGCAGTGCAGAGAACTGGTTTATTCACTCCTGTGACTGTTGCTCATTTCATATAAACATTCCCCTAGTGGTTTAAACATTTCTGGAAGCAATTAGGTTTCTTAGAAGTAACTCTGTGCTTTCCAATTAAGATGCTATGAAAAATGTTGCCAGTCTTAAAAGTCAGACATTTTTTATTACTGTAAGGATCTTTAAAATTCTCATGAAGAAATTATTGTCCATGGACCCAGGATTTTGGAAACTTCTGCATGTATGCATCTAAATATCTATCTGAACAAATAAGTATAAGAGTTTTTAGATGCTCCTATTCTGTTATGAATATATACATACATACAAAGACTGGCCTATAGTGCTGTTCATAAATTCATATTTCGAACTTCTGAACTTGGAAAGAAAATTAAGAAAAGGTTTATTATTTTTTTCAAGCAAAGATGGATTGGGTTAGAATATTCTGCAAACCCTTCAAATTTCCATTTCTCAAAATGAAAAGAAAAAAATTCATTACTTCAAAGATCTATCACTTTAAATTGTACATCTTATAACTACACAGTTAAGTTCAAAATTTTAGTCCTCAGTTCATTGACAATGCAAATTATTTGCCAGCATTTGGAAGTCAAACAGGGTGAGAGGGGAGAGCCTTTACATATTCCAGGTTTAATATCTAAGCACCAGATGGAAACAATTCTACAATGAAAGAAAGAAATCTGTTAGGATATTTTGGAGATCTGTTCAGTTCAGCAGCACGTCACTGGTTGTGGAGGCCAATTTCTCAGAGGACTTATTTGAATTGCAGATACTGAAGTAGTGCACTAATTTAACCCAGAAAATGCTGAATTTTGGATTTTTTTAAAATTTTAATAGTTCTTAGGTCAGAAAAGTACTCATTTTTTCTTTCAATAATGACTCTTGTGTACCTGAGACAAAGAATTTTGAGGCAGATAAGCAGGAAGAGAAGGAGTGATTTTTGTTGAAATTGTGATAATAATAAAATTGGAATAATAAAAAGTTTTATTGTTAATATATACAACTATTACCATTTTAAGGGAATTATAAAATTATCTATATTTATTTTCTGCTATGAAAATCTTTATCCAGAACAGTTGATGGCATTTATTATTGAAGGATTTGAAATAACAACAATTAAAAGTAGCCTATGGATCTTTCAAAGGGTGATTTTTAGGCAAATCTGAGCAGAAACAAAGGGTGAAAAAATCTGCTTGGAAAATAATGGATGGCTGAGCTTTGACAGTGAAAGACTGGGGACCTGGTGGGATATTAAGCAGTAAATCTCTGAGGGGGCCTCTTTCATATTCATACCTGTGTTTTCTGGCAAAATAAGTGTCAAAATTTGCGGCCATATGACAGCAAAATTATGCATAACATGGTGAATTATAGATTTTGGATGAAATCCAACTCAAATACTTTCATAAGAACTTGACATGATAAACAAAACACATTGCTTTTCCAAACTGCGGCTTGTTTAAAATTAAAAAAAAAACCCCAAATATTACTATTATAATAGATGATCAGAATGTCAGTGCTCTTCACCCCCATTGCTAGATTTTTTTTTTTTATGAAAAGTTGTGAGAGGACTGTATTTATATACAGTGAACTAGAAGCTTAAAATCAATGATTGAACTAATGGAAAGCTGGCAGTGAGTGAGAAACTTGTTCACATACGTTGGGTGGGGAGAATAGAGAGAGTCTTTGCGGGGAGCAGAGGGAATATTCAGTCTGATTTACTCTCTCTGCTATATACTTGGACCTTTTGAGCAGAGAGTGGAAATAAGGCAAGGGGAAATGGAAAGGAGTTTAAAAACAGCAAAGAGGAACAGAAGAGAAATGCATGAGGGCATAATGGTGAAGAAACTCTTATTCTCTTGAATCATCTACAATGTTGAGTTCTTGGTTTTAGGTAAAGGACATTACTCAGTGTTCATCTTCCAATGAGTCATGTCTTTGAGACAGTTAACCTACCTTCCTAGTATTACATTTAGAGAACGATCTGAGTCTAATAGGAAAACAGATTCCGTGATGCTGGGGTTGTATTGGAGCAATTTAGAGGGTCAAGAGGAGTAATTTAAACTTCCTCATCAGGACTGTACTTATAGTTTGCATAGTTGGGGTTGTTAAAAAAAGGACACATTTCTCAAACAATTCACAGTTGCTCTGAAGCCATGGGAACTAAAACTGCAAGAGGACAACTGGTCCACGAATCAAGAAACATGCATTCAAGTTGCACATCTGCCGCAAAATGTGTAAGCTAGTCATATCTGTTTTCTTCTTAGCCCTGCACTTTTCTAGCCTGGAAAATATGGAGGTTGGTTTGAATGATTTCTAAGGTCTCTCCAGACTCTGAAAATTATTGTTTCTGTGTTTGCCTCATTCTAAGAACTGAAACACCTGTGCTTTTCAGTATACTGAATCTAATAAATATGCAATAAATATCTGGCAGAGGCCTGCAAATATTCAAATGTCCTTCCCCTCTTACCAGCTTTTCGTATTTCTGTTCTCTGTTCTGTAGAATTGTAGAAATCTGTGCCTTACACATTTTACATTTGGAAAATATTAATTGGACAACTCAGTTTATACTACTTGACCTGTTGATTAGCTTGATTATTGAATATAATAAGTTTATCTGGAATCATGGAAATATTTTTATGAGGAAGACTGTAGAAGTGTTTGATGGGGTAGGGAATTTTGTTTGCAAAGGCTGATAGTATGCAGAATGTTGAAAAGTAGGGTACTGGTGATTAAGGTAGGGGCAGAGGAGCTAGGTCAATAGTGGCCGGTCTTACATACTGGAGGGAATTTGTTTCTGGGAGAGGAGAGGTATTTTCTTTTAAGCTGAGAACTACTTGCCAGTGTGTTCTGGAGGCATGATTCTCATACTATGAGTTCAGAGTTAGCTCTTAATTCTGATTTTACTTGAAAGTCACTGGGATCTGTTCTTCCTAGTACCCACTTTGTTCTGAATCAGTAGGGTATAAACCTCCACAGCCTCTCTGCAATAAACCATAGAACTGAGGAATTTTAGGGATGGAGTACATCTTATTGGTGATCTTTTCCAATTTACTACTTAGAGATGCCTACAGCATAGTAAAGTGGTTATTAGAGAGGCTTTAGAATAAAAATATTGTATTTCCCAGCTTCTTTGCCTTTTAGCTGATGACTTGGGCATTTTTTTGGAAATCCAGCTGTCTTTTTATTTATTAAAAACTTTAAAAATAATACTTTGTTGAGGTAAATTCACATGTAAAACCCACCCTTTAAAGTGTATATTCACACAGTTGTGCAAGCATCATCACCATCTAATTTTAGAGTATTTTCATCACTGCAAAGAGAAAGCCCATGCCTACTGGCAGTTCTCTCCATTTTCCCCTACCCTGCAGACTTACTTTTATGTAGCATCAAGTTTTCAAGTTCATCCACATTGTAATGTGTGTCAGTATTTCACTCCTTTTTGTTACTGAATAATATTCCCTTATTTGTATATGGCCCATTTCATTTATTCATTGATCAGCTGATGGGCATTTTGGATTGTTTCAACTTTCTGATTTTCATGAATCACTGCTGTGACATTCCTGTGCAAGTTTTTGTTGACTTGGTTATATATTTAGTAGTGTAATTGCTGGATCAGATGGTAACTCTGTTTAGTTTTGAGGAATTTCTTAACCATTTTCCAAAGTGTGTAATTTTATATTTCTACCAGGGTTGTATGAGGGTTCTAATTATTCTACACCCTCACTAACACTTGTTGTCTGTCTTTTTTATTAGAGCCATCCTAGTATGTGTGTGAACTGATACCTTGTTGTGGTTTTGATTTGCATTTCTCTAATGGCTGGTGATGTTGTGTACCTTTTCCTGTACTTATTTGGCTACTTGTATAAATTCAGAAATATTTTTGAAATATTTTGTTTATTTTTAAATTAGATTGATTATATTTTTGTTGTTGACTTGTAAAGATTCTTTCAATATTCTGAGTACAAATCCCTTATGACATAAATGATTTGCAAATATTTCTCTCATTCAGTGTATTTTTTCATTTTTCTTGGACTTTGAAGCACAAAATGTTTTAATTTTGATTAAGTATAATTTATCAATTTTTTGTTGCTTGTGCTTTTGATGTCACATCTAGGAAATCATTGTCTAATCCAAGGTCATTAAGTTTTACTTCTATGTTTATTTGTAAGAGTCTTATTGTTATAGATTTTACATTTAATTCTGTGATCCATTTTGAGTTAATGTTTATATATAGTATGAGATAGGATCCAACTGCATTCTTATGCATGTAGATATCCAGTTGGCTCAGAATTCTTTTTTTTATAAAAAGACTATTTTTGGGGTGCCTGGGTGGCTCAGCCCCTTGAGCATCTGACTCTTGATATTTGGCTCAGGTGGTGATCTCTGGGTCATGGGATCCAGCCCTGCGTCTGGCTCTGTGCTCACAGAGTCTGCTTGTCCCTCTCCCTCCATTCCTCCCCCTGCTCACACTGTCTGTTTCAAATAAATACATAAATAAATCAGTTTTTTAAAAAAGGCACGCTTTTTTTGCCAGTTGAATTGCTTTGACACCCTTGTGAAAATCAATTGACTATAAAAGGAAAGCATATGTCTGGATTTACAATTCCATTCAATTGATCTCTATGTCTATCCTTATGCTAGTACCACAATGATTAATCACTGGAACTTTGTAGTAAACTTTTGAAATTATAAGTGTGAATCTTCCAACTTTATCCTTCCTTTTAGAGATTGTTTTGACTATTCTGGGTCCCTTGAAGCCATATGAATTTTAAAATCATCTCACCAATTTTTGCAAAAAGGGCAACTGACATTGAGGTAAGGATTGCACTGAATCTAGATTAATTTGGGAAGTATTACTATATTAATAATAAGTCTTTCATTCCAGGAACAACATATGATGTCTTTCCATTTATTTATTTTTTCTTTAATTTTTTTCAATGATGTTTTGTATTTTTCAGTGTAAAAGTGTTATACATTCTTGTTAAACCTATTCCTAAGTATTTTATTCTTTGTCACTGTTGTAATAGAGTTGTTTTCTTTTTCAGATTATGTATTGCTAGTGTATAGACATATAACTGATTCTGTATATTAAACTTGTATCCTGTAACCTTGCTACACTTCTTTTTTGTGTGTGGATTTTTTAGGATTTTCTAAATATAAGATTGTTATCTGTGAATGGAGGTCATTTAACTTCTTTCATTTTAATCTGAATGACTTTTATTTCTTTTTCTTGCCTAATTACCATAGCTAGAACCTCCACTACAGTATAGAATAGAAGTGTGAATGGACGTCTTTATCTTGTTCCTGTTCTTGGAAGGAAAACATAATTATCATGATTAAGTATGATATTAACTGTTTACATTTTGTAGATGGCCTTTATCCAGTTAAGGAACCTCCCTTCTGTTTCAAGTTTGTTGTGTTTTTATCATGAAAAGGTATTGAATTGTGTCATGTACTTTTTCTTCATCTATCGAGTTGATCACATGCTTTTTGTTCTTTATTGTGTTAATGTGATATATCATATTGATTGATTTTCATTTGTGGAACCAACTTTTCACTCCTGTGATAAATACTACTTAATCATGGTATATAATCTCTTTTCTTTTTTTATGTTACTCGATTTGGTTTGCTGCTATTTTGTTGAGGATTTTACATTTATATTCATAAAGGTCATTCTTTTGTCACAATTTCTTTGGTTTTGGTGTCATGGTAATGTGGTCAAATAGAATGTATTGGGAAGTGTTTCATCATCTTCTGTTATTTGGAAGAGTTTATGAAGAATTGATATTAATTCTTCTTAAAACAGTTTAACAAGTGAAGCCATCTGAGTCTGGTCTTTTCTCTGTGGGACTTTTTAAGTCCTTTTTGCTTGTTATAGGTCTATCATGGTTTTCTGGTTTTTCCTGGAGTCAGTTTTCATAGTTTGTATCTTCCCAGGCATTTGTTCATTTCCTCTAGGTTATCAAATTTGTTAGTGTACTGTTGTTTGTAGCATTCCCTTTTAATACCCTTTTAAAAAATTTCTGTAAGTTTGGAAATGATGTCCCTTTTATTCCATATCTTAATAATTTAATCTCACTTTTTGCTTGGTCAGTTTAGCTAATGACTTGATGTTTTCAAGTAAATTTGGTTTTATTGATTTTTTTCTATTGCTTTTTTTTCCTATTTTCTATCTCATTTATTTCTTCTCTATTCTTTATTATTTCCTTGCTTCCACTTGCTTTGGTTTTAGTTTGCTCTTCTTTTTCTAGCTTCTTAAGGTGAAAGTCTGTTATTATTTATTTGAAAACTTTTTACTTAAAAGATTTCGTTTATTTGACAGAGATAGTGAGAACAGGAACACAAGCAGGGGGAGTGGGAGAGGGAGAAGCAGGCTTCCCGCCAAGCAGGGAGCCTGATGTGGGGCTCGATCCCAGGACCCTGGGATCATGACCTGAGCCAAAGTCAGACACTTAACAACTGAGCCACCCAGGCGCCCCTGAAAACTTTTTTTTTGCTATAGGCATTTATATCTGTAACTTTTCCTTTAGGCACATTGTTAGTGGCATCCGCAAATATTAGTAATGTTTTGTTTATTTTTTCATTCACTTTAAAGTATTTTCTAATTTGCCTTGTAATTTCTTTTTTGCCCTGCTATTTTTTTAGGAGGGTGTTTAATTCTATGTATTTGCAAGTTTCCCAAATTTCCTCTTGTAACTGATTGCTAATTTTATTCCATCATAGTTGAGAAGCATACTTTGTATGATTTAAATTCTTTTAAATTTATTGAGACTTGATTGTGGTCTAACATATGGCCTGTTGTGGAGAATGTTCCATGTATACTTGAGTGGAATGAGTATTCTGCTACTGTTGAGAGGTATTTTATAGGTTACTTAGATCTAATTGTTTTATAGTGTTGTACAGTTTTCTGTTTTCTTCCTGATACTCTACCTAGTTCTATTCATCATTGAAAAGTGGGGTACTGGAGATGGTTTTGTTGAAGGGTCCCTTTCTCCATTCAATACTGTTATTTTTGAAGTTATTAAGTATAATCTCTGATGCAACAAATAACAAAATAACTAAAAAATACAATAAAAGGAGCAATAAGGAAATTAAAATGATATACTAGAAAATGTCTATTTTTGAAAAAGAATGTAGTAATAGAGAAATAGAGGAATAAAATAAAACATAATATATAAAGAAAACAAATACCAACATGGTACACATAAATCCAACTTTACCATTAGTGACATTAAAACAAATGCAGTACACACTCTAATCAAAAGACACAGATTGACAAAATAAATAAAAAGAAAAATGATTCAACTATATATTTCTACAGGAGACACACTTTAAATTCAAAGCCACAAATCAAAAGAAAGAATGAAAAAAGTTATAGCATGCAAATAGTAAACAAGAGAGCTGAAATGACCATATTAATATGAGACAAAGTGCTTAAGAGAAAAAATGAAACTAGAGACCAGGAAAGACATAAGGATAAAGAAAGCAATTAATTAGGAAGACATACAATTATAAACTTACATTCCCTTAACAAATGAGCTCCAAAATAACAGTATTGAATTCTAAAATTCTTGTCTGGATCAATACCAATTTGATTTCAATATTATACAGAAACTTTGCACTATTGTAATTCCTTCCATTCCTTCACTCCTTCTTTGTGTTAATATTGTCAAAAAGGTTATAAAAATATTTTTTAAACTTGATTTCCTTACCTGGAAAAATAGATGTAACAGTAGTTTTGATCTTAAAGTTATTGTTAGTACTAAATGACACTATTCATATGATGCTGACATAGCACAGTTCCTGGTCCATACTCAACAAAAGTGTTTTCTAAATTTGGTGAGGTATGTACCACTTTTTAAAATACCCTAAGTGAAGGGCCACTTGGTTGTACACTTTTTAAAGTACTTTAAGTGAAGGGTTTTTCCCCACCTAAGAAAGAGTTTTTTCTCCATTGCCTTGTTTTCAGATTCTTATTCAGATCCTTGTATTTTCTACATGTTAATTCTCAACTAATCTCCTGGAATAATATAAATGAAGTTTTCCTGTCCCTGCTACCTGGCAGTGCTTTGTTTGTCTTCTCAAAACTAAAAATATTCAGTTTATCAACTCTTCCACAATGGACATAGTCCTTAGACTTCTCCCTCTCCTGATTATTTTCTTCTATGTTAATAAAAATTGTCAATGTCTTCTATAAATATGAAGCTTAAATCTAGTTCTATTATTAAATGGTTTAAACAGGGGCACTCAAAAGGTGTTTATGAGATTTCTTGCTCCCAATCCCACTGACAACTATAGAAACAGACACTTGATAGAGCATGCATCATTCTGTAACCCTTGAAACTCCATGCACTTGCTCTTTCTCTGTCTTAATTTTATGCTTTCAGTTAAAAAAAAGAAAGAAGACCCAAAAGACCTCAGAGATTATTGAAAATGTGTTCTGAGAACCTTGAGAGAAACTCATATCCTAGACATCCATAGTAAAATAAGGGAGTACATGTTTCATGGAGGTGTAAAATTTATTAGTCATTCCCCCCTCACAGATATAACTCATATTTATCCTACTTGAAAGTTATTACTTTTCTCTCCATAATTTTTTATACACACAATATATGTCTATAATTTTCTTTTGAGCCTTGGAAAGCTACACTGAAAAGTACCCAATACTCTCCCCTTTACAAATGGAAAAGGTATTTATATTCAATTTTATATATTAAAAGTCAAAATTCATGGAAATTTACCTATAAGTGGAATTTCACATCCTACTCTCTACTTACATTTTCCCTACCACACATTCTTCGTGGTTTATGGGAACCCTGGAATCCTGCAAATTCAACCAATTTTGGTGAATTTCCTCACCTGGTCCCCCAACTCTCAGTGACTCCAGTGGTCTCATGGATTTATGACAATTAAAGTGGATGTTTCTAACAATTACACACACTCTGACAATAGTGAAAGAAGCCTGTATTTTAGCTTTACCAGATAGTGAATATTTTCACCAGATTCTAAAATCATTGAGACTAGGGACCATCTTTGAGACTCCAGAGGTTAGAAAAATGTCTGGCCTAAAAAGGATATTTAAAAAATTATTGTTGACAAAACCAAGAATGGAAGACTGTGAGTAAAAAGCCTAAAACCAAGGACACAAAAACAAAGTCTACTGCAACAGTTAGAATTGGCTGAGAATAAGGGAAGGGATATAAGACACAGTATAATATTTGTAAGATTGCAAGACAATCGTTTAATGATCCTTGCTTAATTAAATAGAGGCAGTGTGGAATGAAGAAAAGAATACAGTCTTTTTTGTTAAAAAGTCCTTACATTTCAGCCTTGCCATTTTCTAGCTATTTGAACATGGACATAGTAACACACTCAGTAAGGAGTAGCAATTATTATGAATAAAAGGGAATAATGACCATTTTCTAGACAAGTACTGGTAGTCCTTGATTTTTAAAAATCTTTATAAGAGTTCCACATTTCTTACGTGGAGTTCACTGGAGTTCTGTGTCATAATATATCACTTTTTTTTTAAATAATTACAAGGCTGGCATTTCAAGTTAATACAGAGTTTTGTGGCTAGCAGACAGAATGTAGTAACCAAGATGGCATTAGACACTAAACCAAGCTAAAACAATTGTAAATATATAATCTGTGAGGTAAGACTCCTAATATGTTTTGTTGCAGGAATAGTTCATAGTGAGATATAGATTCACCTCACTCTATATTTGACAAGTGCTTTAGAGGCCATTGGTTTCATGACATGTACTGTATAGAAAGAAATAAAACCAATAGAGCAGTACTGTGTACCTGGTGCTGATTTTTTTTATGGTTTGCTTACTCTGGGCACTATAACCTTGAATTAGCCATTAGAAGGTATCTAGATCCCATTCAAGGTAGGTGTCTGATTGTACTTATAGTAGCTACAGGTTTCCTTAATGTGTGCCTTTTTGAAGATGGCAAAAGAAATCCTGTATTATGTGATGGAATGAAGGCTGATTATAAACAACAACTATAATTAGTATATCTTAGGGTTCTGATAGAATTTCTAATTTAAGAGACATGAAAGCCATTTTCTAAAAATTTGATTCTGATCTTGTTTGAATACCTTTTTGTTCTCTTGATTTCATTCAGCCTCTGAAGTGGTTTTGTTCTACTCCCTTCGATACTGTGATGTCACAGTTTTTTACCTGGGCTCTTATTTTCAGTCTCTACAGTGGATGTACTCAAAGTGCACCCTTTATCACTTTCGTGAATTGTTAGAGATGATTGCTTTCTTCTTTAAGTTTGCTAGAATTCTCACTTCTAGTGTATATACTCACATAGCATCCTCTTGTTCTCTGCCCTGACCAATGTGGGCTTTTTATGTGCTGTGTCCTTTACTGTACTATACTTGGGAGAGGTGTTTTGAACATTTGATTGGGAAAATAGCTTTCTGATTGGGGTCCAAGCTGCAAAAGTGCTCCTTTCTTTTTCTCAAAATTATTTCTTTTGTTAATGCCATTACACATCTTATATCCCAAATACAGCAGATCAGAGGTTGCTTCCATGAATTTTTTTTTCTAATTAGTATTTTGAAAGTTGTACTCACTATGAGTAAACCACCATAGGCTAGATTATGCTGCATTACAAACAAGTCTCAGTGGATTAAAATAATAAATGCTGTACATCCATTCTTGTTGACCAGGGGCTCTGCTCATTCTAGTTACTTAGAGTTTTAGGCTGACAGGGGCACCGTTTCAATATATGCTTTCATTATTGCCAAGTTCAGAAAGAAATGTGGTAGATTGCATGCTGACACTTAAAATTTCTGCTCCAATGTATTGCATATACTTCTATTCATATTTTGCTGGCCAAAACCAGTCACCTGGCCACACTTCATACAAAGGGGCAAGAAAGGTAGGGTGTGCTAGGTGTTCAGAAGTGGAGAGAACCAGGCACAGCAAAAATTACAACTTTAATAGCAAATAAGAGATCTAAAGCCTAGTGAGGGTAAGCAACATATTCAAGATCATCCAACTGTATTAATTATCTCAGCAACAATGACAAGGCAGGATCTTGAATGAAAATTTATTATGGTGCACAACTCATGTACTTCTAGACTGAAATGGGTCTGATAAAGGATTAAGGCCAAATAGTCACATGCTTCTTAAGTGGTGAGCTGAAGGAGAACAATAGCAACCCAAAACAATATTTCAAGGATGCAGTGTTCAGTAACATAATCAAATAACATACCAGCTGTAACTGTGGCTTGCTGGGAAACAAGCAGCAGATAGGCTAGTTTGTACACAGTATCCAAAAATGAGTAGATATTTCTGAGCAAAATTTTGAACCGTCCATAGAACCCACAAGGAGAGACCAAAACACAACATGTGATACAAAAAGCAGGTGTGGTGGACTATCACAGAATCATTCTTCTATGAGTACTAAATATGGAGTGACTCTTTGTTATGCCTCTTTTCTCCGTGGCCCCACTGGCCCCTCCATAGTAATCAGGAACAGTGGCATTTGCCCTGAGGAAGAAGGATCACAATTTAGAGAGACTGTCTTTAACATGTTGCCAGGAGCACACATTCCTCATAACAATAAAACATTAGAAAATATAATGTAAGATGAGTATAACCTTAATTAAAATCTTTCCTGTTGTTAATTCTATAGTCAAAATGCAAAACTAATAGCATTATTTTCCCTGTCACTTTTAATGATCTTTGGAATCTTTCCAAACTTTTTTTTTTTTTTTTGGTACTCACTGATGATGATGAATCAGATGAGACTTGCTAAAGTAGAAATGTTTACATTTCCTAAGAAGCTGTATGTTTCCCTCAATATTGGATGTGACATACTTGCCCTGTATATATTCAGGTGGAATTGTGTGTGTTTACTTTTATATTCATCACACAAGCTTTAAAGAAGTTTGGCATCCGTAAGAGTGCATTTTCATCTCACTAGATGGAGAAAAAGTATTTCTAAAAAATGTTACCTCCTCTGCTTGATTTGAAATCACACCTTTCAGAAGTTCAGTTTAAGTTCATATTATCAGTGGATCTTTTTAAAAAATCGCCAGTTGAATTTGCTAAGAATTAAGTCTTTTTAATTTACTTGCTGATTACTATTTTTACATGAACCTAAGTGTTTAATTTTTAAGTGTTTATAGAAAGTGGAGATTTTTTTAATGGTACAAAGATTATTTAGATAAAAGTAGAGACATTTAAAGTTGTAATATACTCAAGCATATCATTTGTATCACACTTATTCATGTTTAAAATGCTCTGACATCTTGCTGATTTTTCTAACAAAGTTAAACTGAATAATATTTATATCCATACATTCAAGTTTAGACAAGAAATAGTGGGAGGTCTGCTTTCTTTCTTTTTTTTTGTTCTTGTAAAACTTTCAGTTTAAACAAACAAAAAAAAAAGCAAATGTTATTTATGTCCCCAAGGGATAGGTGGTGGGAGTACCATCGTCCTTCAGAGCTGCTAGCTGGCGGACTCCAGGTGAGAGATGTAATCCAGGTAAAAGACCCTTACTATTCCAGAGTATATTTACCTCCCGAAGAGATGATGAAAATTAGTCAAAAAGTTTAGAAAAATTTTAAATGGAGTCATATCAGAAAAGCCGAGAAAGTGAAGCCTAATGCTTTGAGAAATTCTGCTTCCACTTAATATTCAGAAGAATTAAACCTTAAAGGTCAGGAACAGGTGGTTTATACCATACGTATTAGAAACAATGATGGGTACTTTCGTCAGTTTCATATGATTAGGATTCAAGACATTATTTAAAATCTAGATGTAGTTAATCATTGCCAAAAAATGGAAAATTTTGTTTAGAAGAAACAATGTTTAGAGGAAACAGAAATATATGACTAGTTGGATCTTATAAGTCCAATTTTAATGTCTACCAAAAAGAAAGGACATGGTAACACTGTTACACCTAAAGATTCCAAACAGATTGTCCCCAGTAACAACAGCAACCAAGAAATCTAATTGTCTACAGTTTTTATTTCTGATCAAGTATTAGTTTCAGTTCTTTTTTTTGAGCCTGCCTTCTGTTAATAATGTACAGCTTGTCAGATAACTATATCACTGATTTCTCAGCTCTCCTCCCACTGCATTTTCTTTCCTTTTTAAACTAAGATGTACCTAGAAATAGCAAGACAACTCAGCATAGCTGTAGTGGCCTTCAATAATTTTGCTTTACTAATTAGTTGATCTTATTCCAGTGAAGGCTAATATCAAATTTATCCAATAGTCTTTGATTTTACAATTACTTATAATAGAATACTGCATCATATACAGAACTCTTGATCAATAATCTACTTACATCTCATAACCAGTTATCTTTCTAAACAATTTACAAATGTAAAATATGCAATGTTCTTTAAAATAAATATACAATATATAGTTTCTACATTCTCAGACAAGCTTAAAAACGAGGTAATAAAAACTTAAATGATTAAACATTTACCATTCTGGAAATGGCTTAGGGAAATGATGGCAAACTTGTTTTGTTTTGTTTTTCTTTAGGTCTTTTCATCTTTGAGTGCTTCTGAGTACCTCCTTTTCTATGCTGAAAAATTATGTAAAAAATCCTTAAGCTTTGTGGGATAGTCTGTCATCACCCCAGTTGCTCCCAAATCAAAAGCTCCTTTGTATTCTTGTTCTTCATTCAGTACCCAAATATAGACCTGAATGCCTCTGGCAGTGAGGTGGTCAAACAAGGCTTTTCTCATTAGTAAGATATCAGAAAGCCAGATGAGAAACTTTTGACTTCTGGACATAGTATGTGGTTCTTTTAGCTTCAGTATGATAGAAGGCATTGGGATTTCAAAAAACTGTTCTCGAATGGGCACAAAGGGCAAGAGGCCAGTGAAGAAAAGGCCAAGAATGAGCAGAACACGTTGTAGACTGAAGAGTATAGGAATATCTGAATTCTCTCTGTAGCACTTTTCTACAATTTCATAACTGGCATTACCCCACACCATTATGTGTTCTCGTCTGTACTGCTTTACCAGCTCTGAAACATTCTTTATCAGCACATTGTTGTTGACCTTGATATCGATGTTAATGGGAGTGTTAGGAAAAGCCTCAAAAACTTCCTTTAGTAATGGAATTCGGTTATCTTTTCCTTCACATTGGCATGCTCTTTGAAACGTGACATCCAGTTTGCCAAGGTAAGGTGGGAGTTGACAGTACTTGAGATCAGAGATGTTTACATTGACCCCAGTTGATCTCTTTAAATTCTCATCATGGGACACTACAACTTGCTCATCTTTTGTGATATGGCAGTCCAATTCCAGCATATCAGTTCCAATTGTAACTGCATGCTGAAAGGCTGCCATTGTATTCTCCAAATTTTTTCCAGCACCTCTATGGTGGGAGGTGTGTTTGCTGAGGAATCGCTGCTTCTTTCTCGGGTGCAGCAAGGTCGGGTATTTGAGCAACAAGAATGAGGTCACCAAGTACCCTCCCAGGGTGGAGAGAAGGTAAAAAGCCGCGGTGGACGACATCTCAGCCACCGTATGGGAAATCTCCCACTTCCGGGCCCTGTGAACTCCACTGCTGCGGTTGCCAACGGCTGTGGTGGCTGCGGCAGCTGCTCGAGGTCTGCTCGCCCGCTCCTGCTTTCTTTTTGTCTGAAAACTTCTGTGCTTATTTTTAAATATGTTAATACAAAATGTACTTTACTATGGATGAAGCAATTTTGTAATAGTTTTTTGTAAAATGATTCCAGTTGTTCTGTTTCGGAGTACACAGCATCAGTTCTCTCTGTTCTTTCAAGATCAGTTTTGAGCACTCTTTTAGTTATATATCGCTATGCTATAAACCACCCTAAAACTTAGTGGCTTACAACAGCAAACATTTTATTATTTATGATTCTGTGGGTCAGAAATTCAGGCAGAGCCCAATGGGGATGGTTTGTTTCTATTTCACCTGGTGTTGGCTGGGGTGGTTTAGCTTGGGCTAAAGAATCCGAGATGGCCTCACACGTGTATCTGGGACCTTGGTTCTGAATGTTGGCAGGGCATCTCTATTCTCTTTTTGTGTGGTCTCTCATCTTTAGTTGTTTCGTCTGAATTTCTTTACATGAAAGGTGAATTCTGAAGGAACAAAAGCAAGAGTTGCAAGATCTTTTAAGACTTAAGCTCCTAATTGCACAGGGTCACTTGCACCATAATAGACTGGTCAAACAAATCATGAAGATATCCTAAATTCAAGGGAAGTAGAAATAGACTCCTCTCTTTGATGGGAGGAGTGGCACGGCCACCTTACAAAGGGGCACATAGGAAAGGAGCAGTTGTAGCCATTTGGGGAAACAATATACCACAAACACAAATGAATGAGTTACATTTTAAGGTTACTACTGTATACTCCTTTGCCCAAATTATAACCTGGTAGTTCACTGTATGAAAGTATGTATCTTTGTATTTCTGTTTGGGACCTATTGAATGTCTCATGTCTCAGTAAATTGAAGTGAACACTTCATCCTCTCTTTCAAATCTTTGGCAGTTTGATGTGATTTGGAGTATGCTTTATAAAATGATGAATGCAGGGACATGTTTAGCAGTATCAGAGACATTCATTCACCAGGTATATCTTGAGTACTCATTGTGGGTTAAGTACAATTCCAGACACTGTATGTATAAGTAAAGGTGAGTAAGAGATGGTTTTTATTCCATGGTATTTGACTTATTAGTCACAACTTTTCACTCCCTTGAATTGATTGTGTGCATTCAAAGCCTTGTCTAGAGGTGATAGGGGTGGAATATATTTCCCTGACTCTGAATTTGAGTCTGTCCGTGGCTTGCTTTTGGTGAAAGGAAGAAAGTAGTAGCACAAAATGTGCTTGTCTAGGGCTTGACTTAACTTATTTCTCTTCCATCATTATGAGTAGAAACTGGGCCTCAGAAGTAAATACATAGAGACCTAAGCAATCCACGGCTTGAAGCAGAACTGGCCAGTAGAGCAAGTCTCCATCAGCCAACTACCAGCTGACCACAGATCTGTGAGAAATATGGTTATTGTCGTATGCCTTTGAGATTTTGTGGTTTTTCTATATACAAAAGCTGCTTGAAACAAATAATAGGCTATCTTGTAGGGAAGAAAGACATGTAAACCGAGAATTGTACTACAATGCAGTACCTGCACAATAGAGATCTCTATAGAAGAGCTCCGCCTCCATTTTCTCTGGAAATGTGTGTGTGTGTGTGTGTGTGTGTGTGTGTGTGTGTGTGTGTGTGTGTTAGTGGGGCATGAGGATGATGTCCTAGAAGGAAGTGATACAAAGCTGAGTCTTAAAGAATAAAAGAAGGGAAATGTAAGAGTTCACCAAGGAGGAGAAAATATTGCAGGCTGAAATTCAGTGTGAGCAGAGGGATAGGGGTGAGCTCCAACATGGTGAGAAGAAAACTATAAAAACAGGCATTGTAACTATAAGTTTATTTACAACCCTACTTACCAAGAGACTCAAACCCTTAAATTGGCTTTGCAATGGATTCTAATTCTAAGAGATTTATAAACTGCTAATAACTAGGATTGACATGAACTTTGTTATTCTGGCTAAACATTTTAGAGTACAAGCTCTACTAAAATTAATATGAATACAGTTTCATTGTTTCTGCCTTTACAAATGACGAAATTACATTTCAGTCAAGTATTTCAAATGCACAGTCAAAAGAGGCACAGATGGTAATGGTAGACATGACATAAAAGAGGAAAATGGTCAATTGCATATTAACAAGAAGTAACATTACCACTGGTATTTTACATAAAAATTATAGAACTTTCAAATGGTAGCTTTAAAAATGTTTATAAATAATTATATTGCATATCATTATAAGTTATACCAACAGGGAACAATTTTTAGACCTATAGGTAATGTGTTTGTTTCATAGGTAAAATTTTCATATGCTTTTTTTAAGCCAGTCTTTATGCAGAGCTATAATTTGGCAAATGATTTAATTTTAGAACTGAAGGGGCCTTTGAACATCTTCTATTGCTAATTTAGACCCTAATTTCCTGGCACTGCTGTTTACTAGGTATGAGAACTTGGGCAAATTTCTAACCCTCTCTGTACTTGAGTGTCCTCATCAGTAAAATGGGGAAACAGTTCTTACCAGATGTAGAGCCTTTGCGGTAACTAAATGAGATCTTACAGCATACTCCGTGACCTATGAGAGGCACCCAATAAATGTTAGCTACTGTTATTTTCATAATCACAGTAATAACATAATTAATAATTACTGTTGTTAGTTAATCTTATGGCTGAAGAAACAAGAGGCCTGGAGAGCTTACAGGACTTGCACAAAGACGTATGCTTAGCAGCTTCAGAACCTGAAAGAGATTTTTTTGGTCACCGACTTCCATGTAGTGCTTTTCCCTGAAGGAGGCTGCCCCTCACACCAAGTATTCAAGAAGTTCGTAGTGAAGGTGAGGAGTGATTCGGAAAACCACCACCCTGGTGAAACTGCCCCTAAACTGAAAAGACATGAATGACTAAATGTAGATATCCAAAGGATTGGTAATTTTCTCCAAATGTATATATGTGATCAAACACAAACACACTAATTCAAGTAATTGCATTATAATTAAACTTTTCTTTCTGGGAATTCTCCATTTATAATAAGCAATTTCACTTGCAGTTTCAAAGCTTTTGGTCAAATTCCAACAAAAGAGGTAGAAAATTTTCACATAAGACTATTGGACCCCTTACTAGAGTTAAACAAAAAAGGCTGCTATTTAGTTTAAAGAATGTAGCTGTTGGCACTTTCAATTTTATCCAAACGACTGCACACAGCCCTACTTCAATTTTGCTATAAAAGTAAAATTAGAAAAGCTAAACATTAAATCTTATAAAGAAATATAATTTGATTCAATGTCATTAGAAGCCAGTGTAAAATAGAGGAGAATGTGGAGCTGGTGTAACTACTTCCATGCTGAATAGAACATCAGCCCTTAAACCATTCACCTACACGCTCCCAGCTGTACCTGTTGAGACTCACTTTTATTCATTAGCTCAGTTATTTCATGGTATACGATTTTAAGGATACATATGTTTCCTATTAGCAATAATAAAATAATGGGGAATGTGTGGTAATATGATAGCAAAATTCAGTAAAAATTCTATTTGAACTTAATTCTGTGGGATATGAACATAACCCACAGAGGAGTACTCTGATCTATAGTGAAGAATAATTTGCCTACTGCTCTGGTTCGCAATTAATGAAAAGTCCTCAGGAAATCCCAATTTCTGATTAAAGAGAGTTGATTATGATTAATGTATCCAAATTAACTGCCAAAAAGGAAGCCACCTCATAATTATCTACATTGTTCCTTCAATTTTAAATTCCTAAGGCTACTCATATCTGTGCTTTTTTTCTTTAATCCTTAAAGATGTATATTTGGTTTTTAACTTTTGATTAGCAAGACAACAATTGCCCTTTGTTTCTGCTTGTAGAAAACATTCAAGCTCTTATGAATTTTCTTTTCTCTCCTTTCCATCCTTCTCTAAAAAATAGTATAACTGTTGCCATAACCCAGGATGTCCACTTCAAATGCACTTGGTCTAACCTTACAAGCACTGCAAGTACTTAGTCAGCCATTACCCTGTGCTGCTTTCCTGATACTTGGTTGAACTTTGGTGGAACTAAAGACATATTTTCAGGCAGATATGGCACGGAGGGCTACTATTTCATTTTTCAGTTTATCTCCCTAAGTAAGTAAATTTTCTCAGACCAGATTTTTGTAGCATTATGTTTTTGCATTTTTCAGGGTACTTGCAGATATTTATGTGGGAAATTTAGAAATGTTGCATTAAGGTCTGTTAACTGGATGCTCTTTTAAGCTGGAAGCCTTCCAAGTATAGTATTTATGTTAGAAAGTGTCTGCTTCTATTGAAATCACATATGCGTTTTAAAAGCAGTAAAAGGCTATTAGAATTTGTAAGCTATAGTAGTTACAGTAGGAGTTAGTCAAAAGAATTAATATTTACTTCTCCAAATAATTGGGCTTACAGAATATTTTTCTTCTACAGGAACTTCTTTCAATACTTCAGATAAATTTTTGTGTTAATATATTTCATGCGTGCAGGATTACAGTAGAAAATTTAAAAATGCAGATTAAACAAAGAGAAAGTCCAATCAAAATCTCATTATCTAGGTATAAGTTTCATTAACATTTTGGTATTTTGTCGCATACACTTTAATATTTAAAAATATTCATATATCATTTATTCTAAAATAAGATTGTATTATAATTAATATTGCTTTATAGACTACATTTAAAAATTTTATGGTATCAGATTTTTTTGTAGCAATTAAAATATATATATTTATTTTAGTGGCTGTATAATATTTTCTTGCATAAAAGTACCATTATTTAGGTTGATCCATTGTTTTTGCAATCATAAGTAGATTGTAACGGATACCAATGCAGCTAAATTGTCATGTAATTAAGTAATTATTTCCCTAGAAAATGTTTAAAAAATTGAATTTCCAAGTCACAAGATGGGCTTTCAAAATATTTGTAATGGAAAAATGCTTCTGAAAAAGCATGTCGCAGTGTGTACTGCCAACAGTAGAATGTGAGTCTCCATTTCTTAATAGCCTTACTAATAATGGTAATTATTTCAAGCATTGGACAGTTTTATAGGTTTGACATCTCATTGTTGCTTTAATTATTATTCATTTGATTATAGGTTTTAAAAAAGTACATTGATTATTTCTATTTCTTCTGTGAATTTCCTTTTAGTGTCCTTTAACTTTTCTACTGTAATGTTATTCTCTTATTAGTTTGCAACAGATCTTTACTTTCCTCTTGTCTTTTATAATATTGTAAATGCCTTTTCAGTTTGATGTTTATTTTTAATTTTTGTTTCTATTGTTTTCTGTCATCAGTATTTAAAATGCTCCCATATTCAAGATGACCAGCTATTCCCAGTTATCTTCAAATTCCATTATTTCCAACTGTACTTCCAAACTCAGTTTTATCTGCTTCATTCCAAAATGCAGTCTGAACCATGGTGTAGAGTATGCAACTTGCAAATGTAGGTAATCAGAAAGATAGTGCCCCTCAGAGGTACAAAGACGTGGTACAGATGAGCAAATGTGCAAGGGAAAGGTGTCATTTCTTTGTAATTGCATGAACACATTTCAGGGATAGGAGATCTTAGAAGTTTAACATTAGTCAGTTGATGATAACTATAGACTTAAATGTAAACTCTAAGCATTTATAATTAGAGAAACTCAAAATGTTACTCATTTGAATTAGCAGCTCTGATACCAGAAAGTGATCATTACAATGGAAATGGCAGGCAGTATGGCAGAGCAAAGAAGAGTATTAGATGAAGAAAACAGATCTGAACAAGAGCAGGATAGAAGCATCATACTTAACTGTTCTTGCTAAGTTTTTCACTGTTCCCTGAATGGAACCTGGGTAAAAAATCAGCAACAGGCTTATAGTGTATGTTAAATCTACTGTATTTACAATAATTTTTATATTTACTAGTTCATAAATGATCTCATTTTTGTCCAAGATATCCAGTATCCAGTATTTTATTCCAAATGTCCAATGAGTCATAACAAATTATTTTATCTTGATTAAGCCTGTCTTAAAGGATGCCCCTTACTCTTGTTACATTATAAATATCTAGGAGGACCTTACCTGTTACTAGAACCTGGATTTTGGTGCCCAGAGTTTGTGAAATCAGTAAAAAGCACCAATTCTAGAAAAGTGACTTGAAGTGTATTTCTGCCAGTGTGTACTGTCTGTGGCACAAGCACAAAGTTAAGTACCAGAGGAAGAAATGTCAACAATGTTTAATGCATGTTTATTCACTTTTTTATTCCCCATGATATGATTTGGGGATGTATCATCCACATAACTGTAAAATGCTGAAGACTGTCAGAAGCAGCTAATGTATACCCTGAAGATGTGACTTTGTTACCCAACAAGGTGCTTGTTGTTCTTGTCCCCAGAATTGCCATTTCTAAAATTTTAGAAATCAATCTGGTATTGATGATTACTTCTCAAAAAATATGGATAGTCATAAATAATTCTACTACTAGAATTAATTGGATGCTAATGAATAATAGGTAATTTCAAAGTCTACTTTGTAATGTATTCACTGAATCAGTGTTATATCTGTTACCAAAACAGGCTAGAAATATCTACCTAATGTTGCCACCTATTTTTCCCCTGTTTTTCTCTTGTTTTATTTGGAGAGGGAAAATGTTAATGAATAAGCATCTGTAGCCTCATTAACAAGTCACTGTCACCAGAACTTACTGAAGAGGAAATGCAGGAACCTTTCTTTGCCTTAGTTTCTTCATGTGTAAAAATGGGAATAATAATAATACCCACCTTATAGGATTATAATAGGATGAAAGTGCTTGTAATATTGATAGACACTTAGCAAGTATCAACAATATTAGTTATTATTGTCTTTATCATCATCATCATCATCATCATCATGGCTTTTATCTGAGTTCTTCATAAAGAGGGCCTGAAACAAAGGGTTAAGAGCAAGCACTTAATTGGGGTGTGACACCAGAGATACAGGTGAGAATGACAGAGAAAGGAAGCAGAAAGAAGAAAGAGTAGTGCAAGGATATCTCATCAATTCACCACTGCTATAGGTGATCGGTTTCTTGATCCTACAGGACCACCTGGGAAGCAGTATCGACCGTGCCTTAGGATTTTCTGTAGGCAGGGGAGGGAATAGAGAGCATCTATATATATCTACTGGATTGGTTAATGTGTGCCCTGATTGAGTGTTAACCCCCATATACTTCCACATTGTATGGATATGGGCAACAAGCAGATTTCAGTAGGTCCCACCAAGCAAAGCCCTTGGATAAGGAGGGAGGAAACATACAGTGCAAACCTGAGACAGGGTGCTCTCAGGAGGCACCTACGGGAAGCTAAACAGAGCTTATGCAGGACTATCACGGCTCAGGGACTGGAATAAGAGCCAGGCAAGGCCAAGAGAATTCTCTGTGATGCCTGGGAAATAGTTAAAAAGTCATCGTCATCATCGTCATCATCATCATCATCATCATACATAGCCATCCCCTACTTCTAATTACCAGAATTTACCATTATTTACAAAAAAAATATCACAGTGGATGAAAGACCAAATTGGCTTAGGTCAGTTTTTAATTCTCATTTGAACAAAACAAATTGCTTTCGATGACCTACTCTTCTTTGCCCTTAAAACAGCTGGAGGGTCCTGTCCATATTTGCTTCTTAAGTTGCCTTCCTTATCTGTCTTCTTTCTCAGAGCTACCATTTTGGTGCAGAATTTATTATGCTGTATCTCAGACATTTTTATCCTTCCTGAGTTCTCTCAGCCCACAGTGCCTCTGGTAGTCAATTCTATATATACTGTCACTCAGTGTGTTTCCTAAAATACAGATTTCATCCTGTTAGTTCACTGCTTCAAATTCCACCTCCAATTAAACAAAATTAGTTGACCCTTGAACAACATGGGTGTTGGGAGCGCTGATCCCCATGCAGTTGAAAAGCCACATATAATTTTTGACTCTCCCAAAACTTAGCTACTGTTGACTAGAAGGCTTACTGATAAAACACATATTTTGTATATTATATGTATTATATACTGTATTCTTACAATAAAATAAGCTAAAGAACAGGAAATGTTAAGAAAATCATAAGGAGGGAGTGCCTGGTGGCTCAGTTAAGCTCCTGACTCTTGATTTCAGCTCAGGTCATGATCTCAAGGTTGTGAGATTGAGCCCCGTGTGGGGCCCCATGCTTAGTGGTTCTGCTTCTCTCTCTCTTTCTCTCTCTCTCTCCCCCATCTCCATCTCCCTCTGCCAGTCCCCCTTCCCACGCTGTCTCTCTCTCAAATAAATAAATCTTAAGAAAGTCATAAGGAAAAGAAAATACATTTATAGTACTGTAATATAAAAAAATCCATTTATAAGTGGACCTATGCAGTTTAGACCCATGTTGTTCAAGGATCAATTGAGACTATCCACAACCTGGCCTTAAACTGCTTACCAGCCTTGTTAGTTTTTCTAGTTAAACAATGGAGTATACCCTATGTTCTCTGGAAAACTTTTGTATTTTCCCAAAATAAAGCCTTGGTGTATGCTGTTCCATCTGTCACATAACTTATGGTTCTGTGAGGAGATAAGTTCTAACCTACCTCTACTGAAAACACCTTGGATCTTGCCTTGTCCACAAAATATCTACGTTTTTCCTAGGCCAACTTTTGCTCTCCAATCTATAAAAATCTGTAAACTGCTTACACAGCATTTATCATTGGTATCATTTATTTAGCAATCACAGACATATTGATTTATGGCACATCTGTAATTATTAGGCTGCTATTTTAATAGCTGTTCTTATATTGAAAGGTAATGGATTTAGTCTTCTTCATGGACAGGGCCTGTGACTTACTTTTCTTAGTGACTCCCACAACATAACACAGTGCCTCTGTATAAAATTTAGTATTTCTGATGTTAGTGGGTTTCAGAGTTTCTCAACCTTGACACTGTTGATACTTTGTTCTGGATAATTCTTTATTGTAGAAGGCTGTTCTGTGCATTATAGGATGTTTTGCAACATCCCTGGCTTCTGGGTATGAGATCCAGGGGCATCCCTCCAGTTTATAACAGCCAAAAATATTTCCAGACATTACCAAATGCTCTTGGGGGGATTCACCCCTCATTGATAACCAGTGGGCTACATGAAAAATTAGTGAAATTCAGCATAATGAGGTTTTAGTCCAAGAGAAGCAGTGTTTATTCCATTTAGACATTAGTTGATTGTACTTCTCTTATTAAGATTGAATCAGAGTGCAAGTGTCTTTTCTGTCTTTAATCTTCTATACAGAATCAAATGGTTGTCATTTCTGTTCTTTCCCAGGTTCTCTTCTTCCCTGGATCACCTAAGTTTTCTTCATCGAGCTGTTTCATCCTAATTAAAACTGCCTATCACCTACACCAAGCTATTCCCTAGCAACTATTGTTAGAAATAGATTGGAAGGGAGTATAAAACCAATGTCTAAAAATGTGTGTTAGATTATTTGTCATCCCTCACATCTAATCAGTCACTAAGTTCTAGCAGTTTTATTTCCTAAATATCTTTCAAATCTTTAACTTAACTCCATTCGAACCATGAGAGACGATGGACTCTGAGAAACAAACTGAGGGTTCTAGAGGGGAGGGGGGTGGGGGATGTGTCAACCTGGTGATGGGTATTAAAGAGGGCACGTTCTGTGTGGAGCACTGGGTGTTATGCACAAACAATGAATCATGGAACACTACATCAAAAACTAATGATGTAATGTATGGTGATTAACATAACAATAAAAAAATTTAAAGAAAAAAAACCTCCATTCTTATCAAATTGCTCTATTTCAGTCCACCATCATGTCTCACTGAGATCATTGCCCTACTTTTTGGCTCTGGTACTTCTATATGGGAACAGTAATCAGGTGTGATCTGTCAGGAAGAAAAGGTATCTGAGGGGCTCGTCTTAAAGCTGTATTTTCTTAAATTATTATTTATATTTCAAATTAGGGATAAAAAAATTGAGATTTTTCCAGAGAGGTTTTTGCTAAAAATTTAGTAAGAAAATATCAATTGTCCATATAAAAGATTATTATTAGTAGTATTTGTAATACTAATAATAACAGATAATAGTTGTAATATCTAGATAATAACTAGATAATAGTTGAAGTAGCTTTATTTGAGGTGGATAGTGGGAACAAATGGTTGATAGAATCAGCTACTCCTTGGTGTCACCATGGCTGCCTTTCAACTGCCATTTAAGTGTCCACGTCCACCCTCATCATTCACTCTTCATTTCTCAGTTCTGGGCCTGTTAAGGGTTTAGGGGAGATTGGAGTAAGAAGGCAATTTTGCCCAGGAAACACACACATGCATGTGCACACATACAAACATGAAAGTAGATAGTCTGTGTCTTATTACCAGATGCAATGACCTGTGATGCTCTGTGAATTTTTGAGTTTTATAATATACTTTGAATAGCACTATTTTATGCAGTTGATCTTTTTTGTATGTGTGTTAAAATATATTTTTAATGGAAATATTTATTTATTTTATTGAAGTGTCATTGACACACAATGTTACGTTAGTTTCTGGTGTACAACATAGTGATTTGACAAGTCTATATCTTATGTTGTGCTCACCATAAGAGCATCTACCGTCTGTCACCATACCGAGCTACTACAGTACCATTGACTGTATTCTCTATGCTGTGCCTTTTATCTCCATGACCTAGATTCATACCATAACTGGAAGCCTGTCTCTCCCACTCCTCTTCACCCATTTTGTCCATCTTTCCATCTCCTTTCCCTCCGGCAACTATCAGTTTGTTCTCTGTGTTTATGGGTTTCTGCTTTTTGTTTGTTTATTCATTTGTTGTATCTTTTAGATTCCAAACATAAGTGAAACCATATGGTATTTGTATTTCTTTTCTGACTTATTTCACTTAGCATAGTATCATCTAGGCCCATCCATGGTGTTGCAAATGACAAGATCTCATTCCTTTTGTATGGCCAAGCAATACTCCGTGTGTATATGTGTGTGTGTGTGTGTGTGTGTGTGTGTGTGTGTGTGTACACACACCACATCTTTATCTTCCATGGAAATATTTAAAAGGATGCCCACCTTCTCTAAAGATGTTTGACATTCAAAAAAATATTCATTCATATATTATTAGCCTGAGATGTGCCTTATAGGACATGGATGCTGTAAATGTTAGGGGTATTTTTCCATAAAGATACATTATTGCCTGATACAGTGGTGATGGTTCTCATCTTTTCACATCTCTGAAATCATGATGGGCCTCCATCTCTATTTTCTTCCATCTGATCATCCTATAATTTTTGGTCAACCCATCCAGGCTGTTTTAGCTATGGTGCCCCCCCAAAACAGAGCTTCACATGAGAGCTTGTATATAGGCAGTTTATTTTGAGAAATGATCCCAAGAAACAGTCCTAAGGACTGGAAAGAGTGAAACAGGGGAAGAGAGAAAGTCTTTCCAAGCAAGCATGCTTCGCTGATCTAATCACCTCTGTGAGCACCTGGAGCTAAGTCCTACCGGAGACCTTTAGAAGCTGTGTCAGATGACCCTCAGACCTGGTGCACTGAGACATGACAGAGGGGAGTGTTGGGGAGTGTTTATCCACTAGTTCCTTCCTTTCCTCCCTGGTCAGGGGACTGCCTTTGTAGTGTTAGCTCCCTCATACCTCACACCTTTGTGCATGAGTCAGATGGCTTAGAGAGTTCCTAAAGGGGTCCCATGAGGCGGCAGCAGTAGTGTGCCAGGGCCAGAAATGAGAGATACAAGAAGTAGCCGAATCATTGGCTGTCACGTTACAAATACTTGCAGCTGATTGTATAGGATTGGCTAGAGTAAAATGTTGTGAGAATGTAAGGTGGGGCCCTTTGGGTGGTATCCATTACACAGGCTTTAGCAATGATCCTGATCTTCATAATAGCAAAGAAGTAAACAGATTGACCATTGTCACTCACACTTGGAAAGCACTTACTTTACTGTAACTTGTTGATGGATCCTTAAAGAGAAAAACATTAACTACATCATTTGTCTACAGTAATGGATTTGTAAATGTATGCAAATTTATAACTTAATATGAAATGTTTGTCAGTAATCAAGGCTGTAATTGTTTGGCGTTTTACTAAATGAAGAATGCAATATAAGAAACCCTCCCAAACAGAAGAAAATAAAACCCTCCCAAACAGAAGAAAATAGAGAGTTCCACTCTCAGCTTGCAGTAGACCAGGAAAGACCATTGCTCTTGTTGTCATAATGGGACAACACTGACTACACTAAAAAGTCATATTTTTTTCCTTAAAACTGTCAAAGAGTTATGGAAGCAAAAATGTTTAAATGTGATAAAGTACAGAGAAGGCTGACCCCTTCTTAAGTGAGCAGAGAATGTAAGCTACTTTCACCCTTAGTGTATTTATTACATCTGGGTACCCAGGCAATCAGAGGAACATGCTTGACATAGCTATGTAGAGAAACTTTGCTGGGAGAAGAAAAATCTAGTTAGGTCCTTAGTAGTTGCACATGGGCTGGCATGTGGCTTGGAATCTGGAAGAGCCTCAGGCTCGGGGACCCCCAGACACAGGAAGAATCCCTGAGAAATGGTGATATGATTATGTTTTTTTTTCTCTGCGTAAAATGCTTCAACCTAAACTTCCAATGCTTAGATTATAATGTCCTTTTATATTTGACCTCTTCTTAGTTCTCCATGTCCACATTCACATTTCTCACCCCAACTATAATGAACTAAGTCTAGAAGGGATATGTCCTATCCTACATGTACTGTGGAGTACACAGCTCAGTGAAGGGCCACATGGGCTATGATGTCACAGGTTCTTGCCAGAGAGGCAATATGGAAGCCCTGACTTTAGATTTATAAACCCGTCTCTTTTTGCTCTGTATGGTGTCAGTGACTTCATCTGGAGCTTATCACCCTTCTGTGCCTGGCCAATTCTTATTCATATTTTACGGTGACTTATAAATCCCTTCTTCCAGGAAACTTTTAATGCTTAAAAGCTGGATTAAATATTTCATTATGTGTTTCTACATACCCCAAATGTCCCTATCATAGTCCTTAGAATATCGTTTGTATAAATGTTTGTCCTTCTGTCTTCCATCATTCCCTAAGCTCTGTGAATATAGAATAGATATCTTTCTAATCACTGTTGTATGTGAAGAACTTAGCACAGTACCTGACAAATCTTAGGGGATAAATAAATACCTCCTAAATAAATGTATGAATGAATCTTATGATCATCTTTGGTACACTGCAGTTCATAGATGAAAAATATAATACATTACAGAGACATGCCATACAAGTTTTCCCAATAGTCACATTACAAATTATATGAAATAATATAGATCATAGACTATTAGAGCTAAGGGTTTGGAAATCAGTGAGGACAACATTAGGATTCTACAGAGGGGGAACCCCCCTTTCCAAAATTAATGCATTGTTAAGGTTATTGACAGAAATAGTTCTAGAGCTTAAGTTTCCTGGTTCCTAGATTAACGGTTTGAACTATGATTTGTATCAGGTAATATAATTTATAGTTCCCAGGACCCACGGTGGCTTGTTGCCTCCTTTTTCAATAGAGACTACATAGAACTGGAGGCAGAAGAACAAACATGGCAGAAAATATGAGGATAGCAATTTTATTCTTTTTATTTTCATACTAGAGAAAAACTGTTTTAATACTGTTTTGCACCTGAATTTCCTGGAGTGTCTCTAGCCAAAGGAACAAAAAAAAGGTGGTTTCCCAAAGTTAGGAAAATTTCAAAACACTATATTAACCACTAAAATCTTTTCTTTTTGTTGTTCCTAGTTAAGGGTAAAGCACTAGCCTTTACTCTCTCTACTTCTTCTTCCAAACATCCTCCTTCCCTCCCTCCCTCCCTCCCTCCCCCTTTCTTCCCTCCCTCCTTCCTCCCTTCCTTCCTTCCATCCATCCGTCCGTCCATCCATCCATCCATCCATCCTCGTTTTCATCATAGTTAGCTTTACCTATTTTAAGTATCACTTAATTAGATCCAGGGGTCATTTTCTTTCTTTCTTTTTTTTTTTTTTTAAGATTTTATTTATTTGAGAGAATGAGAATGAGACAGAGAGCACATGAGCACATGAGAGGGGGAAGGGTCAAAGGGAGAAGCAGACCTTTTTTTTAAAGATTTTATTTATTTGAGAGAGCAAGAATGAGAGAGAGAGAGCACATGAGCACATGAGAGGGGGAAGGGTCAGAGGGAAAAGCAGACTCCCTGCTGAGCAGGGAGCCCGATGTGGGACTCGACAGGGGTCATTTTCTAGTTTTTAAATTGTTACTATAGTTTTTGTTAAAAGACTTTATTCTGTGGACTCTCGTTATCCTAAGAAGCTGCTAGTAGTGTGTCTTCTAGAGAGAAGGTAACCTAATGTAAAATTCCCCATATTTAAATCTGTTTTCCAAAATTTTTGGATCCTGAAATATAAATATATTTATTTATAAGTTAATAAAATGTACCTTGTAAGTTTAAATATTAAATGTTATTAATAAAGCTTGATCACTCACTTTTGGATAAATATTAGAAGTTCTAATACATTGTTCACATACCTCCATGGCCTCTCTTGTATATCCTCTGGGGTGTGTGTGCCCCACTTGGAGCCCACTGGCAGGAGAACAACTCTGATTTATAAGGTGGTGTACTTCCACTGCCAACAGTTTAGTTGTTAATTTTTCTTCCAAGAGTACTATGTCTAGAATGATGAGATTCCTATGTCCTTTTTTCACTTCTTTATTGCCTATTAAAATAATTGCTGTAACTTATCAGATGATTCTAGCATTGAAGTGAAATTACATAGAGGGTTTGGGTAAAATCTCATCATTCTGAGTTGCTTCAAAATAAAATCAAGATTTTTCCTTTCCTTTCCTTTCCTTTCCTTTCCTTTCCTTTCCTTTCCTTTCCTTTCCTTTCCTTTCCTTTCCTTTCCTTTCCTTTTCATTCCATTCCATTCCATTCCATTCCATTAAATTCAGTTAGCCAGCATATAGTACATCATTGTTAGTTTTTGATGTACTGTTCAATGATTTATCAGTTGCATATAACACCCAGTGCTCATCATAACACATGCCCTACTTAATACCCATCACCCTGTTGCCCCATCCTCCACCCCTCCCCTCTGAAACCCTCAGTTTGTTTCCTGGTGTTCTGAGTCTCTCATGGTTTGTCTCCCTCTCTCATTTCTTCCCCTTCAGTTTTCCCTCCCTTCCCCTATGGTCCTCCGTGCTATTCCTTATGTTCTACGAACCAATTAGAAATGGCAGAACATTTTAAATGTTCATAACTCTATTTTAGAACCTCTGCTTCTATTAATACCATTAGGGAGTTGTGGCAATGTACAGCCTGCTTGATAGACACATTTTTGTGGCTAGGAGGGCTGGAAATATTCCAGCATAATGATTTTCAAATCTATAGCATCCATCACTCAAGAATTAAAAAAAAAAAAGAAAAGAAAGAGACACAAAAGGATAATTATTACAGCATGTGCTTCAGATTTTAAAGACAATTAGCTGGAGACCTCAGACGTTCCTTTCTCATTCAGCACACACAATTTAAAAATAATGCTTCATATTGGGTAAGCATTTTATACTTTATGAAGAACATGAATATTCATTGTTTGATTTGATGTTTACACCAATTCTGTGAAGTAGCCAGGAATCATTATCTAAATTTTTCACTTGAAAGAATTGATAGAGAGGAGATAAATGACTTCAAGTTTATCCAGCAGATCTAGGTGGAACATACACTCTAGGCTCTGAGCTTTCCTTTTTTACAAAAAGTTTTTTGCTTGGTGGACTTTTAATGATTTATTTGCCTATTTATGTAAGTAAGATTTTCATAATGTTAATTGTAATCATGAAGAAATTGTTAGCATACAAACTACTCTGTGTAACACAGGTGGAATAAATATCTGTATGTCTGGGTCTCTGCAGAGTCTCCATTCTGAGGACCAAAGAGTTAAAAGGAAACTCTTACTACTGTTTTCTTTAAGTTCTGACATAGTTATACCTTTTTGTCTATCCACCTCTTAAAACTCTCTTGGGATGAAAGCCCCATGCAGCTTTGCTCAATAATCTTTATGTATTTTATAGCAATACAATGTAATTTATTTTTTTAAGATTTTATTTATTTATTTGAGAGAGAGAATGAGATAGAGAGAGCATGAGCGGGGGAGGGTCCGAGGGAGAAGCAGACTCACTGCTGAGCAGGGAGCCCATTGAGGGACTTGATCCCGGGACTCCAGGATCATGACCTGAGCTGGAGGCAGTCGTTTAACCAACTGAGCCACCCAGGTGCCCCAACATGATATACAATGTAATTTAAATAGAGCAGTTCGGCAAAAATTCTTCAATAGAACGACATTATAATATGTAACAAATAATATTAGAGTGTGCAATTGAATAGGCAAGTCTTATATCACCGAAAACTCAAGATAGTGTTCTAGGTGATACTCTAACTTGCCTGCTTTTGCAAAGGTAGAAGCTTTTCCAGAATAAAATTCCTAATTCAATGTCTACCTCAAACACAGTTGCAAGTGCATTTGAGCACTAGAAAAATTATTTACTACCATGCATTTAGAATTGCTTTAATCCTTAAGGAAGTCTTTTAATCTTCAGTAATAACCTCTTTATTATTTTTTACATCATCATCCAGAATATGTATTCACTTATATGTGTTTTCCTTTATTAGGTAGAGCAGATAATTTAAATTGTTTCTTCAGTACTTATTGCAAGAATTAAGATAACATTGGATCTTTTTTTTCCAGGATGCATAAAATATGTCAGTTCTTTTAATGAACTTTATTTATTAGTCAGTAATAGTGATTAGAATATACAGTAAGTGCTGGTCTAATTTATAGGTATGAGAATTATAAAGGGAGAGTCTTCTAGTAGAGTGATCTGGGAAGAAGCTGAATTTCAGTAGAACCTTGAAAGGTTGTCAGCATTTTAAGTCAAAATTTGATGAGTACCAACTTTAGGCTAAAGCATGAGGATGAGAAACAGCAGGTGAATTAGGGATAATAAGTAGTGTCTTTTTCTCTTCTAAATAATATTTTAAACTTCTTAAAATAGGCCTATCCAACTTAGTTTTTAACCACATTTTCACAGAGTTCCTTTGTGTTATCTTTACAAACTGTTCATTATGTAAACTATCACTTTTAATCCTGAAGGGAGGAAAATATGACTTGTCCCTATTATTAGGGACAATTGTGGAGCTACTACAAAGCCCCACAACTCTGTTCCTATGTGAACCTGGGAACTGAAAAAAGATACCAGTTTTTAATCCCCTTCAGCATTGATGCCATGACTTTTTGAACTGCCTGGTCATTTGGTTACAAATACTGGCTTAAATGTTTTCAGATATCATTCTTATAAGCTAAGGGCCATGTTACATTTTATGAGCTAAATTTTCTATATAGTATCATATTATTATGTTAAAGTTCTACAATTATTTCTTTTGACAAAGGATCCTGAAGCTGTTGAATACTATGTATTATACTTCCTTTGACAAAAATTATTTTTTTTTTACCACTAACACATTTCCACTATTAAAAATACAAAAGGGACCAGATTTATTGTCTGAATTTTATTGGGGAAATAGGAAAACAGCAGTTTTATAGTGTTCTGGTTCATGGGGTAGATAGTGCATTCCTGAGAGTAATTGTTATCTGACCTCAAAATGGGGATCCTCAGGGTACTGCCAAATTACTGTGTGGTCATGGGGTGCCCTTGAAAGGTGGGAGCCTTCCTAGCTGAGGCTTCAATCAGCAGAGTTAGCGGTTAAGAGTTTGAAGTTCTATACTTTTCGAATTTAGGTAACATTAGGGTAGATGAGGGTGAGAGAATTTCTGAAAGACAGATGGATAGGTCTTCACTATATTTGAAAGGGGCCTTAAGAATACTGAGCGTGAAGCCCTGAGAGAGCCCAGCCCAAGGAAGCATTTTTTTTCTTTCCTCAGTGTGTGGCTTCTTCATAGTCAGGTCCCTGAGATGTCATGTGAGATGTGGTTTGTTAGTATCATAATTTGCATGACTGTGATATGGATTGAGCAGAAAGAATATATGCAATCTTTGGTAAACTGTACATAGCACTGGTTTTCCATGAATGGAAAGCATTCTCATTTGGGTTCATCCATATTGGTCTATTTTACTGTTGCTTTATGACTACCTTGAGAACCGATGCCCAGGTAAGGAGGATGGTGAGGAGAAAATGAGAGTTTTGATTCTACTTTTTGGGCCCAAACCTGTAGAACAAGAAAGGTTTTGGTAATTGTGGTCCACTTTCCTTTTGGTTTGGAGTCCAGATCTCCAGTGGGTCTTTGTGGTATTCATTTGGGTCAGGGTGACCTTGTTCTCAGATGGCATCTCACATATTACATTTGACATTCTGTCCTGTATTTAGCTGTTTTTCACCTGCCAAGAAAAGCTCTGCCTTCCTATCAAGGAGAACCTTGAGTTTCAAACCAAGGAGATGACAGTGGGCAGCTGCTATAGAGACAAGCCAATTGTCTGCTTTGCAGAAGCTTGTCAAAAACTCTGGTGACTAAAGACTGCTCTGGAAACAACTAGCATTGGCCATAGGCTGATTATGGGAATCATATCTTTGGAGGATTTCAATGACTTTGAAGTTCCCCACAGGCATGCTTTTTTCCTTCAACAGAGCAAAGCAAGTCGAAAGATATCAGCAAGGCACATGTGATTAATACTCAGAAAGCAAAACAGGTTAATGTGTAAAACATTCCTGGAAAAAAACCACAACTCTTTATCTTTAATAGCACATAAAAACATTTTCCACTTGGCAAATTGTGTTTCTTTAAAAATAGCATGGAATCATGTGGTTTAAAATTAGAAAAGAAAGAGAAAACTACTCTAGCATGCTTTCAGAAAGTTATGAATTGAATTTTGCCTGTATGCTAAATCTGAAAATAGTTGTTTTTTACTAATGAAAAGGCATTATAATCGTTTGTCCTAACAATTTTTTTTTTAATAAAAGAACTATCCAGGACGCCTGGGTGGCTCAGTCCGTTGGCCCTCCAGCTCTTTGTTTCGGCTGGGGTCTTGATCTCATGGGTTGTCGGATGGAGCCCCAAGTTGGGCTCTGCCCTCAACACCTGGGGGGAGGTAGGGGGTGGGGAGGGGTATCTGCTTGAGGAGTCTATCCCTCTGCTTCTCCCCCCACTTGCCCACGTATGTGTGTGCGCATGGGCCTGCACTGTCTCTCTCCAATAAATAAATAAATCTTAAAAAAACCCAAACTATCCCTAAAAGAAATTCAAACTTGCCAAAATTTTGGCAAGAAGCAGTTGCTCCAGTTTATTGTTCTATTTCTCAGAATGTATTGTTTTTCTATTAGAATAATGTCAACAAAAATACTTTTAGTACTTTAAGTTAGTCCTTTCCTGCCATTTCTGTAACAATTTATTTTCACTGCCCTTTTTAGTTATCATGATACTAAATCTTTTTTTTAAAGATTTTATTTATTTATTTATTTATTTATTTGATTGATAGAGCACAAGCAGGGAGAGTGGGAGAGGGAGAAACAGGCTCCCCAGTGAGCAGAGGGCCCCATGTGGGTCCATGACCTGAGCCAAAGGCGGACGCTTAACCAACTAAACCACTCAGGTGCCCCTCATGATACTAAATCTTAATACTGTTAAAAAGCTTTTTATTATGGGAAATGTTAAACATAAAAATAAAGAGGGCAGTAGAATGAATCTCCATCGCCCACCTTCAGAGTTCTCCATTCATGGTCAACCTGTTTGCATCTGAAGTCAGCCCTTCTACCTCTATTGGATTATTGGATTATTTTGAAATAATCACCAGATATAATATTATTTACTTTGTATTTATTTCAGTGTATGTATTCATAGAAGATACAGACTATTTAAAGTCTAACCACAATATAATTATCACACCTTAAATATTAATTTTAAATACAAAATATCCATTCAGTGTGTACACTTCCCCACTTATAATTTTTTAAATTGGTGTTTGAATCAGTATTCATACAAGATCCACACATTGTATTTGTGGAGACACACATTGCTATGTCCCTTAAATCGTTTCATCTTTAGGTTTGCTTGCTCTGTATCTTTCTTTTTCCTTTAGACTTCATTTTTTGAAGATACTGAATTGCTTTGTCCTTTGGAGTTTGCCACATTCTAGGTAATGTTAATTGTATTCCTGTTGGATCTCCTCTGTCTCCTATAATTCCTGAAAATGTGTAGTTATGTCTAGAGCCTTATTTTGATTCAGGTTTGATTTCCTGACAAGAATACTTCAGAGGTGGTATAGTTTACTTACATTATATAAAGAAGGCATGTAATTCTGATGGTTTGTTTTTGCATTAGCAGCCATTTATTCATTTCTTAGACTCATTATAAATTGGTTATCTTCTAATTTTATCAATTCCTCTAAGTTTTTGGATATGTATTGAAGATACATATGGCAACAT